>NW_028259213.1:359180-718361 GCF_977971745.1 Zootermopsis nevadensis | reverse complement strand
CAGAACAATACCCAGTCAACACAAGAAATGAGTAGGACCAACATTCACATGTATATATGTGTCAGGCGATGGACAATGTTTAACGTAAGTGTGGTGTTGGATTGAACACACAGACAGCAAGAACTGGCGACAAATATACCAGATAAACTGAATGCTGCACTACATTCTCTTCAGTAGAAACAAACTAATTAACTGAAGGTACTGTGTCTAAGTCGACAAACATATCTTCTCTACGTGTGTCTGTCTCCTGAAAAGAGAAGGGAAACATAAAAGCTGATGTGTAGTGTTTAACGTTGAAGTACAGAGAAAATGGAGGATGTAATTACAATACGCATTAGTTAATAGTGAGGCCAAAACTGACCAGTGTGGAAATGCGGCAATTCTAAATACTCAATAATCTGGACGTCCAGGTAATTTGTGGAGGTTGAAAATTTCTGAGGAAAAGATGTCTGGGATGCGAGAGGCAGCAGGTGTGGCCTACTTTAAGGTGTTTTCCTGGAATTTCTCATGACTGAGGAATATTATGAACAAGATGATGTAGGATGATTCTAAGTCATGAATCAGAAAGGACACCCTATTTTGGACAATACTGTACTAGTATGTCACTCAGGCTCTCATTCATTGGTCTTACTGCAAGGAACGTTCGCCTAACAAAATCAATTAAAAGTTACATTTGTTGTTGTGAAATGCTAAACATTGTAAACATTGGGATGTTTTAAGAACAAGTTAAAATTATGAAACACTTCACCATCTTGCGTGTAATCCTTGTGCAGGGGCCACGCTAATCTTCCCCGTATTACTGCAATGTTAGTGTATGCAGTGCCGCAGTGACTGCCACTCAAGCTACTGCCATTGGATAATTTAATCTACATATTTAGGAAACTGAAAGATTAAATGTTTCACTGCTTCAGAAAGAAGATGACAGATGACTGATTTCGTTCTCAATAATTTTGTGAAACAGTATTCTGTACTTTTCCCCTACAGATTATCCCATGTGAGATTTTACCCTCTTCATTTCTTTGAGTTGTGTCACTGAAGTGTGAGCAATTTGTCGTGACTGAAATTCTCTTATTTTGTGAATGTAATCTATGCTCACACCGTCTGTTTGCAATATATGAAACAAAATGTCAGTACTAAAGGAACAAAGTGTTTAAGCAGATAAACCTGTTGCCTTCATGAATGTACATCAATATGAAATAATTATCAGAAGTTTCATCCATTATTAAGTGGTTCTCATATTTGTTGTAAAATGCCATCTAGCATCACTTCGTGGACGGCTTTAATGAAATTATTCTGGAAGACCGAAGATGTGCCCTTGAAAACAGTAGCTGCCTCTAAGTGGTCAGTCACAAGAGGATTATAATCTTATAGCAGTTGCAAAGATTCTATATAGTTGCCTCTATCAAGGAGTGATTCAGATTGACAGTAACCTCTAAATAGCAACAGGCAACCCTTTCAATCATCCAAACATTTCTCCATTGTATTTTTCATTTTTTGGTGAAGTTATGAGGTTAGGAGAGGCCCCTCAAATAGAAATATTTTGACTTCCTTGAAGCAGCAAGCATGGCCAGCTAGGCAGTTATGTCTACTACAAATTAATTAATTATTTAATCAATTAAGATGTTTACATTTAAATTGTTAATTTCTTAAATTACATATTAAGAATATTTTACTGTCTTTCACATTCACTCTATACAGCTAAGAGAAAATATTTGAACCATGGACTGAGGCACTTGAGTAGCCGTTAAATGCAAATGAAATTGACATGACAGGAAGTACAAAGTACAGTCCCTCAGAAAGTCAAGAAATTCCCCACCTTTTACTAAACCCAAATATTCACTAACATGCCACCTTTCCCTATCCTGAGCCAGATGAATCCAGTCCAAAGGCTACCACCCAATTCTCTTTAACCTTTCAAGCACAATCTAGTCTTAAACACTTCAGCATTCAGTCATAACCTCAAATAAATCACAACTCATAACCATCAATAAGCAAGCGGTCAGTGGCAATTAAGGACATAACAGCTGCTTACTCTAGGAACCACTGGAAACTGATAAATACATCTGTGGCAAAATGAAGGTATTATTTTCAGTGCATGTACCTTGAAGCCAAAGTGTCCCGGGCCCAATATGTTCAGTTATGTTATTAACATTCATTTCATGGCCTAACCTACTGTACATAACCTTCTCAAGTGCTTCAGGAAACACAGTTACTACTGAAATTTGATAATTTTTTCACACTAGTTGTATCTGCTTATTTGATATTACTTAATGGGTGATAAACAGAGATCAAGAGGCTTTCAAAATTTGTCATCTTATTTCATCATAACCTTATATGATTGATTTTAGGTAATTCATTTTACATTCTTATCTCAGCTTCAGTAGATGGGATAATTACAATAATGGGCATTTAAAGGTACATGAATCTTTTAAATATAAAGCTGCAAGTCCTACCCCTTTTAATGTACTGAAAGCATCAGCAGCTTCCGAATCTTTACTTCTTTATTTCTTAGTTTCCTTGAACGTATTTTTGCTCTCTCCTAACTTCAGTCTTCCAAGTTATTCATGTATTATGATCGACTTTTGCGCTAAGTCTACTATAATGCTGTCCTTAGCCACTTTTGTAATTTCACATTACTTCAGGTGCAATACTTATGTTAATGGATCGTTACTCTTCCTGCTCTAAATATGTACATCCCTTTTGTTCGGTAATTGCCTATTTTTTGTGTAATCAGGTATTCTTTATTTTGCGTATAGTTAGTTACATGTTTAATCGGAAAACTAGATGTGCATCCACTTAACTTATTGGTGGTATCACAGTCTTTATTAACAGATTACATACAAACTCTAGTGGCAGTAACAAACTCTAAGCAAATTACCTTGCTTCGATTAAATTGTTACACTGTACTGGCACTGTAGAAACACCATTTTACTATATAGTGATGGCTGCATACCATGTTTCTCTTATGATTTATGAAGTTATTAGGATATTAAATAGGCACATGGACATGGTCATGTCTTTTATAATAATGCTGTTCTTCTGGGTTATGACATTACATGAACTTGTAGGTAGATCCCAGTGTTTTGAAGATGAAGATGGTATGTTTATCAAAAGTGTTGGTAATTACTTACAAGTCTGCACACAGCTTCACAACTCATAAGAACATCATTGTCTTCTTCACCAGTGAGAGAACTGCAAATCTCACAATCTCTTATAAATTCATCTTCTACAAAGAGCTCTTTACAAAATGCAGGTCATCTTTGTTTAGGAAGTGTAATATTATTTTTTCTAGTAGGAAGGCTTCATGGTAAAACAAATAAAAAGTTTGTTTATCTTATATCTCTGGAATTTCTTAATCATGAGAAGAACTAATCCACTGGAAGTTTGGGTTTCTCAAAATGTAGAACCTACACATTGTCACTGTAGAAATTTGGGTCTCATGTATCATTGCATGATTCATACCATATTACTTTTATGTGAAATAATTCTGGGTTTATTATGCAACATTAAGATTTTTATTTAAATCTCTGCTACATGTTAACAAGCACAAAAAGTAATGTTTTTGATAATGTGCAGAAGTTTCATGCTGTGTAGCTGAAAACTATTACATGATGAAGCAATAATGCCCTGGCAGCCTTTCATACAAATGTTCAGAGATGTTATACATTTTGCATTTAGAAATAAATCTTACAGTGATTATGCTTCGCAGTAGGTGTTGTGCTGTGAGACGTTCAGATGAAACCCATTCATGAATATAGCTGGTCCCAGGTGATCATATGGCTGTCAACGACAATGCAAGGTGGAAAAATAATTTGTTAGGTTAGGTAGACCCACCACCTCACACTCCTGACATCCATGTTACTTTTTCATGTTCTGCAGGCAATTAAAAATCTTGATTATTTATGGGAATTTCTACAGTTCTGTACATTGAAATTACAATATTCTTTCCATTTGATTTAAGTATTACAATTCATGATAAAAGTAACCTTCAAATATTTTCTCCCTGTCTTTTATTGTTAGTGATGACAAATCTCATGTGTGTGACCTTAAAAATTACATTCCAGTATTTGGTTGTCCGGTCGCCATGTATGTCCTGTGCCAATTTATCATCAAAGTTGGTGTTCCTGTTGGGGATTAAACCCCTATCGCCCAGCCTATAGCCTGACAGAAAACTGATTGAACTACCAGGTCCACAATGGCAAATTTGTGGTCACGCTTTTTTTCAGAGCTTTAATGTTACTATTATGGTCAAAGTAATTGTAGAGACAAATTGGTCAGGAATTTCAGAAGTGGTTTTTCAGTTTAGGGTTGACTTAAAGATTTCTTTACTTTCAAAATACCACTACAGAATGTTGAAAACAAAATAACAAACATGCAAACATGTCATATTTTTAAATGCTGATATTATTACGTATAGCTTATTTTGAAACTTCAATTTAAACTGTATTCCTGGTTGCAGTTTAAGTGAGTAATTTAAATTACTTATTATATTAGTTCAATATAATGATTTGAGCTCTCCCACCGGCTCGCGGACTTTTTCATTTAATGTATTACAGGTTTGCACTATGCTGATGATAAAACATTTGGAATTGTCTTATCTCTGACGTGGAATCAAAACATAGGGACATACCGGAGACAGGAGCCTGTGTCTTCGTAAATACTGATTCCTCAGCCTCCTTCGTTCGTTGTCAGCCTTCCTCAATAGCTACCCTCCACGTCTGAAAGCCTTCCTCTCCATCCGTCAACCAGCCTCGAATGAAGAAAAATTAAGTTTTTAAGAACTAAAAGTGATATGTCGGCAAGAAAACTTATGGTTCTGTTTACATACCCTCATGATGTGCATTTACTGTAACAAAAATAGGTTCGCAATCGGAGCAGTTTGATATCTGTCTCAATGTTACTGGACTCTTCCCGAAAGTGGGGTCTGCCACAGGACTTTCTAACGCATACATGCTTCCAAACGGCCAATTTTCCATCCAAAGACCTATGGGCTCATTCAGTTCTCTAGGTCCTGCAAGAGGCGGTGGATTCGGTTGACCATCGTTGAGGACCTCAACATCATTTGGAGGTCTCAGTGGTGGTTTTGACAGTTCCCCTTAGGGGCCATCCAATGCATACCTGCCACCACGTAGAAACAGTGGAGATTTTAGACCTCAAAGTACTGAATTTGGTAACCAAACACCATCAAGTCTAGAATGATATATCATCAATGGCGCGCCACAGTTCATTGATCAAAGTGCTGGTCTGGGACCTTTCCAAGGATTTCCTAGTGGACCAGTTAATGTGCCAGTATCTGGAGGTAGGAGATATGGTCAAGGAACCTGGTACTTACGATTCCTCAGCATTCGAAATGAACGTGTTTGGTGGAAAAGGACCTTCTGCAAAGTATGGTGCACCAGATTCTAGACGTAGTGGATTTGGTGGTCAAAGATCTTCTGGGAAAGAACCTTTAGGAACGTATGATGCAACATCTTCTGGAGGTAGTGGATTCAGTGGACCTTATGAAGGAAAACGGTTTGGAGGAAGGCCTTTGAGTGCTGATGGAGCTCCATCCTCAAGTTCTGGAGATCCCTCAAATATTTACTTACCGACTGATGGTGGTGTGGGAAAGCCTTCAGAACTTTCTGGTGGTTTTGACACTCAAGTTCAAGAATACCCTTTAGCTCTCATGAAGTTCCAGGACTGAGTGGAGGATATAACGGTTCTCCCAATGGTCTGTCAAACACATACCTTCCATCATCGGGTGGTTTACTTGGTCACGGACCATCTAGAAACAATTTTCAGGAACGTACAGTTCATCAAATGCAGGTGGACCAAGCAAGGAACTAGGAAGATTCTCTGGCGGCAATGGTAGTGGTTTCAGTGTACAGAGACCTTCAGAATTATTTGGACCACAGCTGCAGGTGGCCCAAGTTGTGGACCAAGTACACTCACAGGCATTGCAGGTGGCTTTAATGGACCCTCTAATGCATATATCTACCTCCAACTTCCAGTTTTAATTATCAGGGATCTTCTGGAAGTGGCACTTTTGGTGGTCTGAGACATGGAGGAAATGATGTTGGCAGTGTATCTGGTTCGTATAGACCTCCAAATACTATTACTGACACTAATTTCTGTGCGTCACTTGACAGTCCATTCAGTAACTGTGACTCTCCTGGCACTGCCAGTCAAAGTAATGATGATATTGGCTTCAGAGGGTCATTATTTTGTCCATCTAATACCTACCTATCCCCTGGATCAGGAAGAAGTTCTGATCCAAGTGGGTCTGGATGCCTCTCAAGTCAGTACAGAGTCCCTAATCAGGAAGGAGTGTTCGATCAAAGACTTCAGGATGGCAATAACAGTAACCGTGGACTACAAAGGAACAATCCTGAAAGATCATTTAACTCATATGGTACATCAAGTCAAGGAAGTGGTTCAGGAAGATCTACTAATACACATGGTGTATCCAGTCAAGGACAGCAAGATAACTCTGCTTTTGAAGGTTATAAATATTAATACACGGTCGAATGATATATATGATTCAGTGTGACCGATTTAATTGCATGGATCAGGGAACACCAACCTTTTTTCTGGAGATAAGCAACAAGATGATTACAATTTCTAGCAGAAGAGTAATAATTACCATAAGTTAAATAACTACATTATGAATGGATTTACAGCTTGTGTTCTCACATAAAAACATTTTAATAACATTTTTTGGCACTAAAATATCACAAAAATAGCCTGTCTAAGAAATAGGCAACAAGTAATTTTGTTACAAGACGTTACCATTATTTATATAGAACACCCTCAATTTGACATCTGATCATAATCTAAACATTTACAGCTCCTTACCTTAGCACTAGGAAGAAATTCGGTTCATACAGAAATCACCACGCACCTTGTGATTATCAGTGACTAATCAAGAAATTACATTCTCAAATTATCACGAAGACAAACCCTTGGTGCCCTGAGGTGTGTAGTTACTGAGTGGCCAGAGTACTTATATCACATAATTGTATTTGAAACAATTGTTTTAAATATTTAATATCTTGTACAAGTTGTTATATATACCTTGAAGTTCTTAACAAGATAAAAACAAAGGCAAAAATTCTGATCGGCCAAAATGACCATAATATTCCACTTCCAAACTTACACTTAATGGAATATTTCAATATGAAACTCCAATAACATCTATTCATGAAGCAAACTCCACAAACAAGTTGCTCATAACGCACGTGAACAAAACAACAAAACGGTCTCTTTAAACTAAAAATAACTTATATTGCAGAAATAGAAAAAGGTGACCTTTTGGTGAAGGGTTAGTCATGTTTGTAAATAAAATACCCACATCCCCCTTTGACAAGTGGACACATTTATCTGAAATTATAGCATTCACATGACACACTCACATTATTTATATTATTTGTCATGCCATATAATCTCTTATCCATGTACGGATTTCAGGTACCAACACAGAAGCAGCTTTCAATTGGTGTCATAACTTAGCAAATGTGCATGTAAAAATGAGACAACTCTCACAGTGAACCTATCACCATCCACACTCATTACCCGTATCACATACAGGCATGGATTTCGGAGGAAATTTGGAATGTTAAGGAATTTTTTTATTGTTTCACTGAATTAACCAAAGCCCTCCACTGATCCCTGTCCTGGGCCAGTAAAATCCTATATGCTTACTGTGTCAAAATACATGCAAGTTATACAAAAATGTCCAGCAAAACCCGGAAAATTTTGTACTTTGGATAAAATAGGATGTTATATACTGTATTTCTGTGTGTAACAAACGATACATAAAAAATTAGAAAACTCACAAGCACTATTTTGTTAGAAAAGTTTGAATAAAATAAAACAATTAAAATATTTTTAATTATTAAAATTTATACAAATTACAAAGTACTTTTTACTTTTTTAAGGGATAAAATATTTCTAATTGTAAATCCCTAGTGACTGTAGTTAGTTTCTTGTGGAAATAAAGTTTGCAAGTCCTGTTCTCACAGGTACTGTACTTCATAATTGGAATGACCTGGTATTGGTGATGGGGTCGGGTTTGAGTAGTTTGGTAGAGACGTTAGGTCTTTTCAGAATAATTTATTGGATTGTTCCAATAAATAGAACTGTTTCCTTTCTAATACTGGTTTTAAAAGCTACTTAGGTTTATACAGGACTAGAAACTGTTATTTACAGAGTTGTATTCAAAGGTGGGGCTTACAGGTTTATAGATTCCCACACTTGACAGATCTGGAAAGAAATGTAAAATGTTGCTTTTGCTGTCATTACGTTTTTACAAAAGGCAAAAGTTGATGACGAATTGGTTGGACCAGCATTTTTATCAACTGTAGTAAATTGTAAGTTTTCTTAATTAATTTATAAGAAAAAATTCCTGGTTTTAGTCCTACATATTCTACTACATGTATAGCGAGTAGTTTTAAATTAAGACAAAGACACTTAGAACTCCAAGTACCCATGGATCGAAGATTTCTGTCTTCTGGGTTGTTGTGCCTCCGTCATCTGGGCGATCGGCCTGGTGACGGAGGCAGTATGCCCTCTGATATGTTGGTAAACATCGACCAGACTACACAGCGCAACAAACCAGAAGACAGAAATCTTCATACTCACCGCTGTGAAAACCTCAAATCTTACCCATAGATCATTTCTCATTCACAAGATTATGTGTTTGTATCCAAACAGTGAATATAACACATTGGAACCTCAGGAGAACCTTGATTGTCCAGACCTAGTTCTTGACTTTGAGGATAATGGGGAAACGAGGGAAGGAACAAATAAGGAGAAACAAAACCAGAAACCTGGCACTCCTGTGGGTGACAGGAAACCTAGTGCCAAGAAGAGAGAGCATGTTGAGGTAAGCGACTTCAGTTGGTATTTTTAAAGTGTAGATTGTGAACTTCTTTGGTCACGAACAGAATTATTTTTGGCATGTCAGCTGAAGTGTTTTTATGCTACTGGTGATTCGTTTACAAGCTTGCAGTATCTTTTTAAAATAACCAGACAGCAAATAGGAGTCATAGTCAAAGAAGTCAGTGCAGAAATTGTATTGTGCAATTGTATGTGTTGGGTATTCAGTACTATTAATATGCTCGTCCAGATCCTTCAAAATATTCATCCTCTTGGGTCTTGGATAACACCAAATAGGACCTCAGTGTAATAACATTACATATTCCCATTTGCACTCGCACGATCTCATAACTTATGTCATAACTTATGTCATTATATTTAAAATACTAATTAAATTATTGACAGATACTGATCACAAATATTTTAACTTGCGCTGCACCTGCATATCTGATCTTCTGTCGATAAACCAGGATACACATTCTGCCTTCTCCTGTGGAGTAGCCATTTCCCTTATCTGATAATGTAATACAGCTGTTCTCTTCCTCAGCCATCAACTCTGAAATGGGTCTTCTTCCAGGGCGTCGTTGTTTTGGCTCTTCCACTGACAGATCGCCTCGCCGTACGGTAACTACTGAAGTTGTCACTGGCGATGAGGGGCAGCTGAAATATGACAACACAATACATTTAATCCAGCCACTGAACCAGCAACATGCAAAGACTCCAGCTAGACACCATCAACTTGTATAGAACAAAATAATGTTAGAGGAAGAACAAGACTTGAGTTAGTTATACAAATTCTACCTTAGGCATCATCCATTATCCAGGTATATATGACAAACACTATGTCTTTGGCATACAGCCAACTCTCAAAATATCTAATACACCTAAGACAATGGACAATATCGAACACAGTATTCATATAATGAAACAACAAATGTCATAAATCTTGAAAGAATCACTCAAATTAATATAGGCTACAAACTTAAGCTGTAAAATTCAGACAAGTATACAGTACACCCAGGAGAGCTCAGTCAGTACAATAACACTGAGTCCCATTCAGCCCTCTATCTAACAGGTTTTTTGGTTCTTTCCCCAGGGTAAGAATAGCGACAGCTTGAAGATGACCAATCATGTCCACATATTATCAAGTTAAAAATACAAGGAATTGTACCTCCATAAACATTCAAGCACAGGAGCAACTGTAAATGTACACAATAAAATACCATCACATTTCCAGACTAATT
The DNA here is from genome assembly GCF_977971745.1 of Zootermopsis nevadensis. NCBI lineage: Eukaryota > Metazoa > Arthropoda > Insecta > Blattodea > Termopsidae > Zootermopsis > Zootermopsis nevadensis. The sequence continues at coordinate 708,258 of NW_028259213.1, read as the reverse complement.
CTTTCAGTGCTACAATCCAACGTAACACCAAGACAAAAATAAAATATTCACTTGTTGATCTTTAAAAGTCCACCATGGATACTCTAAAGAAAGGGAATGGCTTCAATGCAAAGATGCTCATACCACATTTCACAAAATTCTCAAAACTGGTTCAAGAGTTGAAGATGGTTGTCTTCTGGAATGTAGCAAAATGCAGTCTGGTAGGTAATAGTTTATGTTTCAAAAAAGCTCACTGCCTTCAACACATCCCAAAAGATACCCATCTGTAAGAACCTCACATCTCATCTAGTTCAAAAGTTAAAAGGTGGGAAAGACAAAAAAGTGAGCACATGCATTTCTTTCCTGTTCATAAATTACAGGAGGATAAACAAAAAGTACACCAGAGTAATATCGGACTGTACAAACCTGGAGGAGGGGCTGGAGGTGGGGCAGCAGCAGATGCTGCCGCACACACACGTGCACATGTTACACGGACTCTGGTAACCATACTGGCCTGTCTGATCATAGCTGGAAAGCGTTTGTTGCTGCTTCACTGTATTCACTATTACCATACATATCAGACCTGTAACATAGGCACCTAAGGTTTATAATTCATTACACATCCATTACATTAAGAATGTCCACTACCTGGCATGGTAATATCACTACTTCCACCTCTCATGTTCATCTAACTGATGGTAAGAAATTAAAACATATAGAAGAATGACCACTAGTGGGATGAAGTTTGTACCTAGTTTCATGAATATATCCAAAATGGTTATAAAGCCATTAAGTGGAGACACACAAACACATGGACATGATGCAACATAAGCTTTATCAAGTAATAAAATTAAGCGGAAACTGGAAATAAAAAACAAAGAAAAGAATTCCTGACATGCCCTGTATGCAGCGGGTGGCAGGCTGATTGCTGTAGGGGGTGTAAGAGGTGTATGGCTCCTGCAATTCTGTCCCACTTCCATCTAGTGGTGTCATTGGTGACTCATATTCTGGTGGTGGAGGATCATCCATCCGAATCCGCTTCCCTCCTCATCGCTGCATCCTAGGTGACTGTTACTATAATCACCTGAAAACACAAAGCACTACAGACTTAAAATATTTATAAAAACTCTTTTTCATGCCACATTGGCATGGTTCAGTTAAAGTCTGCAGTGTCAAGTGATATGCATTCAAATGCAAAATTCCTCATTCTGGCAACCGCATCATTATTCTTATGACTGGGTTATGTCCATAAAAATTTAAGACATTACCTTACTACAATGCACTAAAAATACCTTTGCATTTTTATAAGTTTTACTTCCACAATGTTCTCAGATACTTATACTATTTTTACTGAAGTATATGTATACAACTATTCATACGGTACTGATTTCTTTGTGTAGCAAGCCCTAATCAGAATGGGCTTTTTAAAAATGAAAGCTGGTCATGGGCACTACTTCTACTAGCCGAAAATACTTTGATTCTAAGGTTTAAATATTCCATTCATAACTGATCTGTATAAAACAAGTTTCCCGACAAACTGTATCCCCCACAAGTAAGTAAAGTAAAGTAAAGTTTGTCCCACTACACGTCATGCAGGCGCTTGGGGGGAGTATAGCTCCTCTCTTCCTTGACCTCAGCACTAGATGGGGGTGAGTGGTCAGCATCACGCCCCGGCCGGCTTTACCCCCGGGAAAGGACCCCGGTACCCATTGTAGAGGAGGCTGGGTGGGCCCCAGAGCCGATCTGGGCGCAGAGGCTAGAGGAAAAATCCTCTGCCCCCGTCGAGGATCGAACCCCGGCCGTCCAGCCCGTAGCTAGTCACTATACTGACTGAGCTATCCCCCACAAGGGAAATAAGAAAGATATAGAGACAGGTTTGTCAAATTGCTTCATGAAGAAATTGAGGACAAAAGAATATTCAAAGTTCTCCCACAAGGCTTTGGACAATAAAAAAGGTTACAAATATGATTACGCACTTCTTACAAATCAAGTACACATAATAAAGTATAAAATCATTATCCACACTCAGTATTACACACCTAATTTAAAAAGTTACAATTTTGTTGGGATTTAACAACAACACGGCACCATTACCGCTCAAACCAGGGATACTAGTATAGCCACAGGTCGTGGCTTGAAATTGATCGAAAAAGTTTCAGCTGCCCCAAGATAACGTTCGCCACCAGAGCGCACGCAGTATGACTAACTTCTTCAGAATCTTATAACCTCAATGATCTAATGATGACATGAGCGTAATGTCTAAATTAAACTAAATTATAAACCGCCGAATTAAACAAACACAGAAGCCAAAAATTAATAGACGAGAACGCCGAAAATGACATACAAACGGCTTCCTATTAGATTTACTTCGTGGCATTTTGTATACATCGTGCACACTGCATGAAACAAATCCTATTATATGTGCAGTAATTCGTCATAGACCGATGTGCAGGTGCTTACCTAATGCAAATGAACCAAGAACTGACCACCCAGAAAGCCTAAATTTTATGTAGACACACGTGTCTACCCTAACAATCTAACCTAGCCCAACAGAGATATACGCGGGATAAATGGGTAGATATCAAACTTTAAACCAAAAGCCGAATATAGGCAATTACATTGTATTTGAAATTCTGAATACAATGCCAACATTAACATCGATTAGTCCACCAACAATAAAGCAAACGTGGGATATAACATTGAATTCAGACCAACAACAAAACAACTCAATGATGCTATGTTCAAAACAGCCACCACTACATAAAAATTAAAAAAATTGTTTAAAATTACTAACCACTGGTTTTGAAGGTATTCGATGAGTGTTATTCTTCTGTGACGCGGTGTTGAGGTTGGACGACGGCGGCGTCTTTACAGTCCACAGATTAATTCTCTTGATGCACAGCAAATATTTCAGATATGATTATTTACCGACGTGGCTGATTATCATGTAAAATAAGGACACAATAGACGTCAGTTCGTATGTGAAACGTTTTATCCCCTTTGTTGCAGAAACCCGCATTGTTATATGGCTATTTGTCTTTTGTTATTTGTTCATTGTCATGAAATCTCACGGCGCACAGTGGGATAGATTACGATTCTAGCCGGAAAAAATCGAAATTTGATTTTTTTTAATCTGAATATTGAAAATGAAAATTCTGACAGCAAAAAGTGTGATACATTAGTTTGTAATAAATATTAAGTAGTTTTATGTGTAAAAAGGGCGAAATACGCCTCTAAATACGGGAAAATAATGCATTCAAGTCAAGTTAGTAGAAACAAATATCACTACAATACAAATATAATTATAAAAGCTACTCTACTTTCGAAAACACAACATTAATACATAAATATTTAACTCAGAGCATTATTCATGTCAGTATTCTTAATCGGAACAGACATCCGAAGCATCCGAAGAGCTGTATCATTCCTCGTCCTCATGTTGTTGCTTATCGGTATCAATATCCGGTTCCTTCAATAATTTGAGTACTTCAGAAGGTAAATGTGGCTTCCTCGCTCTTGAGGCCTGTTTAATCTTCGGTATTAAAGGATCAGAAAAACCAGTAACATGTGCAGGACATTTTCGAAATTTCGTTCGCGCGAACATTTCCTGGCGTGATCGAGTCTGTATCTTCGCACATCTTTGTGCCTGCCCTCCTGGGCATCTTCAGATAACAATCCGATAGGCAGATTCTATAATTTTTCCGCCATGAATCAGTATCTTGTGGACACTTGCAGGCATATAGTACCATGGATATAAATTAACATATAAATTTGCTGTTTCCATGGCATATTTATTAAATGCCTCAACATTCACTGTGTATCCACAGGACAAGGTGCACAAAATTATGGAAAATCGGTGAATAAGATCTTCATTAATTCCAGAAATATTCGCCGATACTTCATGATTTTCCACTAAAGGCTGAATTTTTTTCCGTTTTCCTACATCATTACATTCTTGAAAAAGTTTTCTTCGCCTACCCCTGACCGCACTTGTTGATGGCTCATCCCTTTTCCTTTGTTTTATCTGCTCTACTAACGTTTCTGGCAAATTTAAATTCACATCTAACCAGTTAGAATTCTTATCTAAAAAGAAATTCTTATTGCAGTGTCACTGTACTCACGTTTTATTAAAAATGCTATGCAGTTTCATCAAAATCACTCTTAAACGGTTTCTATTTTCGGGAGAACATTCTACAATATCTAATCGTTTAAGAATATAAGCATAAAGTTCATCACAATCTGTATTCCTTTTGCACAACGGAAATATTTCTCCTAATTCTGGAAAAAATTCACGACACTCACATTAGCAAAAACTAGCAATCGAAACAGGCCTCATCGTAAAGTGCATACTCTGTTCTATATTTTTACGTGAATTTGGTCGTGACTCTCGCAACTAAAATTCTATGTGAACATCGGAAAGATGAAAAATGATCAGTAAAAGCGCCATAATTGAGTTAGCGTGCAATATGTAGAGAAAGAATACAGATATTTATACAAAACCTATTACAAAATATACTACACACCTTCCTCAATAACGTCCATTTAAAATATCAAAAGATATTTCTTTCGTCTGCTGGTACAAGGATTTTGCTTCCAAGCTGTCTGGAACACGACTACCAACATAAACATCTCTTCCGCCGTCAACACCAACAGATAAGAGAAGTTGGAGTGCGCTAGTCTTGTTTAAACATGTATTCATGCCATTTTCTTATAGAAGGGATCTTTATTAACAGAATCCAAGCAAAAATACTGACATATTTAAATGTGAGAAAAATTATTCTTTTCCGGCTAGAATCGCAATCTATCCCACTGTGCGGCGGTGAGGAGGAAGAAGGAGAATGTCTTCTGGACGTTGCGCCGTAGAAACGAGTGGCATTTCAGACGTAATTACTGCCTTCATTCCCTGATGATGGAGGCAGTAAGCACCTCTGAAACGTCCGATAATTTCTACGGGACAACAGCCCAGAAGACGTACGTGGCCTTTTGTACTAATTTTTAAGTGCGGTTGTACCGAGGTGACAGTCAATCGATCTGGAGGGAGAAATAGAATCCATTTCCAAAACTTCTTCGTTTTAATACATAAAGACGACCGACAAAGTCCAGAAGAAAGTTGGTAATGCCCGGAACACTGAAAGCTGCTGTGTGTCGCTCTGTCTGAAATAAACTGTAACAAAGACGTTCGGGAGAATTGTTTCATTGTTAGGGAGAATCGTTCGAGAATTTGTGCTTACGGTAATTTTCTTGTGTTTTAAATAAAGACGCGGTGCGATCTCGAAATGAGAAATAAATTTTAACCACGAGCCATTGCTTCTGTTTTCCAAAAGACGTATCTCACGTCTTGCTACGAGCTGTGCCTCTTTTACAGTTTTCCGACAATCAAATCTTTCCGTTTGTCTTGCACTGCGAAACTCTTAATCTGTAATAGGAAATTGTTTACTGGTTGGTGATCACTTCTTAAAGGCCTCGTAGAAACATCGGCTTTTCTTTTAAGTTGTTTATTGTCAGGAAAATGTTTTTGCAGAACAAATAATTTTATATTACGAACTGATCAATCAGTGGAATGTACAGCCTGCGATGTGTGTTGAAATATTTGCGTTGGCTTTAAAATTTCTGCAATAGTTGTTATAATCTCAGATTTCTCTTGAAGGAGTCAAGGGTAAGTAAGACACGAGGTGACCATTCTATAGTACAAATGCTCGCTGCTTGCTATCCGATTTTTAAGTTAAATTCTGTTAAGCCTACGCAGGCCCTTCACCCAATCGCAGTTAATCTGGTCCCATTAGTACACATTCTGGGAGTCTTTTAAGTATTCAGGTAGCAAAAATTCATCCACCACATTGACTAACGGATACCTTTATTTGGCTACGTGAGTCATAAAAGGTTAAAATTGATGCGCATGACTTGTAATTTTCTGCTCGCCGTTTCTCCAAATCGACGACTGTTTCGTGACGTTTCAGGACTCTCTTTACAACAACACTGCAGACTGACATTCTCGTACACGGAATTAGCTCGGATGTATTTTCGAGAGGTGGTCATCCGCTCCGAAAACGCGTGTCAGCTGCTTGTGACGGCTGATTACTTGCTTATACCGGAAGTTCCTAAACTCTGTCGCGACTTCCTTATGAACACGATGGACGAGATGGACGCCAACTACTGTGTCAGCATCATGCAGTTCGCAAGGTAATTGATGTTCATTTGTCATTTGCTGTGACGCCAGACTTCGTCGCTGGAGCGAATCAACTTTACTCAAGACAGCAGCCGAGTGCCGTGTCGGAGATTAAAGCCTCTGACTGAGGACTGTGCGAAATATAATGCGTTTGCAATTTGTTATTAACGTCCTTGAAATTTAAATGTTCTGATTAACTGCATATGTTTTGATCGTCATTATGAACAGCAGATGAATAATTTCACCATGTATAACGTAAATCGCGACACAATGCAGGGTCACAATTATCTCTCTCTTCCTTTCCTTTTTTCTTTCTTTCTTTCTCTGCGGCATTCCTTGCTTCTTACATAATCCTCCCAACACCAAAATCAACATTCAGCCCCACATTTTTCTGCATACAGCAAAACCTCTGTTAACCGAGCCTCGATTATCCGATTCCCACATTAAGCGACCGAATTTCAACCAGATCGGTTGCGATTGGATTCCACCGGCGAAAGTATTTAAATCGATGTCCACGCGGTACAGTTCATTGATCTAACCTCACCCCAGATATTGCTGATTATTATGAACACTTCAAGACATTTAGATAATTCGTTATTATCGGGCAAAGACAAAGACCAACCCGCTGGGTCCCGTAGACGCTGAACTCTTACTCCTTCTTGTTCAGGACAACATAGCAAGCAAAGCAGAATCACACCAGAAACTTCAGTTCATGCGATGGACAGAATGACTGATAAATTCACTACTTTAGTACAGGGACTCCCTCGAACGTCGACACAGGTTTTCTTAGATTTCCTCTGTCTTTAAGCAAATTCTGAGCTGGTTCCCAAGTTGCCACTGCAAGCTTCTCATGCAGCGCTCCCGATTTAAATTCATCAAAATTTAATCCATTACAGTGGAGGCCGGTAAATTACTTATTTAACTTTCCAAATTATAGCTTAAAAGTTCATTAAGAAACAAATCAGAAGTCAGAAGTGTGTGCTATAAGGGTGTCAGATTCGGTTGCTTTGTGGCTCTAGCCATGTTCAGATCGGTGCATCGCCATAGCCGATACAGACGCGAGACAAACACTTAGAGAGAGATATAGAGATCTACCCTGGTGGAAACACAAACCACTAATAAGAAATATTCTATTGATCCACCCTCTCCACCGCAGTCAAAATGGGAAGGAGGTGTCGAGTTCTATGTGTCGTAGGTTTGCTTGGCCCACGCCCCAGACAATAAGGTATTCAAACGCCCATACAACCAATAGGCAATGAATTTAATTACTTCAAACAAGTGCCACATCAATGCAGTACTTAATATGAATGCCATATATATATATATTACTTGGGCCACTGAAAACACAAAACGATTACCAACAAAATCTTGATTAAAATTATTTAGATACAATCAAAGCAATCAAGATAAAAATATCTAATACAATCAAGGCCCACACAACAGCCTCACTATTGGTAATACCCCTACGTCTCCTTCGGCTGGGACCACCCCGAGGGACCAAAAATATCAACCACACGGCAGTTGCCCCGTCAACTAACATCAAAACAACAGGACGGGCAACTACTACAATAAAATACAATACCACCTCACAGGGCGTACCCAGCCGGAGTGGGGTTGTCGACCGACCTGCAGCTACTGACCAGCTCAGAGAGAGTGTCTCACTGACTTCTTTCTGTGTTCTGGCGAGAAAGGTTGGTACGCATCAGTTCCTCCTCAAACACCAGAGCCAGCTCTAGCTTGGCTCACTTGGAAATGAAAACAGTAAGTAGACATAAATCTGTAGTCTATATGAGTGATCATTCCAGAATTTCTTCGTTTTCCATAGTTGCTGAAGGAAGTTTGGTTACTTTACAAATTTTACAACGAAAGATAAATTTATGATTTTATTTCAAAGTATTCATCTGTTCATGTGTTGTCTCCTCCAGTAACTTTTGAATTAATTAACAGATTGAATGGATCATTTCTGAGAGGTGACCCAAACTTTGCATCTTTTAATTATCTTCACAATAAATCTGCATGGCGTGGTACTTTATTAAGTGCCAGGGACAATTTAACCTTTGCAAGATTTAAGCTTTTCACTGCAGGGAGTCTGAGGATGGCTGTTTTCCGGGTTGTTGTGTCTTGTAGTCTGGTAGAATTTTACCGATATTTCAGAGGTCCTTGCTGCCTCAATCATCAGGGTGATAATGGAGGCAGCATTGCCCTAATGATGGATTCAGCAAGGACCTCTGAAATGAGTAAACTTCTACCGCACTGAGTCCAGGATAGACAGCGCTCCGTAATTTACACTGCCGAGGGAACTGAAATATCAAAGGTCAGACCTTGAAATTCGCACAGGTCCAAGGTCTGTGTACGTACCCAGTTTATCGACTATTCACACTTTGAATCCCGAGGCTCCTCTAAATAATGCTCACAAATACAGCTCCTACATGAAATAAAACACTTCTCCATTACAATGATCTCAGGAAGATTTATGCTCCACAGAATTAGTCTCCGCGTTAGCTGACTAAACAGAAAGACAGTTTGTGAGTCATGACTTGCAGTTTCCAATCACACGCGGAGAACCTGCTATCCGAAATGAGAATTAACCGAGACTTTTCTCAGACTTAGTATTTCTGCTCCATACCGGTGGAGGTTCCAGAAACAGGCCACACTGAGGTTTCCCATGGCAAATGCTGTGACTGTAAGCCGCTTTTAATTAAGCCACGACCACTTCCTTCCACACCATTTCCAATTCATTACTCATTCACCAACACGTCGTTCGACACTCATCAACCCAGAAACTAGCATCAGCGTCGTCACAAAGGACCGTGGAATAAACAAAAGAACGGCCTTAAGTGTATCCTGAGAGGTCTGTAGTAAATGTGCACCTCAATCCAGAAATCGTGATTTGATCCATAGGTTTCCTGCTTGGAAATCAAATTTCGCTTGTTTACAGTTCAGGACCCACCACGGCCTTTCCCACTGTCGCAATGCCTCAAAATTGTTGTTGCTCTAGTATCAGAAAAATAACAAAGAAAAACCATAACCATGTTCACCAATGGACCACATCCTGAGCCAGATAAATCCAGACTCAAAACTCCCACCTTGCTTCATTAAGATTCATCTACATCTAGATCTTCCTTTCACGTTTCCTAACAAACTTTGTTGTAACAGCATAAACCAAATACAAAACTAACAGACGAACAGGTCCTACATTCCAGCATGAAATACTTTTAGAACAGGTTCTTTGTGATTCTGAACTGGACTTAGCATTCACTTAATGAAAGTGCAACTGCGTTAGTGCAGATGTTACATCACTCCTACAAAGATACAAACACAGCAAATATCGCATTGTATGTATAATCACACGCAATGTTTCTCAACTTCATTCATTACCTATTTTCTGCTGCGTACTCAACTATTTACGCTGCCAGCAACAGCAAACGTCATATTTCAGGTTCTCAGAGTAGCAAGTATTAGACGAACACGTCATGTAGTCTGGAAAAAGGCGGCAAGAATTTCACATTTGCTTGCTGCCTCCATCTTCAGGGCAGAATCAGCAATCGTCGACAAACTTCTACCAGACCACACCCAGAAGACATTCATCTTCAACAAGAAATGATATTTGCGTTCAGCTGCCAGATAACTTGGGTTCCTCCACAGAGGATATGGACTCAAAATGACATACTGTAAATAAAAATCAGTTTAACACATTAACTGCGACCTCTGAATGTACAACTACGTGCTTTTTGTACTGTCTGGAGTATGAAGAAATGTCCGTTACATAAACAATTAATCTTCCTATGGGCATTCTTTAAAAATACATAAACAATATAAAATTCCCAGTGTTATTTTTGGCCAAGGCCCTGGGTAAAATTACGCACTTACATTTTACTCATAAACTATTAATACTATTGTGTTTAACAATAAAGATGACACCATAAATAATTTTATCAAGATTAACAACATTTTATGCACAGAGGAGCTAAACAGAAAACAGAGGAATATAACTCAATAAAAGAAGCGCTGTCCTATTAACAACAAAGTAAAAGCCAGTGGCGGCTCCTAAGTCTGAGCAGTGGTAGTACTGCTCAAAGCGGAATAATCAGGATAGTTTTACAACACAAAACGACATAAATAAATGAAAAGTAAATTTACATCAGGAGAAAACTCGATGATGTTTTAATTATTTGTAAGTCCTGAAGACGGAGGCCATGATTTCCTACATCATTTTTTTCAGTAAAAGACAATGTTACTAAAAGCCGGCTGTGGAGACCGCAGCTCTGATTCGCGCTGTAACAGTGAACTGCCCCTCACTCCACCTCACACTGCGCTCGCAACTTTAGACCGGCCAGCCGCGCTGAAATCCTTGCAGCCGGAAATATTAAAATAATGATATAGAGGAAACAAAGTGTTGCAAATTATATAAACACAAAAAATATTTTTTTTAAATTTTTGAAAAATTATAAGGGGTGCTGCAACTCTGCAGCTCTTATGGAGGGGCCACCACTGGTAAAACCACAAGTTAAGAGTATAGTAAAAGTTAACACCTTCATAACAACGTCTGAAAGCACAAAATTCAGCATTGTCAAACAAACATATTGACTGACAACGTTAAATACTCTGTGCTCTTAGTTTTGTGTACCGAGTTCAAACACAAACCTCGTACATCGTTTAAACCAAAGTCGGCTGAGGGAGGAAGAAAAAAAAGTAATTAATATTACTTAAGTCTTATTTCCAGTCTTCACTGGAAATCCTTCTTAATAAATTTATCACAGATCTTAGGCTGTGAATGTTGACGAGTTTTACTGAAATTCTTAGATCTGTTCATTTCTACCAATTCCTCTTTTGCAACACGTTACACCAATTCCAGAACATGTTCTTACACACACATCAGATGACATTTGTTCAGAAACTCAAAGCAGAAATCACGTGATACGGATGCTGTGTACAATTACGTCTCCACGGAGTACCCTGGCAATGAAACGATGTATTACACACAACAGGAAAAACACCAATTCATACATTAATGGTTCTCGAGATCACTCTGTTTAGTGCACGTACACACAGAAACATGGGCACTATCCATATTATATGCTCTAATGTGTCTTCAGATGACTCCACTGACTGAATGATTTATTACACACGTCACAGGAATATGGACGTCGCCACTATGTGTGCAATTATGCATCTTCAAATGATGATTCTGTCGGAACGACTTACTGCACACATTACAGGTACAAGGATACTCTCCACTATGTGTGCGTTGATGTCTCTTTTGACCACTTGGCCAACGAAATGTTTTACTGCATGCATCACAGGAATTGGGATGTCCCCCACCATGCTCAAGTTCATGTTCATTCTGAGGACTCTGCTGAAGAAATGAGGAAAGAATTATGATAAAGTTAACATAAAGAAGAAGAAGAAGAAGAATGAGATTGAAAGCAACACGAAAGTTTTTTCTACCAAATCCGATTACCTGACCCAAATTTAGTGGAAGGTGTGCAAGAATTTGAAGTCCACATCGCAGTTTACAACAGTTAATTCACTGAGGTATGTGACGTAATCTGGAGCCCATGCCCCCAATTTAACATCATACTCAAACAATAAATGCCAAGTCACTCAGTTATCTTGGTTCTTACTCTGTACCAGGTTGGATCTGAATTCCATAGTACATGCATTTTTTTACACAGTGGGACAGCTACACGTAAATTTGTTGGTTCAATCACTTGATGGCTACTTATAGCAAGAGATTAAATATTTTGGAGCCCCTGGTCTTACATCGCATAACGTGTTCTAACTCTGAATGGTAGGTCACTGTATTAAAATGTGAACACAAACTTGGCAAATATATTACTCTAGATGCAGTGGGATAGGAAGATGTCGGATGTTAGTTCAATTAGTTCCTTGATACTTGTAACAGAAAGTTGGGTTTCTTATCAGGCCTGAACTCGGATACATATCAAATGGACTCCCAAATGATAGCATGGTACGAGGTGCGATCGGAAAGTTTCAAGACTGTGTCAATATAGGGCGAACCGGATGTAGTACGAGCTTCTGCCGCTAGGGGGTGCGGCCTACATTCATAGTGAATCAGTGTGCCAACCGGCATCATCGAATTAGCATTTGTTTCTTAGTTACGGGAGTTTTGGTAGTGAATTACACCGACCCTCCTGCGATTTCGGAATGGCGGATTTTCAAATTTTGCCAAAGACTCGCCAAAACGGCTACGGAAACCTATGAAATGCTAAAGCAAGCATTTGGGGAGTCCGCAATGGGTCGTGCACAAACGTTTTTGTGGCATTCACGTTTTAAAAATGGCCGAACCTCTGTCGATGATGGCGAGCGTTCTGGACGACCATCTTCGAGCACAACGCCCGAAAATGTTACGAAGATTCGGCAGGCCATTCACGAAGATCGACGTCGTACCATCAACGACTTGTGCGACATTGTTGGGATAGGCTATGGGACCTGTCAGCTGATTCTAAAGGAAGAACTCCACATGCGACGCATCATGACAACGCGCCAGCGCACACCGCCCTCAAAGTTCGGCAGTTTTTGGCCTCAAACACCATGGCCGTCATCCCGCACCCTCCTTATTCGCCGTGTGACTTCTTCATCATGCCAAAGATGAAAATTCAGCTAAAGGGAAGGAGATTTGAGACGATAGAAGAGATTGAGGCAGAATCGCAGATGGTGCTTGACAGGCTGACAAAGAAAGATTTCCAGGGATGCTTCCAGGCTTGGCAGCGGCGCTGGGATCGTTGTGTTCACTCCCAGGGGAACTACGTCGAGGGTGATGGATGAATTTAATACCTGAGATAAGTGTACGGGTTTTTATAGGCGCAGTCTCGAAACTTTCTGATCGCACCTCGTATTTAAGAGGTTAATAAAAAATTCTACTGCACGGAATAGAAGAAAAGTCACGTATGCCAACTATCCCTGAATTCTCATCCATCCCTGGATACATTTGTACATACACTCAAACAGATAAGAACCATAAATAATTTGGTTAAAGGGAGGCTTACCTTCCATTCATCTTTCATTATGGGAAAAGCTGATGGTGTGTAAACCTCATCATTTCTCACGCCAACGGAATCCTCTTCTCTCAGAACATCCACGTCATTTTCTATCTTGATTTTATCAATATTCTGCTGTAAAATTACGAGTTAAATATAAATTCCTTGAGATGATATGCATCAAATGCAGGTATAAACTGGATGGGAATCTACAATAGCATATTCTGAAATAGAATATGGGGTGCCCTCAAACTAATATTGAGTACATTCAGGATAAAATTGTATATCACAAATCAATTTCACATAAAAATTTCCAGAATATAAGAAACTGCTGTAATGCAATGTGCGGCAAGAACATTCATTAACCTTGTGTTGATGAAACAAGAAATTTACTGGAGTCTTACTGTAGTGATGCCACGGTACAAGGCATCTCACATTCAACCCCGATAGATACACACGTTCTTTCTTTCCTTTATAAAGTTAATTCCACACTGTTAACAGTGTAGTGGACTGAGTCCCAGAAGCTCACATGATTTTATTCCGTCCAGCTTCATACTATAATATCTAAATCGAAACTTTCAGCCATCTAAAAATTCGAAATATAATTTTAACGCTTCTATTTCATGTGTTCCTGTTACTCCTACTGTTTATTGTCCTGTTGTCTCGATGATCCATCCGACCGAGGAGTGAACATTTAAGTTTGTGCTCACCATAAAAACCTGCAACAACTAAATAAAGCCGAGTATTGTCAGGTTGGTATTACCGAACTAGCTCGTAGCTCGCTCGATGTCACGTGCTACGAATGGAAGAGACATTCTAACCAAACTTTTTTTTTATTCTCACGCCTATCATCAGTTCGTTTTCTCCTTGTTCTGCCTTTATATGGTACCAATTCAGTGTTAAGACCGCAATCTTCCGAGATATGTGTACACGCTATTTTACAGGAACCCTTAAAAATATAAGGCCATTAACAGCTCCTGCCCTGGAAATGGCGTCTTTAAACCAGAACGCCTTCCCATCTGCCGCGTAGAATTATATGATCCCAGACTTGAGACAATTTACAGAGCCTTTAAATAATTATATATGTATCACATATCACATTATTTGTTCTAGCATTAATTTTCCGTTTCAGGTAAAGAGGAGGACTGCTTGTTATTTAGATGTCCTCTCAAATAAAATCACGTCTTAAGACAATTCCAAGGATAAAGGAACGTTGTAAAAAAGCGATGCTAATAAAAGTAATCTATAATTAATACGAGGAAGGTGTTAAAATTATGGACGTGTTCTTGGGTGGCTGAAATATTCGACACGCATTTTACGCTCTACACAGGTGTTTTAGAAAGTGCTCTAAAGACAACCTTCAGCACGGGGAGTTAAATACCGCTGTTGTGTTCGTCCTGGGGTAATACTTTCTTAGTGTCCCTTTAACTTTTGCTCTAAAATACTTTATTTATCATAACATTTGAACACTTGAATGAGACACTTAACTAACCCCCCGAAGGGCAGTTAGTTAGGCATGTTACTTAAGATTTCAAAACGCAACCAACCTCCTAATGTTTTAACCGTCAATTCGAGGCGGTTAGTTTAGTTTCTTACACAAGGTTGGTTGCGTTTTACAAACTTGACCAACCCCCCCGTAGGAGCTCCGAAAGGAGCGCCCTGCTCTAGTACTATAAAAATTTGTGATTTCGTCGTCGTTAATAAATTACGTCGTCAATCAACAATGCCAACAGATATTTGTTTATACTCTGCATTGTTGTGTTGGTATAGAAACACAACAATGCCGAGTAAACAAATACCGCTTCACAACAAAGAGATCGAAAACTATCAAGCCAGTCGCATGATCACTGCTCCAGAAGCAGCAGACCGCATTCTTGATTATCGACTGACAGTTGGCTTAAAACATCAGAAAAGTGAAAGAAGACGTCATCAAGTATTTGAAGTACCGACTCCAACAACTTCAACAAGGTAAACTGATACTCATTCGATATATTACGATTGCGAAAACTATTATGATCGATTTTAAGACGAATATTTGCAAGGGTGGAGATAGACGTGGAAGGTTGACTGAACAAGAACATCGACGTAAAGACGTAGAATATCAGATTAGAGAACGCGCTCCGAAAGGAACGCCCTGCTCTAGTCTACTATAAAAATTTTTGATTTTCGTTGTCTTCAGGAAATGACGTCTTCAAACAATGTCAACAGATATTTGTTTATACTCTGCATTGTTGTGTTGGTATAGAAACACAACAATGCCGAGTAAACAAATAACGTAATAAATAAACAAATACCAAGCCAGTCGCATTGTCACTTCTCTACAAGCAGCACATCGTCTCCGAACAGCGACTTAAAACTATTTAAGAAATGAAGGAAAGTGAGAGAAGACGTACTGACACCAACAAGGTAATCTGATACTGATAAGAATACTCATTCGAGTCAAACTGCTTACGAAAACTGACGCCTCTGTGTTTAAATTATATTTAGGCGATAAATACAATGAAAGAAAGGGGTTAAAAGACTTGAGTAAGACACAAAACTAACCACCCCTTTGGGGGGGGGGGGGGTTAGTTTAGTTTTTTACTAAAGATTTTAACAAATTAATATACAAAAACCTCAGAATTTTAAATTTTTAAAAAAAATGCAAAACTTGCTTTACATATAGATTATAGATATACATAAAGCTTAAAAATTTTCAGCAGAGACGAAAGCATCTACGGAATAATAAGAGTGAGTGAAGAGGTAATCTTTCAATGCAGGCTTAAATACCTTTATATAATAACTTAGACTTTTAACTGTTGGTGGAAGATTATTAAACAACTTGATACCTGTATAGTAGACTCCTTTTTGATATTTAGTAAGGTTAGGATTTGGCACATAGAGATCATGTTTCCATCTTGTATTTAAATTATGTACATCTGTATTTCTTTTAAATTTATCTAAGTTTTCCACCACACATGATAGACAGCAGAGTATAAATTCACTTGCAAGTGGAAGTATATTAAATTTACGAAATAATTTTCTACAAGATACCCTGCTTTTGACACCGGCCATTATTCTAATTAATTTGTTTTGCATGTAAAAAGTTGTCAGTGGAACCATGGTTCCGGATAATTTGACGTAAATACGTCATACCTGCTTTACAATCGAGTAAAGTTTGATTAAGACATTGCTTATTTAAATTGAATTAGTTACGCTTAAGATGGGTCTGTGGTAGATGAATGTAATGTAATGTAATGTAAGGTAACTATGTAGGTAACCATTGTTTATTTGTTGATAAACAGATGACGTATCCCAGGTAACATAACAATGAAGTTATGTTACCTAAGAAACTAATTGCTACGTGATCTGTTTACTCGGCATTGTTGTGTTACATTACTGCCGTCAACAATCCGCTTTCGTTATTGCAGAAAGAACTGAGCTGTGAATCGGCTGTAGAATAAGTGCGTCGTAGAATAGATAATTTTGTGCTGGTAAAAACGTTTTAGAATATCACAGGTACTTATCTTATGTAAGAATTATTACATTACATTACATTATAGAGACGTATTTACGTCAGATTCTCCGGAACCGTGGTTCCTCTGTCAACATTTCATATCTTATATTTCTGAATCTGTAGTATTACAGAATCTGAAAATCGTGTACAATGAACACAGAAAAATACGACCTTGAACCCATCCGTACGTGTTTTGTATTGTTCACTGAGGTGAACTCTAGAAACTGTGATGGGTGTGTTATAGCTTCATTGCTTAATTTAATTAACAGTAATATAAACGTGATTTATATATTTTCAATTGTGTGTATTTTAGATACCGGTGACAGAAGGTGACGTCTTCAAACAATGTCAACAGATATTTGTTTATACTCTGCATTGTTGTGTTGGCATAGAAACACAACAATGCCGAGTAAACAAATAACGTAATAAATAAACAAATACCAAGCCAGTCGCATTATCACTGCTCCAGAAGCAGCACATCGTCTCCGAACAGCGACAGAAAACCATTTAAGAAATGAAGGAAAGTGAGAGAAGGTAATCTGATACTGATAATAATATTCATTCAAGTCAAACTGCTTACGAAAACTGACGCCTCTGTGTTTAAATTATATTTACGCGATAAATACAATGAAAGGAAGGGGTTAAAAGACTTGAGTAAGACACAAAACTAACCACCCCTTTGGGGGGGGGGTTAGTTTAGTTTTTTACTAAAGATTTTAACAAATTAATATACAAAAACCTCAGAATTTTAAATTTTAAAAATAAATGCAAAACTTGCTTTACATATAGATTATAGATATACATAAAGCTTAAAAATTTTCAGCAGAGATGAAAGCATCTACTGAATAGTAAGAGTGAGTGAAGAGGTAATATTTCAATGCAGGCTTGAATACCTTTATTTAATAACTTAGACTTTTAACTGTTGGTGGAAGATTATTAAATAACTTTATACCTGTATAGTAGACTCCTTTTTGATATTTAGTAAGGTTAGGATTTGGCACATAGAGATCATGTTTCCATCTTGTATTTAAATTATGTACATCTGTATTTATTTTAAATTTATCTAAGTTTTCCACCACACATGATAGACAGCAGAGTACAAATTCACTTGCAAGTGGAAGTATATTAAATTTACGAAATAATTTTCTACAAGATACCCTGCTTTTGACACCGGCCATTATTCTAATTAATTTGTTTTGCATGTAAAAAGTTGTCAGTGGAACCATGGTTCGGGATAATTTGACGTAAATACGTCACACCTGTTTTACAATCGAGTAAAGTTTGATTAAGACATTGCTTATTTAACTTGAATTAGTTACGCTTAAGATGGGTCTGTGGTAGATGAATGTAATGTAATGTAAGGTAACTATGTAGGTAACCATTGTTGTTTATTTGTTGATAAACAGATGACGTATCCCAGGTAACATATCAATGAAGTTTGACGTTTCCCAGGTAACATATCAATGAAGTTTGATGTTTCCCAGGTAACATAACAATGAAGTTATGTTACCTAAGAAACTAATTGTTACGTGATCTGTTTACTCGGCATTGTTGTGTTACATTCCTGCCGTCAACAATCCGCTTTCGTTATTGCGGAAAGCGCTGAGCTGTGAATCGGCTGTAGAATAAGTGCGTCGTAGAATAGATAATTTTGTGCTGGTAAAAACGTTTTAGAATATCACAGGTACTTATCTTATGTAAGAATTATTACATTACATTACATTATAGAGACGTATTTACGTCAGATTCTCCGGAACCGTGGTTCCTCTGTCAACATTTCATATCTTATATTTCTGAATCTGTAGTATTACAGAATCTGAAAATCGTGTACAATGAACACAGAAAAATACGACCTTGAACACATCCGTATGTGTTTTGTATTGTTCACTGAGGTGAACTCTAGAAACTGTGATGGTAAATAACTGATGGGTGTGTTATAGCTTCATTGCTTAATTTAATTAACAGTAATATAAAAGTGATTTATATATTTTCAATTGTGTGTCTTTTAGATCCCGGTGACAGAAGGTGACGTCTTCAAACAATGTCAACAGATATTTGTTTATACTCTGCATTGTTGTGTTGGTATAGAAACACAACAATGCCGAGTAAACAAATAACGTAATAAATAAACAAATACCAAGCCAGTCGCATTATCACTGCTCTACAAGCAGCACATCGTCTCCGAACAGCGACAGAAAACTATTTAAGAAATGGAGAAAAGTGAGAGAAGACGTACCGACACCAACAAGGTAATCTGATACTGATAATAATACTCATTCAAGTCATACTGCGCATTCAAGGGTTAAAACACTTAGATAAGACACAAAACTAACCACCCCTTTGGGGGGGGGTTAGTTTAGTTTCTTACTCAATGGGGAACTTCATACTTATGATTCAATTTAACATTTTAGAGTGATTAATTCAAGGAGTATGAGATGGTTGAGACATGAACCGCACAAAATTTAACAGATTCAATTGACTTTAGGTAGGTGGATGATCTGAACACGACAATGAACCTTTAGAGTTCCATAATATAAAGCAAGAATTTTGACGTACGTCTACACGGAAGGGACATTCGGCAAAAAAGCGTAACGGAGATGTGTAGGATCCGTATCCGTAACGTCGTGTTTGTTTATTTCAGTCGTAATCCAGGGCGAGCCTCAGCTACTGGGCGGGCGACAGGTGGCGGATAGTGATATGAGGGTTAGCTGCGAATAAGGGGCAGTCCCGGACCGAGGCGGCAAGACCGGAGAGCGTGGGAGTGTAGCTGGTGGCAGGCTACACCCATCAAATACCACATGAGCTCAGTGCCCCCACTGCCTTGTGGGTAGGGGAGGAATCCCCAAAGGCTACGGGAAGGAAAACCCTGACAGAAAACCAAGGGTAGAAGGGGCTGCATAGGGATAGAGAAACCAATCCTTCTAAGGGAAAGAACCCGGAATAAAAACTTCTGGAGGACGGGGGGGGGTTGCACATCGGACTACCAACCCAATTCTGGAAGAAGCTCACACACTGAAAGGGCCGTAGTGCTAGAGAAGAAGAGGTTGGAGCAGAAGCGCACATGTAATGAAGAAATTCGAAACTTTCATTTTGTTTGTATGTATTCTTCCTTTGTGTGTGTCTGCGTGCGCGCGCGAGCGTTTGGGTGTGTGTATGTGGCGTGGGGCGTGGGGCGTGTGGGGCCTGGTTTCCTGTCGTGTTGTATCGTGTGGTTTGGTGTGTTGTGTGGTGTGTTCTGCAGTCGTGTCGCGTCGTGTCGTGTCGTCGTGTGCTGTCGTGTCGTGTGGTGTACTGTGGTGTGGGCCGACACCACACGACACGACACGACACGAGACGACGCCACACGAGACGACGCCACACGAGACGACGCCACACGAGACGACGCCACACGACACGACGCCACACGAGACGACGCCACACGACACGACGCCACACGAGACGACGCCACACGAGACGACGCCACACGACACGACGCCACACGAGACGACGCCACACGACACGACGCCACACGAGACGACTGCACACGAGACGACACACCACGCGACACGTCAGCACACCACACGACACGACACTATACGACTGCACACCACACCACACCACACCACACGACACGACAAGACACCACCCCCACACCACGCCCCAGACGCCCCACACGCCACACACACACCCAAGCGCGCGCGCACACGCGCACACACACACAGAGGAGGAAGACGTACAAACCTAATGAAAGTTTCGATATTCATTACATGTCCTTCTTCTTCTTCTTTACCACTACGGCCCTTTCAGTGTGTCAGCTTCTTCCAGAATTGGGTTCTTAGCCCGATGTCCAACCCCCATAGTCCTCCAGAAGTTTTTATTCCGGGTTCTTTCCCTTAGAAGGATTGGTTTCTCTATTCCTATGCAGCCCCTTCAACCCTTGGTTTTCTGTCAGGGTTTTCCTTCCCTGTTTTAAAGAAGTAATTGTTTTGTTTGTTTGTTTGTTCCGAAATGTAAATCGATCAATCGATAAGGAACATGAATGATATTTTCTTATCTTAATTATAATAAATTTTAAATAAAATTATATTGTGATCAGACGGATTAAAATAAATAATTGATATAATTGTTTTATTTCCATTGTCATAAATATTGTACAGATTTCTTCCAATTTTGGGCTGTGGTCTCCAGAAACCAAGTTTTATTGCTGGAGAGTGGCCATGTTTGAAGAATATTCAGATTGCATATTTGTTAGAATGTGGAACAGGAAATCTACCTTTTAGTTTTTAGTTTTCATTTTTATGTTTGATTAGTGGAGTTAGGCTTTGAAATTTTCTATTATGATATATATTTAAAAAATGCTTTTTCATAGGTTAAAAAGCATACATAGAGATTATGTGAATTTAAAGTTAAATTTGATAAATTATGCATGGAAATAGTTAAATAAATGGAATGATTGTTAATTTATAAATAATGATAGTTCATCATATAAATTGGAGTATTAAAACATCAGTAGGTCTCACAAGTTCTCTGCAGAATATATTTGTTTTAATTTGGAATGAAGATTCTTCTCCATAATTGCAAAATCTTTGAGGTGGCAAGAAGGGTTGCTTCAATGCGTCATTCAGTTTCCATCAATTAACCTCAAATACAGTAAATAAAAATGCGATTAAATATTAATAACGCTAATAAGAATAACTTCATGGGCAACAGAATTTTGTAGACGAAAATCCCTACGTTCACAGGTCGTGTAATTGTTTCTGTCCCGACGCAGAAGCACGGAAATGTAACTCATCTGTGAGGATTAATACCACGTCACTTTTATGACAATTTAAGCAGTCGCTTTTGTGTAACACTTTTAACGGGAGTAACACAAAAGCTAAGCGAGTTTTGTGAAACAAAATACTGAGGAAAATCTCAGGCGGGATCTATGGGAGATAGGAGTTGAAGGAGACTGGATTTTGTTGGCCCAGGACAGGGTCCGGTGGAGGGCTTTGGTTAATTCGGTGATGAACCTTCGGGTTTTATAAGCCATCTGGTTGGTTGGGTCCACTATTTGGGAAGCCTGAGGGGAAGAGACCTCTGGGGAGACCTAGACGTAGATGGGAGGACAATCTCAGGCGGGATCTATGGGAGATAGGAGTTGAAGGAGACTGGAGTTTGTTGGCCCAGGACAGAGTCCGGTGGAGGGCTTTGGTTAATTCGGTGATGAACCTTCGGGTTCCGTAAGCCATCTGGTTGGTTGGGTCCACTATTTGGGAAGCCTGAGGGGAAGAGACCTCTGGGGAGACCTAGACGTAGATGGGAGGATAATGTCAGGCGGGATCTATGGGAGATAGGAGTTGAAGGAGACTGGAGTTTGTTGGCCCAGGACAGAGTCCGGTGGAGGGCTTTGGTTGGTTCGGTGATGAACCTTCGGGTTCTGTAAGCCATCTGGTTGGTTGGGTCCACTATTTGGGAAGCCTGAGGGGAAGAGACCTCTGGGGAGACCTAGACGTAGATGGGAGGATAATGTCAGGCGGGATCTATGGGAGATAGGAGTTGAAGGAGACTGGAGTTTGTTGGCCCAGGACAGAGTCCGGTGGAGGGATTTGGTTGGTTCGGTCGATGAACCTTCTGGTTCCGTAAGCCATCTAGTTAGTTAGTTAATTAGTAAGTTACTTAGTTCTTTCAGTTGTGTGTTCGTAAGGAGACGAATATAATTTAATCTACCTTCTGAGACTCTTCGGAATTGTTAACTGTCTTTTCAAGGTAACTTTTGTAGAAGAAAACGGTATCAACGAGACGTGTTTTGAACCAAAGTTACAGTCTCGAACTGTTTCATAAAGCTTCCTACATGTCTTCAGGGTTCGTTCTTCAGTATCTCACACATTTATTACCTAGAATACAAGTTGAAATAAAATTCTTCGTAAGCGTAAACGATATATTCTTACTTCTGTCTCCGCCTATTGTACACAGACTAGAGCAGGGCGCTCCTTTCGGAGCTCCTAGGGAGAGTTGGTCAAGTTTGTAAAACGCCACCAACCTTGTGTAAGAAACTAAACTAACCGCCCTGAATTGAGGGTTAAAACAATTGACCATTGCTTTTTGAAATCTTAAGTAACACGCTAAACAAACTCCCCTTCGGGGGGGTTAGTTTAGTGTCTCATTCAAGTGTTTTAACCCCTGAGTAAGAAACTAAACTAACCCCCCGAATGGGTTGCGTTTTAAATTCTTGAGTAAGACGCTAAACTATCCCCCTTTGGGGTGTTAATTTAGTGTCTTATTCGGAGCACTTTCTCTAATCTGATTTTTTACTTCTTTATGTCGCTGTTCAGAGGCCAACTGTTCTTGGTCAGTCAGTTTTCTACGTCCAACCCCACCCTTACAAATCTTCGTCTGCTTTTTTTCCCTTCTGTTCTTATTGAATACGTTTTTCTACGTTTATCGATGTATTTCTTCTTTCGCTTTTCTTTATTTCTTAAAAATGTCAGATCATGTAGTTCTTTACGTCGCTGTTCAGAGGCCAACTGTTCTTGGTCACTCAACTTTCTACGTCCAACCCCACCCTTACAAATCTTCGTCTGCTTTTTTTCCCTTCTGTTCTAATTGAATACGTTTTTCTACGTTTATCGATGTATTTCTTCTTTCGCTTTTCTTTATTTCTTAAAAATGTCAGATGATGTAGTTCTTTACGTCGCTGTTCAGAGGCCAACTGTTTTTGGTCACTCAACTTTCTACGTCCAACCCCACCCTTTCAAATCTTCGTCTGATTTTTTCCCTTCTGTTTTTGTTGAATACGTTTTTCTACGTTTATCGATGTATTTCTTCTTTCGCTTTTCTTTATTTCTTAAAAATGTCAGATTATGTAGTTCTTTACGTCGCTGTTCAGAGGCCAACTGTTTTTGGTCACTCAACTTTCTACGTCCAACCCCACCCTTTCAAATCTTCGTCTGTTTTTTTTCCCTTCTGTTCTTATTGAATACGTTTTTCTACGTTTATCGATGTATTTCTTCTTTCGCTTTTCTTTATTTCTTAAAAATGTCTGATGTTGTAGTTCTTTACGTCGCTGTTCAGAGGCCAATTGTTCTTGGTCACTCAACTTTCTACGTCCAACCCCACCCTTTCAAATCTTCGTCTGATTTTTTTCCCTTCTGTTTTTGTTGAATACGTTTTTCTACGTTTATCGATGTATTTCTTCTTTCGCTTTTCTTTATTTCTTAAAAATGTCTGATGTTGTAGTTCTTTACGTCGCTGTTCAGAGGCCAACTGTTCTTGGTCACTCAACTTTCTACGTCCAACCCCACCCTTTCAAATCTTCGTCTGATTTTTTCCCTTCTGTTTTTGTTGAATACGTTTTTCTACGTTTATCGATGTATTTCTTCTTTCGCTTTTCTTTATTTCTTAAAAATGTCTGATGTTGTAGTTCTTTACATCGATGTTCAGAAGCCACCTGTTTTTGGTCAGACAACTTTCTACGTCCAATCCCACCCTTGCAAATCTTCGTCTGTTCTTCTACAAATGTCGTTAATATGGTCTCGTTTATCGATGTAATTCTCCCTTCGCTTTTCTTTATTTCTTAAATATGTCAGATGTTGTAGTTCTTTACGTCGCTGTTCAGAGGCCAATTGTTCTTGGTCACTCAACTTTCTACGTCCAACCCCACCCTTTCAAATCTTCGTCTGCTTTTTTTCCCTTCTGTTTTTGTTGAATACGTTTTTCTACGTTTATCGATGTATTTCTTCTTTCGCTTTTCTTTATTTCTTAAAAATGTCAGATGATGTAGTTCTTTACGTCGCTGTTCAGAGGCCAACTGTTCTTGGTCACTCAACTTTCTACGTCCAAACCCACCCTTTCAAATCTTCGTCTGCTTTTTTTCCCTTCTGTTTTTGTTGAATACGTTTTTCTACGTTTATCGATGTATTTCTTCTTTCGCTTTTCTTTATTTCTTAAAAATGTCAGATGATGTAGTTCTTTACGTCGCTGTTCAGAGGCCAACTGTTCTTGGTCACTCAACTTTCTACGTCCAAACCCACCCTTTCAAATCTTCGTCTGCTTTTTTCCCTTCTGTTTTTGTTGAATACGTTTTTCTACGTTTATCGATGTATTTCTTCTTTCGCTTTTCTTTATTTCTTAAAAATGTCAGATGATGTAGTTCTTTACGTCGCTGTTCAGAGGCCAACTGTTCTTGGTCACTCAACTTTCTACGTCCAAACCCACCCTTTCAAATCTTCGTCTGCTTTTTTCCCTTCTGTTCTTGTTGAATACGTTTTTCTACGTTTATCGATGTATTTCTTCTTTCGCTTTTCTTTATTTCTTAAAAATGTCAGATGATGTAGTTCTTTACGTCGCTGTTCAGAGGCCAACTGTTCTTGGTCACTCAACTTTCTACGTCCAAACCCACCCTTTCAAATCTTCGTCTGCTTTTTTTCCCTTCTGTTTTTGTTGAATACGTTTTTCTACGTTTATCGATGTATTTCTTCTTTCGCTTTTCTTTATTTCTTAAAAATGTCAGATGATGTAGTTCTTTACGTCGCTGTTCAGAGGCCAACTGTTCTTGGTCACTCAACTTTCTACGTCCAAACCCACCCTTTCAAATCTTCGTCTGCTTTTTTCCCTTCTGTTCTTGTTGAATACGTTTTTCTACGTTTATCGATGTATTTCTTCTTTCGCTTTTCTTTATTTCTTAAAAATGTCAGATGATGTAGTTCTTTACGTCGCTGTTCAGAGGCCAACTGTTCTTGGTCACTCAACTTTCTACGTCCAAACCCACCCTTTCAAATCTTCGTCTGCTTTTTTTCCCTTCTGTTTTTGTTGAATACGTTTTTCTACGTTTATCGATGTATTTCTTCTTTCGCTTTTCTTTATTTCTTAAAAATGTCAGATGATGTAGTTCTTTACGTCGCTGTTCAGAGGCCAACTGTTCTTGGTCACTCAACTTTCTACGTCCAAACCCACCCTTTCAAATCTTCGTCTGCTTTTTTCCCTTCTGTTCTTGTTGAATACGTTTTTCTACGTTTATCGATGTATTTCTTCTTTCGCTTTTCTTTATTTCTTAAAAATGTCAGATGATGTAGTTCTTTACGTCGCTGTTCAGAGGCCAACTGTTCTTGGTCACTCAACTTTCTACGTCCAAACCCACCCTTTCAAATCTTCGTCTGCTTTTTTTCCCTTCTGTTCTTATTGAATACGTTTTTCTACGTTTATCGATGTATTTCTTCTTTCGCTTTTCTTTATTTCTTAAAAATGTCAGATGATGTAGTTCTTTACGTCGCTGTTCAGAGGCCAACTGTTTTTGGTCACTCAACTTTCTACGTCCAACCCCACCCTTTCAAATCTTCGTCTGCTTTTTTTCCCTTCTGTTCTTATTGAATACGTTTTTCTACGTTTATCGATGTATTTCTTCTTTCGCTTTTCTTTATTTCTTAAAAATGTCAGATGATGTAGTTCTTTACGTCGCTGTTCAGAGGCCAACTGTTCTTGGTCACTCAACTTTCTACGTCCAACCCCACCCTTTCAAATCTTCGTCTGATTTTTTCCCTTCTGTTTTTGTTGAATACGTTTTTCTACGTTTATCGATGTATTTCTTCTTTCGCTTTTCTTTATTTCTTAAAAATGTCAGATGATGTAGTTCTTTACGTCGCTGTTCAGAGGCCAACTGTTTTTGGTCACTCAACTTTCTACGTCCAACCCCACCCTTTCAAATCTTCGTCTGATTTTTTCCCTTCTGTTTTTGTTGAATACGTTTTTCTACGTTTATCGATGTATTTCTTCTTTCGCTTTTCTTTATTTCTTAAAAATGTCAGATGATGTAGTTCTTTACGTCGCTGTTCAGAGGCCAACTGTTTTTGGTCACTCAACTTTCTACGTCCAACCCCACCCTTTCAAATCTTCGTCTGATTTTTTCCCTTCTGTTTTTGTTGAATACGTTTTTCTACGTTTATCGATGTATTTCTTCTTTCGCTTTTCTTTATTTCTTAAAAATGTCAGATGATGTAGTTCTTTACGTCGCTGTTCAGAGGCCAACTGTTTTTGGTCACTCAACTTTCTACGTCCAACCCCACCCTTTCAAATCTTCGTCTGATTTTTTCCCTTCTGTTTTTGTTGAATACGTTTTTCTACGTTTATCGATGTATTTCTTCTTTCGCTTTTCTTTATTTCTTAAAAATGTCAGATGATGTAGTTCTTTACGTCGCTGTTCAGAGGCCAACTGTTTTTGGTCACTCAACTTTCTACGTCCAACCCCACCCTTTCAAATCTTCGTCTGATTTTTTCCCTTCTGTTTTTGTTGAATACGTTTTTCTACGTTTATCGATGTATTTCTTCTTTCGCTTTTCTTTATTTCTTAAAAATGTCAGATGATGTAGTTCTTTACGTCGCTGTTCAGAGGCCAACTGTTCTTGGTCACTCAACTTTCTACGTCCAACCCCACCCTTACAAATCTTCGTCTGCTTTTTTTCCCTTCTGTTCTTATTGAATACGTTTTTCTACGTTTATCGATGTAAGACTTCCTTCACTTTTCTTTATTTCTTAAATATGTCTGATGTTGTAGTTTTTACGTCGTAGTACAGAGGACAACTTTTCTAGGTCAGTCAGACGTTTTAAAATCTTGAGTAAGACTCTAAACTAAGTCCCCCGAATGGGTGTTAAACACTTGAACAACCCACGTTTTGGGGAGGGTTGTTCAACTGTGTTTTAAAATCTTGAGTAAGGCACTAAAGTAACCCCCTTAGGGGGGTTACTTTAGTTTCTTTTTGGTTGAATATTATTATTAGTATCAGATTACCTTTTTGGTGTTGGCAACGTCTTCTTTCACTTTCCTTCATTTCCTGAATAGTTTTATGTCGCTGTTCGGAGGCGATGTGCTGCTTCTGGAGCAGTGATAATGCGACTGGCTTGATAGTTTTTGATTTCTTTGTTGTGAAGCGTTATTTGTTTACTCGGCATTGTTGTGGAACACAACAATGCCGAGTAAACAAATAACGCCCTGTGTGTGAGCAGTGTAAGGATGTGGATCAGAAGTTGAGCTTCGTGTGGAAGTCTGTAACGGTCCAAATTACATCTTCTGCTTAGGTAATTTGATCATACCATTTAGTTTTTTATATTATTTTATTGGGCTGAATTTCTTTTTAATTTTCGTTTCAAAATTCTAACTTGTTGTTGTGTTTCGAGGGTAATACTGGGATGTTTACTTCTAGTTCATGGCATATACCTAACTGTTTACGACAAAGACATCCGAGGACCTTCGGTTCACATGAGTCTTGTGATTTTACACCAGGGCAATAAACTGTCGTGAATTGGTTGTAGTTCCAAGTGTCATACTTCAACATTTATGGCGGAAATATGTAGAAAGTTAGTTTAGACTCTATGGTTCATTGTCACTCAGCAGATAATGTTGCTGGACCTTACGCATTAAATAGGTTGAGGGGGAACTCTTCAACAAACTTTCGAGGTAGCCGCCCGCAAACCCAATACAAGTCTGAGATCATCGTCTTGTGGCTAAAGCCAAGTATTATCATCTGCACATCTTTATTTATTCTTAAATAATTAAATTGTGTATAAATAAAGTATTATATTCAGCGATAAAGGAAGCTTCTAGTTGTCGGGAGTTACATGCCATTAACACCCCTGAAATGAGTCAAGTGATTACCAGGGAGCGAAGCTATAACGTAGAAAAACTTATTTAACAAGAACAGAAGGGGAAAAAAAGACGAACATTTGCAAGGGTGGAGTTGGTCGTAGAAAGTTGACTTACCAAGAACAGCGTGGTAAAGAAGTGAAATATCAGATTAGAGAATGCGCTCCGAAAGGAGCGCGTTCCTCTGGTCCATTCAAAATCTTATAAAACTAAAGTATTCAAGAAAAGAAAGTGTTTTATAACTGAATAATGGAGATACCAAAATTCTTATTTTGGTTGGTAAGATCAATAAATAAATATATATATATATATATATATATATATATATTCCTGAAATAAATTATGTGGTTTCAACATTCCTCGGCTTACATTCGACTGGAACATTGCCTATTTATACGGATTGGTGTGCTGTTAATTAACAGGTTGTTTTGCAGAATAACCTCCATTAGCTCTGTTGTTGACGACCGTGTCCCATTTTCATTTCGGAGGAATCTTCCATTTTGGGCCCAACAAAAATCATCATAATCACTGCATCAGATTATGAAGAGTTATTAATAGGGTCATATTTTACCGCGTGTCAGACCATCGATAAAGCGAGAAGTGAATGCAGATAAGAGAGTAATGAAATTAAATTACATTTGAACAGAGTTAATTTACAAATACAAGTTAGTGTGAGACTAATAGCCATTTTGACACCTGGTTTAATGGTGATAGGGCAGTTTACAACAGCGGCAATGCTTTGAATTTTACTCAAGAGCATCCTTTTTATGTTATGAATAAATAAAATTACAAGTTCCTTAAAATCTTAGGCTATCTTACACCTGGACACGTGATATTTCTTCAAACACTTTAGATAACTAAAAAAATGTCTGAATTGAAAATTGTTGACGTTTCATGTCGTGTAAAAATTTACAGAAAGTTCGTCGTGAGTGTTTCGTAAAGTAGACTGTATGTGTCCGTAATTGACCAAAACTGAATTCGCCAGACATTTATAACAGCAAATTTAATTTTAAAAACCCATTTCTTCAAACGCGGTCCTTTTATGAAACAGTTCCATGAAAAACATAAAATTATGGGTTGGACAGCTTACTAAGAACAAGTTTCGATGTAAATTCCTGAACAACAAATCCGTTCCTGTTATAACGAATATGATCACATGTAAACGCGCGTTTTTGTAGTGTGAACTGAAGCCCTCGCTGACATTTCGGAAGTCTGTAAGGGTATAACCCCCGGTAGTCTGAATCAGGAGAGCCGGTCTGCGGTCCAGGACACGTCCTCCAAAAAGAAGCGTGATTTATGTCCTCTTAACAGCGACGCTCGTTTGAAACTTAAACACAGGGAGTCATAAAAGGGTTGCATAAGAGGTAATGCCTTATTTCGGCGTGTCCAGAGGCGGCGTCACGGCATTTTCCCCCTCCCCCCAGAAAAGTTTCAAAGTTGAAATTACCGAATATAGACGATGAACGTCAAACACCATTCTGTTGCTCGAAGGTCACAATTAAATTCTGGCATGACGAGGAAATTACTGCCTCATCACAATAGCGACTCCGTTGCGGCTGATTTCAGCTTTGCCTGAGAAATAAACCCAATGATTATCAGATTTAAAATGACCATAATTCCTCCAGTGCGTCTCACTTAAAGCATCGTCGGTCGGGTCGCTCGACAAAACAAAATCCTCATCGGCTTTTAATCTCGTTTTGGTGATCATGTGGTCCATAGTGCAGTGAGGCCACTCTCTCTTCTGCCCCGCGGTGTTGGAACCAAGCCATACGGGCCGTGTCTTCAACTTATCGACACCAGGTCGGAAAAGGAGTCAGTCGCCTTTCGCCCTGGCTCGATACTGATCCCGCCGCTGTCCAACATCAGATGCAATGTCCCAACTAACTAGGGACGTGGACGTTGACGCCAATGTTTCGTCGCGGTCCTGAGGAATTAACCTGCACTATTAACACATGGCGAACTAAGCTGCTTTTCAGATTATCCGAGGCACCTCAGTAAACCCCTTACTCTCGTTTGTTATCTGGGGTTTTCACCAAATCTTCAAGTGAGTTACTCAGCTTAACAGGATGGACCACGTGAAGGTGAGAGTCAGAGTTGAAGTCATTGGCCAGTGTATTTCTCTGACCCTTGTCTGGCATTAAACGGATACATTATTTTATGCTCTCAGTAATGGAATCATTTGTTTTAATCACGTGATACAAGGACAAAGGAAGGAGAGTTTCAATGCAAGAACGCCAACAGATCCACACACCGACCACCGAAGCTGGCCACTTGCGAAGTAATGAAGACGGCAGCGTGGCTTTAAGTTTCGGGTAGATTCAGTACAAATGCACTCAAGGTTAATGATTAATACTTTCTCTTGTTACAAAACACTACGGATGTAGACTGGGAAGTCAATAAACATTCCTGGTGAAATGTAGAAGTAATCACTAGTACCAGGAGAAGGCGATGAAGATGAGTCTTCAGCCCGGATTCTGACTGGAATACTGTAGGAGGGAATAATGAATTCGAAGCGACTACAGTACTGCGGTGCATAAGGTAAGTATGGAAACCAACGCACTACAATTCCCGAGGAAAATCACATCTACTTCACATTAATCATGGCCCCGAGTTACGGAAGAACCGGGATCCAAAGTGCGGCTGATCCATCAAGCAGGGGATCGTGGAAAGTTAAGTGATGTGATCGCCAACCTTCGCTAGCGGAGAAGGCACTTCGAGATAAAATTTGTGCATATTCAAGATGTGAAAATCTTAAGAAACTAGGACAGTTTAAAAGTTGTTTTTAATATGGTTGGGAGGAAAAAGGTCTGAAGTGACGTAATACAGAAGCTGAAACTTTCTACATTCCTCCTCCATCTCTAAAGAAATTAAATTCAGTTTTGTCTGGGAACTTTCATTCTGTTCGACGAAGCACTAGAAATAGAAAACAATATTGGCCATTTGAATACGTTATTTCTCTAACGTCAATTAAATATATGTAGGTATATTAAGACTGTATTTCATGTCGTTTAATTAATAAACACGTAACACATGGTTGTGAACTTTTATTTCGAAACGTGTTGTATTGACGCGTATTTAAATAATCGAGGTTAGTTACCAGGGCACGCCTGCAAATTATTTTCTAGTGAACTTAGTTTTCTTTTTTTCCTTCCAGTAATTAAGTGAAGTAAAAATGGCTCGCTTACACACAGCAAAAGCGGAATGTATAAGCAAATATTCATTAGCGGCTTTCCTCTGCCCTGAGACCTGCTAATATGACGAATCTCTTCGTGGTTTTTCCCAGGCTATAGAAGCAAAGTCCGGCGTTGTTAAATAAATAATCACTTATTAATCAGAATATTCACTAGTTCGCCTCCAATGAGAAGGCTTCGTTGGAAACATTAATCAGGTGTGAATTAGACTGGACAGAGTTCATTGACCAGCTCTTATAAAAACAAAATGTGTCTTCATGTCTCACGGCATGCAGGAAGCTCTCGACCAACTCAGCGACTAGCAGTGTCTCACATGTGACTTTATCTCACAGCATTATTTACTTAAATTTAAAAGAAATGTGTATACTTCTTGTTTAAAAAGTTATTGTTATTTATAAAAGCGAAATACACTCTCTTTAGCATGAGAAGACTAATATTCAGAATATTTCGTTAAAGCTGTTATATATGCACAAATAAAGGCTTAAAATCTTTGTTTTACAATGTAAGGTAGTATATTTGCGTCATATTGTGAATTAGGTTAATATTTTAATATTTTCCGTCAAATCACAATTTTAATAAGATAATAAAATATAAAATATTTAAAATATCACTTCACGTTCCGCATCGAATGATCGATTTACAAATTGGAACGTCTCTTACGACATGTTTCGGTTATATTTAACCGTCCTTAGGTATAAATTAGATTGGTAAAATTTAAAACTCGAATTACAATCATTTCCAATGTTATGCAATTTATTGAAATGTTCTTATCAGATTACTCTTATATATTAGAACGAAGGTATATAAAAAACAATACCTTCGTTCTAATATATAAGAGTAATCTGATAAGAACATTCGACAACATTCTTCTTCGATTCAAGCCCTAGGGTCGTTGAGGACCTTGGATTTCAGTGCATTTTCCCTACATTCTTGGTGGTCCTTAGCCACTTTTTACCAATTTCGTATTCCCACGATTTTCGAATCCTCTTCAGCCTCATCTCTACATCTCTTACGTGGTCTATCGCAAATTCCTTCTTCCTTTATGTCCACGTCATCTGTCAGAGGTTTTATAAATTTCACAATATATGATATCCTCTATCTCCTTATGAGTTTTTTTCCAGGTTTCTCCATCTCTTATGGGACCACGGATTTTTCTAATCTTCCTCCTTTCAAATATTCTAAGGGCCTTAATTTCTTCTGAAGTCACTGTCCAAGAACACCAGGATTTCGATTGTCTAAATTCGATATTAATCTGCAGTCTTTTAACAAAATGTCTCGGGCGGGAATAAATGATGTGTTGTGTTAACCACGTCTTGGTTAATGACACTTTCTAGTGCTGTATTGTCCAGGTACCACGCAGTTATAAGGCGTAAAGTCTTCTTTCATGCCCGGCTTATGATCTGTTAAGCTGATTCTGTATTTGATTCTACCTCGGAAACATGCTCTGAGTTCCCCGTTTGATTAGGGCTGTCAGATGTTTCCATTACTCTGTATGTATCTTAACTAAATTCGAGTTCCTAGTTTTGTGTATTTTGTGGTAATATTATGTATTTATTCATTAAAATACTTAAAAGTACCGTACAAAATACCGTGAATAAATAAATAATCTGTTAACTGGAAGCATCGTCTGTTTCTTCACGGCATTTGTATTGTAAAGGTTGGTTCTTCCTCAGGCACATGGCACAATTACGCGGTATGTCGGGGCAACTCAGCTAAACGTACATTTGCAACTTTTTTTAAATATCACACGTAGATCAGAAATTGATACAAAATTCTCAGTGTGTTGCCTTAATAATGACGTTTTTATAAACGATGTTCATGAATCTTCCCCTAATACCATGAAGACGGTTTCGTAACTCGAAACATGTCGCCACAAGTGGATTCATTTAATACAATACGTAAGGTGAAACTGTTGTGTATTGATGGATGGTAATATTTTAGATAAAATTAGACGTCTGTAAAATAATTAATTTTAATAAGACTTCTTGAACAGAAAATAACGAGAAGAAATAATTTTCCCTTCTTCCCTGCAAACAATATTTCTTTATGTAGCTCCTACATCAATTCCTAGTTTTCTACATAATTTTCGCAAGGAAAGTAATTAAAATTAATGTGTTCGTCGTGGTTGTAATCAACTGCAAACTACTGATTTTCCCAATCTAACATTTACTTTACTTTTCTCCTCCTTTTCTTTACGATTCTCTTGCCTCTGTGTTTGTAGGCGTAATCGCCTGCATTCAGTAGGTTTTCGATGACACAAGTCGAAATTCCGTATCTATAAACATTCAAGTCTGCCGCCTGGTACCTGCAATTTGAAATATTAAAAGTGAAAATAATCTTTCATCGTCCATCAGTATTTACTACACTGAAGACAAATTTTATCACATTTCACTGACAGGTACAGAAAACATGAGATGATGTAACTTACGAAGGAAGCCTCTTCTACCATAAATAATTTTTTAATACAAATGTAATAGAAATGTAATTTGAATGTCAGTGCATTTATGTAAAATTTAACAATATTCTTAAAAAATATCTTTGTGAGTCGTAAAATGTGTTGACCTAAAAATATCAATGTCTTTGTGTAGAATGGGAAACTGCTTGAAGCTAAGGGCACAGCTTCCACCGAAATGTCGTTGCTTCTAATTTGTTTCCTGACAACCTTAACAGAAATTCCCCCAATCGGAATTCAATGCACGATTATTATTATTATTATTATTATTATTATTATTTAGTGTTCTGTCTGACGACGCACGATTGCCTCACCATATTTGAGAACAGTTCCCACGTGATCTTTCTTTCACTCATGCACGTAGAACACCGGCCAACGCGCTATTATAACGTAAAACATTTTATCACATCAAAGTGGAGGGAGAAGTTATGACTATTTTAAAAGGCTGTCAAATGAGTTGTGTTCTGGCTAGCGACGTTTGGTACATTTCATTAAGCCATTAGCTTAGGTCAGAAAAATAAATTTAATCACAAGCTTTCTTTGGAGAGATAAGCGCGTCTTGTTTGAGACACGCGCCCATGACAATATTTCCCTCTTTTAGCAAAATATTTCCAAAAAATATTTTGTCCCAACAAAAATATATCCGGAGAGGTTCTGCTACACGTAAGACAGACACAAACCAAAAATTAAATGAATTTCCGTGGGATTTCTGGCTCTTGCACAAACAAGTATGAAGAAATGTCCCTTCTGGGAAGTTTTTGGAGCTCCTTACTCACTCCGTCAACAGATTTCAGGAGACTGCGTGGTCAAACACGCGAAGAGACAGCCATTTTGAAATAAACTTCCATCAGGAATGGAAACATGGGATTCATAGGCATCGTTAAACCTGAAACTGGCCTAGCACTTTGTAGAAAAGGTTTGGGAAAAGGTTTTCAGAAAACATAACCCAAGTTGTGTCCCACTGGTCAATATATGGCAAAGTCTTTAGAAATAAATGCTTTTGTTCTACAATCGTAATGGCATGTATCACATAATATGGATATTTTATTTTGCCAACTGAAGACTTTTACGGAATCGCACGAACTTCATAGATGTATTAATACACGTGTAGCTCCTGCACCATAAGAATTATCTTCGAAGATGTAACCGAACTGACCATAAGCCACTTTTAAAGTTATACTTTATCAAAATTTTGAATATTGATTGTTAGTTCTCCCATTTCGTGAAATGCAGAAAACAGTGACAGTCATACAGAATCTCTGGTTTTGTATCCCTCGACAAAGCACAGTACATGAGATAACGCAAATAGTTAAGTTCATGAAAGTAATTCACTTACATCGCTCTCAGCAAATCCATGAATTTATGAAGTACAAATAGAAGGTTCTAAATGGTTCTTCTCTGCACTTGAGAACCCAGTGCTGAAACTTCCTTCTCGTATAAAATATTGTGTATCGTGCCAGAACTCAGTGTAACTCTTCAGTTAAACAGTTAATTCACCCCTAACTCTCTCCTGTCGTACTGAGTTTCTGAAACTTGTACGTCACCTATTAATCTGAACAGAACACACAATTTCAGAAACTGCACATTCCATCCCTACGTAAAAAAGTGGGGAGAGTCTACTTAGCTGGGTTCAGTAGAAAGAGGTACATCAGTCACTAAAGATTAGTCTGAACAGGATCAGGAGAATGTAAAAAATTTGATGTAAGATTTGAGGTTTTCACAGTGGAGAGGCTGAAGATTTCTGTCTTCTGGGTTGTTGTGCTGGCCATATTTTGAAGTTGCTTACTGTTAAACCATTTACCTAGTATTAAATTCCTATAGTACAGGAGTTTGAAACCACTATTATTCTAAGACAAAGACTAAATATTATGAGATGAGGGTCTCAGGCCTGGGATCATATTTGGTCCCCTCTTATCAATTCTCAGGCTGTGGGGATATGGAAACGTGAAATTTGTACTAAATTGGGGCTACTAAAGTTTTTTCAAACAAAAATCAACTTTTAAGTTTTAATTTCTGTTGCGATTTTCCAGTGCATTTCTCCAATGCTTATCATTAAGACGCGTTCTAGGTATTGACTAGAAGTCCCTCATTCAGCTTTTCCTGTCATATACTGATGACATCAACAAAGTATGACGATGAGAGCAAGATATATCGGCGGGCCTCGGGTTGTGAATTTCTGTTTTAATGAATGTCCAGCCGGTTAGAACGATGTTTCATTTGTGTCATGGTCCTGCGTTCTTGGCACATTCAATTCCAGTGCTAATTATCCAGAAGCTTTTTACATTTCTTAGAAAATTGGAGTAGCGGTAAACAATTTATTTTCATCTCAGCCCAAATGTGAACATTCAAATTTCAAAGACAGCAGTTAAATTTATATGCCAACCTAAAACTGACATCTTGTTTTTTATGAACCTACAGGAGAAAAAATTAAGCTTAATTTGCTTCCCCTGTCTGTCGTAGTGGGAATGGAGGGGCATAATTAGACTGTACTGTACAAAAAAAATATTCTTTTTTTGTTTTGTGCGTGTTTGTAAGGGTAAATAAAACACTCGAAAATAAGATCCGTTTGAACTCAGAATTGGGTCAAAATTATCATTGACTTACCTGCTTTTCGAAATACATACGGCCTACGTTAAAAATAATTTAACCAATCGCTTTGCCTGTTGTCTCCTGTCCCGAGGTTTTTAACGTAAACTACAAATGTTTGACGACAAAGTGATAAGGAAATATTCTGGTCTGTGATGAAATAGTGAAAATTGTTGATTCTTATTTCAGAATGGTGTTGGGCTTTGTCTGTTATTAGTCGGGGAGGGGGAGAATGATACGAAGACGTCAGCACAGTCAAGTCGTTATCCATTTTGTAAAGCGCGTTTATTGATAAATCTGAACGTACGTGTCACTTCCCGGCTCCAGGTTGGAACTGCGTGACTCACCGCCAAAAACTTCGTGGATTTCCCGATACGAGTCAAGCATCACTCCATAAAACAATAAAAACTTACATGCAGTGACAGTTCTTGCCTGGAGCTGGTAAGTGACATTATGTTCAGCTTTTATCAGTGAACAACAAATGTACTTCAGACTATGTTCAACATACCAGTAAGATGTAAGAAGATAACTGTCTTCTGTGTTGTATCGCCGTGTAGTCTGGTAGAACTTTACTATTGCGATCGCCCTGACGATAAGGCAGCAAGGACGTGTGAAACGTTTGTGAACTTCTAACATACTGCAGCAATTGTTTACTCTAAAGGAAAACAAGTAAATATTTCTCAAACAACAACATTAGAGGAAGAATTGTCCCCCTACAAAACAAATATTAAAACTCTGAAACTATTGATTCTACTGAGCTTTGTTCCACAGATATAAAATAATATAAAACAAACCCTGGATATCTAAAAACTAATGGAAATTTTATTTTAAACACATTCCACACTATTACAATCTTACTAATGCCCACTCTTGTCACTCAACACTTCTCTAGAACAGTCTGTAAGAACTGTGATTCAATACAGTGTGTCCATAAGTCTTTGGCCATAGGAGAACTATAAATAATAATAATAAAAATAATGACAATGTTGTTGCAAATAATGTGTTTTCAATTTTAAGTGTTGGCATCTTTTACCTATGACAAGCCATTATGGTGCAACATTCTTTATATCATCAATAATAAAGTTACGGAAATGTTGCTACATTGACATGACACTTCACCACTGAGTTCATTCATTTGTATTTCCTGTAATATCCATGTCTCCTTCACTACAGCATTTCCCTACTCTGGGAAGACATTCCCCTTTCGCTGTCATGTCAATGTGGCAACACTGTCATAACTTTCTACTATCGATAATGCAGAGTGTAGCACAGTAACGGCTCGCCCTAGGTAAAAAATTGCAGCATTTCAGATTGGAAACACAAGATTTACGACAATTCTTCGTCTTTACATTTTCCATATTCAGCCAAATAACATAGCTCTCCTGTGGTGTTGAACTTATGGGACAACCAGTAAGCATATGTACATAAAACCTTTCTTCTTAGAAATATGGGTAGCAGTTTTACGTAAAAAAGGATTGCTGAAATACAAATCCCACTTAAAACTGCAGACTTTCATGTAAAACTGTAATCTATTATACATAACAAATAAAATTTATGAGCCTCGAAAGAAATTTCAACAAATTCATTCTGTTTATAAAGAAACTGACCTAAACATTTGTTAAGATGACCTTAAGAAGCAAAACTGGACAAAATGTTCTTACACTTCAGACCAATACGGAAACACGACAGCAAATATAGTAGACTAACATTTCAAATATAAATTGGTGAGAGAAGATGAGGATTAAAAACACAAGGGTGATCAATAAACATGTCAATTTATGAATATGCACTGTTTCCAATGCTCCTTGCAGTAACTGCAAGTCATTGCCAAGGACTAACAGCAACTACCACTAAAATTATTCACACAGCCGTGCAACTGTTTCTAACATAAAATGTTATGTGCTTATATGATTCAATTTTCTTTTGAACATATTCTTCAGTATGAACTTGGTTCAACTAATAAGTGCCAGAGAAAATTATATCATAAATTTCCTGGAATCACAGTTCCAAGCACAACAGACATCCACAAACTTACTGTGTTAGGTCTAATGGGCCACTTCTGGACAAGAAACTTTCTTAAAAATGCCATTTGTTTAAGGTTGGAACATGTAATATTGGTATCACAGTATTTTTTCCAATATTTTAAATTATAAAATGACACAAAGTGACTGACTAGACACATAATTTAAACAATGCAGAGAATGTTTCAACATTTTGGTAGTTATAAAAATCGTTAGAAAAACTTGTACTCTGCTTCTGGAATTTCTCAGGTTATGTTCATGATTCACAGTCAAATTTTATCATTATCTAAGAAGTATTATTGCAATGAAAGTATCACAAATAATTTCTTAACTAAGTTACTCTGAGTTATTATTACTTAGAATTTACAAATTAAATTATTTAATTTATTATTAGCCCTTTTACATGCAACTCAGACACAATTTTCACTAGCAAATCAATTTACTCTCATGCCAAATATTTGGAACATTTTCAAAAATAATATCTTATTCTGCACATTTCACCTTCTATTCAGGCAAACCATTTAACAATTCTTGTTGTATGATTTGCCGATAGAACAGGCATTAACATCTATC
Organism: Zootermopsis nevadensis; assembly: GCF_977971745.1. Lineage (NCBI taxonomy): Eukaryota > Metazoa > Arthropoda > Insecta > Blattodea > Termopsidae > Zootermopsis > Zootermopsis nevadensis. The sequence goes on along the minus strand of NW_028259213.1, from coordinate 669,200 downwards.
TTGGTATTGTTTCTCTAGAAATGTTTAATCCGCACAATTATCACTCTTATTAGGCATGCTTTAACTGTGTATTTCTGGAGCGTCTCTCACTAGAAATGTAAAGCAACTGAACGAGCAGAACGACAAAATGTCTTGGCCTACAAACTGATGATAACGTTCTCAAAAAAAGAAGTTGAATAAGTTCAGCACGCTTTGTCATCAGGACAATTGCATCATTCATGATTATAGGTGCTTCAAAATTTCTTTACTTATTTCAAAACTGACCCGTTAATATGAACTGGGCCCCTCCAGTGTAAGTTCATGTATTTATTCAGACAACAAAAACTGATGACACTAGATCACGGTTATAAAGCTAGAATTTCCGATCTGTCAGGAGCACATTTGACTTTAACAAAAGTGACAGAGAGAGAGAAAATTATCAAATCTGAAACTTCTTGATGATGGTGAAGAGTCAATTGAATAAAAATTTACTTGGATATTTACTAGACGATGGATAATATCCAAGTAAATTTTTATTCAGAGAGAAAATTGTACAGTATTTTGTTATGTGTAAATGATTTAAGTAAGGGCAGGTGCAATAAATTTCATTTCAAGCACAGAGAATAGTTACTTTCCCGTGTTTACCGAATTTCAACTGTCTCTTGTGACTCGTAATTTTACTTTTTTGATTCATGTAACTTAATTATCTTCCTCCTCACTTCTTCAGCCTTTTCTATGAAGGCAGCTCGCTGCTCAGCATGCTCTGCTTTCTGAAAGAACAGATTATAAACTGCTTAGTCAAAAACAGAAGCACTTCACAGTCCCAATGAACACTACAAAGAATTTGCTTATTCTCTTTTAACATTTAGACCAAAGTTATAGATGTACTTGCCGCCAGACTCTGTTAGCAGCAGAAATTCATGCTCTGGTGCTGAATTCCTTGCATGTGATAAAAAGTACATACACTTGATTGCAGTCTGTAAAACAGTTCAACTTTGCAACTGCTTCAAATTTGCCATGCAGGAAGTAAACAAAGTATACAAACCATAATATTTTTGGTCCTTTCAAGGGACAAATCGAAATGATTATAGACTGTCAAGTCGGCATCTTTCTTCCCAATCTTGACGAACAAGCAAGAGGAAGAATGTGTCTTGTGTTCATTCCTAGAAAGAGCAAGAAACGTTAGGAAATATTGCATTGTGAATTATACCTATTTTAACTTAAATTTTTGCCATAAAATCCATACTTTAAATATGGCTTCAGTCTTTTCTGAGATCCTGTTTCACTTATGAAGGGTATCAGATAAGAGAATGACAGTTCTACTAGTATAGCTGTTGCTGACTACATTCTTACGGCTGTCTTCAATGTCACCAAAACATGGAAGGGCACGTGGCTTAAGTGATATTAGTACTTTGGTTGAGACAATTCAGCTCAAGAAGGAAACAACTGCCAGACATTTGCAGAAAAAGTTAGAGTTGGGCAGTGGCAGTGCCATACTGCAACTGGAGTCTCCCTCTCCCTCAAAGTGGTCATGAACTGATGTTGCAGCCTATGGCTGCCACTGAACTGAACTGATTTAATTAAAAATGTACATTTTGTGATCTTCTGATTTTTAAAAGTATTTGTTTGTGCAACAACATGAAAACAAAAAACTGGCATCCAGCTGTACCCAGCAGTATCATAACAAATGTTCTGAAACATCACCAGCCTTCCCTTTTCACCAAGTTTTCAAAATAAAATTCCACATACCAGGGATCATCATCTTGTTTCCAGCCATCCAGCTTCTTTAGGCACACTTGACATTGAACTAGGTCAGGTTCATCCTTCGAGCCGCAGAAAATATAACCTGCCTCAGCCATCTAAAAGCAGGCAATAGCACACCTCCAAATCATTGCTACACTTGTTTGTATATTTATTCAGGCCGGAATTTATATGTTTACAACGAAATATATTTATATTGTACCTTCCGGGCATTGCATGAAGTATCTTCGTTAAATGGCCAACTTTTGAACGTTCCCAGGCGTTCATCTTCAAGCATGTATGTCGCCAAGTCAGGCACCTCCATCTGTAACATTATATGAAGGAAAAGGAAAACGTGGATTTTATATTAAGAACAAGCCAGAATTACTTACAGGAGCATTAACTGACCATGTTCGTTATATGAATAGTTTCAATTGCCCTATTAATTTCTTCTTCGTTTTGGAAATCCAATGACGTTACGGAAGCTACCATATAGGTTATAATTTTCTTGTCGGAGGTATCTTGTAAGCCTCTGGCACTGAGAATTTTAAATAACACTCCACCATTATTATAGTGATATATACGTCGGTATTGAAGTTATAATACAATTGAGAATCAGTAAGTAATAGGTTTATGTATCCGCTGAGTTTCGGTTAAGTTAAAACAAAACAACTCTCCCGGTACACATTATTACCAACATCGCAACACAAGCGTGTGAGATTATTTTCAAAGATATATGTAAAATAAGAAAAGCGCTTTACCCTTCAAAATGGTATGGTTAAGAGGGGACACTTATGTGTAATTCTGCTGTTATAACGTAGTAATAGCTATGAATCATCTACTTAGTCACTGATTAAAACAATCCTCCCTATTTAGATTTCATGAATTGGCGTCATTGAAATAGTTCGTGAATTCAACTGTTCCGTTGCTATGGCTGCAAAAGATGTTTGAAATTGTTTATATATGTATAACTGTGGGGTATAATTACTTTATTTCCCAACTGATTGTTTTATTATATTGCAGACAAATATAATTTGTTGCCGAATATTTAAATATTAAGGAATTATGGTTGACGAAGACGTTAATTATTTAGATCTAATTTCTATAAAAGGGTTTTTTCAGTAAAGTAATTACTGTAACTTAGGAAACCCATAGAAAGTGGGGGAATTTTGTATGAGAGATGAGAGAATTGTTTAAGGGAGAGTATTAACACTTTACTGCTTATGAATGAGACCTGTGTGGCCAGCGTAAGAAGCAGAATGTACTGAAAAATAAAACATGTTGCATGTTTGTGCCTTCTCTTAACACTTTACACCTCATGTCTTGTAATGCCACGTGAACTTGTGGGTGGATACCAGTGTTTCAGAGGAACATGCTACCTCAATCTTCAGGACCTAAGAACGTTGATGTCCACCTTCAAGTTCATGTGGTGCTGATTTTCCTCCATTTTCACTCTTTGCTACTCATTGGTCTGGCACCTGTCATCCTGTGGAGCTTTGAGACTAGTCACCTTGTATCTAAATATGACATCCACAAAGTTCATGTGGAGTCAGTTGCCTTTCCCTGTGACAGTGAATGTCTGATATCTTTGGGTGGTCTTGATGACAGTAACATCATTGTGTGGAATATTGAAAAAGAAGAAGTGTTGTGTGGTAATTACCAATCAATGATACCATCATCAACAACATAATGAATTCAGGTATATAATTGATATTTCTTTAATTAAGAAAGTGGTCCCAAGTTGCAAATTCTTTTAAAATATAACTAGTCATTCCCCTGTTGCTTCTTTATTCTGCTCAGACTGTTCACCTCGAACCCCCTCATCAACATTACAAGTTCCTTCGTCATGGTTTGTTTGCGGCTGGGCGAACCATTCTAAAGAAAAGAGATTTAATTGTGTTTGTTCATTAACTCCGTCTTAATGATATCATGAGGCAATGCTTCCTTTAAAATATTTGTCCAGGAAGCGTATGGTGGCGGCATCCTTAGTCTTGGTGGCAGTGAAACAAACCAACCCATCCTCTTTTAAAATAAATATTTAAAGAGAGAAATTACCTTTCATACCATCCTGGAGACTGAAGCGAACAAAGAAGCGGAAGATATCTGAAAGTCTGATCTACAGAACTTTAACTTACAAATAAGGTTATGTTCATATATTTTTTTGCATTACAGGAACAAAGTTAAAAGAAGTGATAATTTGTCCAGTTTCTTACACTAGTGTTTCGATATTGTATCGGAACCCACGTTCCACTGTTTTCATCCCTCCAGTAGTGGAGTGGCCACTTATCACAGAACACTGTCAGATCTGGGAATGGATGGTCTTGGATGTACTTCAATGTTGCCCGCACCTGTCAGCATAATACAAGCTATTAATCTTTATGGTCTGTGTGTTATGTCTTACATACTTGATCCAACTAACCTCATATTACAATAGCCTATCACTCAAATATTAACCTTTGGAGTTCAAGTCTGGCTGGCAGCAAATCCCTTATTACAATAGAATAAAGGTTAATTCCAGTTAGTAATCCTTATTTTATTACTTAGTCTATAGATATCTAATGCTTAATCTTTCAGTACTTTGATTTATTATCACTTGATAATGCTCCTGTCATTTCTGCTACATAAAATTCAAATGTAAGGTCTGAGGTTCTCATGATGGTGAGTACAAAGACGTACGTCTTCTAATTCAGACAGTTTAAACTCTGCTATTAACAATTAAAATGTTGTATAAAGAAATTAAGAGAAATTTAATTGAACTGTGTGGCATATGACAATTTGAATGTGCAAACAGTAAAAATTATAAATACAACTGATATACAATGTGATTCACTTGTCCTTCTGATAATCTGTTTATTTTCTGAATGCAGTCTTGTATTGGGAAAGAAATTCTCTTCACAACTAAGTGGATGGCTCCATAATCACTGCTTTATACCGCCGTAATTCAAATACACTATATTTTAAATTAAGCTAAACATACACATTCTACTGCATGACAAAATGAGGTGGCTCTACTTCTGGTGCTGTGGACAAATGCTGGAAAATGAAATCATCTGTCTGCTCTAACCAGAGGTCAACACCTCACAGAGGATCATAATTAAATGGTCCAATTCGTAACAATCCCAGCTGACAATCGTACACATCCAAAATCTAAAAGAAAATTAAACATTAATATTTAAAACATAGGAATTTACAAGCTGATGGTATAATATCTCACAACTGAGAGAATGGGTACAAAAACCTGCTTTAAGTAGACGAAGTGTCAATTTAATTGTTATATAAATTATAGCAAAATCAAAATCAGTTCTTCACTGACTGGAATTTTATATCACATGATTAATCTCCCTTCTTAAAATACATATGTGATGATGAACATTACAAGACAGGAAGTTCAGAGTGACAGTCTTATCTCCTCTAAGTATTATTAGGATGACCAAATCAGGTAGGATGAGAGTGGCAAGGCATGTAGCATGGATGGGAGCTATGAGAAACACATACAGAATATAAGTTGGTTATCTGAAGGGAAGAGACCACTGAGAGACCAAGATGTAGGTGTAAGTATACCATTAAAATGAAACTCAGAAAAGTAAGGCATGAGGATATGGAGTGGACTCACGGGATTCAGAACAGGGATCAATTACAGGCTCTTGCAACAGTGTAATGAACCATCAGGTTCCATAAAAAGTGTGGAATTTCTTGATGAGATTAGTGACTATTATTAGCTTGTCAAGGACTGTACTGAACGGACTTGATATAAACACAAGAACAAAATATATCATTTTGGGTCATACTTGATTAAAAATTCCAATATAAATGAGAAAAGGGAACAGACATTCTGTGCTTTCTTATAAAATGTAAAAAAGACAGTAACAAAGACATTTGTATGAACTGATTATCCAAATGTTTTCACTTTTCTTCATTTCCTGGAGCCTCTTACCTGTTATCACATATTTTAGAGGATGCAACACCAAATTCCATGCTTCATGGCAAAATAAGGACTTTTACGATTCTATTATTGGTACTTTGGATATACTTGAGTATTACCAAGATTTTGATTATTCCTATATTCTGCTGAGCGTAAGAGAAAGTAATTTAACTATCTGCAACTGGACATAATGAGCAATAAAAAAGATGGACTGTTTTCTGTTCAACTCACCAACTCCGTAAAGTATTGACCAATGAATACCACCACAATTTGTAGTGTTCAGTTCTCCCACACAGGCAAGCATCAAATCAATCTCTACTAACTGCTTATGGAAGGAATCTGTAACAATTATAACATATGACTGTCTGAATAGTAACCACTTATTCTCTATTGTAGGAGAAAAGGGAACTTCAAACCTTGTACCTGGGGTTTAATGGTTTAGAGGTACACTACTCTGATGAATGGTCAACTGGACAGTGAGTATGCTGTGATGCACGGCTAATATTGGAGTTAAAGATTGAGCATAGTTCACAGACGCTGGTTTAACAAAGATAATACAAGTACAAAGACAGCGATCTTCTGGGTTGTTACACCATGTACTCTGCTAGAATTTTATCAGTGTTTCAGAGGTGCTTGCTGCTTTTATCATCACAATGATCAACCCTGATGATGGAGGCAGCAAGTACCTCTGGAACACTGGTAAATGTCTACAACATTACGTGGTGCAACAACCCAGGAGACAGTCATCTTCATACCCACCACTGTGAGAACCTTAAATATCACATAATACAAACTTTGATTCCTTAATCTGGTATTTATAACACATTTTTGTTTAAGGCAGTTTTGTTGTGGGCAAACTCTTCAATTAATTCAGTCAGCTAAATCAGCAGTTTTTGTATGAACCTTTAGGTTTTCAGAGTGGTGACAGTGTGGATTGTGGTCCTCTAGGTTAGGATGCTGAGCAGTCTTGTAAATGGTTGTATGGTTTTGGAATAATATATCACTTCAATATTCTACCTTGAAACTGGAGATAATATGTTACTCCACATAATTTTGAACATATCATGTTTATCTTCAGGGACATAACCTAGTAGACCACACTAGTAAAATCAAATATGGACTTGTGATTTTGATCATAACTATATTGGGCATGTAGTGAGTAATTTCTTTTATCTGAAAGGAAGTACCTGTGTTAATCAGAACACTGCCTAAAGAACAAAAAACGTTCAGACTCTTCTAATTCACAAGTTTCCCTGCTTTTGGAATATCTCGAGATATTCCAAAATATTTAAATAAGATTTTTGCTTTATATATTATGCAACCACTTACATTTAATTAAGTACATTAAGGCTTTCTGAATGTCACACATTGGAGCCACATACATGACTGACTGCCTAACAGATCAGTGGATTATTTAATACTGCATTAGCAAAATAAGTATAAAAAGATATTTGGATCTATCATGATTTAGAGGCATACCACGTCAGCAAACAAAACAAATTACAGGATACACCAAAATCAAAATCAAAAAAAGCTTCGAACACTTTAGGGGTCAACGTCACTAATTCCCTTCACTGAACTGACATATTAATTTTATTTTTCTGATCCTCATTCTTTTAATGCAGTATTTCCAGTTTCTTCTGCAATTTTATGTAAAATCTGTTATTTCATTACTGAAAAGAGTGGTTCTGCATTTTATAAATAAAAAGTCAAGCCAACATGTACTTTGGCTAGTATATTATGATGGAATACATAAAAGTCTAACAACACTTCATGATCTCACATTTTCTATATAACATAATGCTTCCACTGTACATTAACTTCTACTGTCCTGCTTTTCTCCTTGACGCACAATCGTGGCTATCATGATGTAGTCAGTTGCATTGTACATAATGATAACATGAGGCCCTCTTTCTGACCTCCTGTCAAGTTCATAAACATGAAAAGAAATCAGTTTTCCTTCTGGGGTAAAAAAGGCAGTCACAATGCATTTAAGCCCTAAAAAGTCTAGTAACTCCGAAACAGAACAAAATATTGTTATCAATCACCATCATCATAATCCTGTCAGGTATTAGGCCGTACCTTTAGTGGTTTTACTAAACTTCTCTTCCTATAAGTCAAAAGAAAATTTGTTTCTCTATTCTGTTCTAACATAGCTTTATCTATATAATTTCAGCATATTCTGTCAGAAAAATGAAGGACTATTATGCAATTAAGGAAATTATAGTGATAAAGTCATGAGAATTAAGTAATATATTGGCTGGTACAAAGTCAACACTGATCTGATCAGAAAAACAGCCAAACCATAAATAAAAGCAATCAATTTTAACATGTTCTTTAAACAGTAACATTTATATGCTACTTGCTGAAGAAATGTTCCACCAGATATTTACCAACACTTCTCTTTATGTTTTAGATGCTGAAATAAAGAAACAGAAAGAAGTCTGTGTTTCAGTTCTATGCCATAGAAACAAAAAGTGATTAAAAATATTACAACTCTCTTATAATTTCTTTAGAGGAATTATTTACAATGCATTGGACTTTCATATGACCACTATCAGGTAATATACATATTTCAGATCTGTTTATTTAATGATAAAATTAATATTAATTATAATTCAGGTCCAAGTTGTTACCAATTTGAGCTTTGTACCTGGATACTGGGGATACTGGAAACGACCCATTCTTCAAGTGCCTGAGCACTGCAGGTCCCAACTTTTCGTTGGCTTGATCTATAGACATTCGGTAGGACTCCTTGGAAGAGGGATCGGCCCATCACAAGGCCTCTACCTGTACACAGGACAGCACAACACCAAAAAAACGCGGAAAAACATCCATGGCTTGAGTGGGATTCGAACCCACGGTCCCAGCAACCAAGCGGAACAAGGCCCACACCTCAGATGACACGGCCACTGTGGACCCCGAGCTTTGTACCAATCTTTCTATTGTATGCACACAAACATCACCATCATCTCTATACAACTTCATCTCTATTGGATCTTATCACTTCACAATCAAAAATGTTATCACATCGCCCTGCTTAAAATGTGATAAGAACCACAAATTTCAATTGTAATCACATCTTTCATAGAAAATATACAGTGATCATTATCAATGTTCACTTCAAACCAAAACTGAACTTGCTCAACAATTTTTTTTTTAAAATTCACAATACTAAATTTTTAAAAAAATCTGTTCAGATTTCCTCAAGTTGTCACACATACAAATGGATTTACAGTAATTCTAATAGGCTCTCTATAGGGATTTTAATGTGCCTAAAAAGATAGGCATTATTTTTGGGGTGACCCTCATACAGCCTTCTATATGTCTGCATAGCTTCATATGGGAGGAAGCATGTTAAGAACTTCATTCAATTTGGATATGTTAATGTGATCACTGACAATTTGCCTTTAAAATCTAAAGCAGACTGTATATGGCAAGCAACACTTATGAAACTGTTCCAAAGGAAAATAAATAATGACTTACACATGATACTGTGGAACAACCCTTCCGAATAATTATGGCTATCTGAAAAAACCACCAATGAACTGCAATTCTAGACGTCCCTCAGGATAACCCAAGGCTAATTCCTGGACTCTATGAATCACGTTCATAACACCCTCATCTGTTCCAGCACCATCCAAATGCGCTACTGCCACAGCTCCTGATCCTGTAATGACAGCCAGTCATCATTCTTTAACTACGCCTTCAAGACAACATACTGGAAGACCAAGAATGAAGAGCGGTCAGGTGAAGAGACAGGCATTCTCAACAGGAGAAGCTGGATGTTGGTTACGGTGTATCAATTTGTAACTACATAAAGTTTCTGCTAAATTGACTGTGCCAGATACACTAACTAAAGACAATTACATAAACAATGAAATGCACAGCATTAATTTATTCCTCAGCATCTACTACCTGTCTCACCAGGATGTGAACTGGATTCATCTCAAAAAGGACAGGTTCCAATACATCAGATTTTCAGATCAGTATAAATATGTTTCGGGCACTGACAGATTTATGGTGAATTCCGCTGCCTATTTTACTCCATATTATACTGTCTAATATGTTGTGCTGCAGTATGACAGTTACTGCAACTTATAATTTAAACACTTACCTGAATGACGGAGAGCAACGATGCATGTTGTGACGTCATCTGACCCAAGAATATTTACATTTTCTGTAAAGGAGAAAAGTTTAATTTGTATGCACAATCAAGTTTTCAAAATACTGACTGAACAAAGAATAGACCATGAACAATGGAAAAAATACATGTAATCAAACCTATGAGAGAACCACCAAAGAAATTGATCACAAACAAGTTAGGAAATATATACACAACATAACAATTCTGATGACTATAATTTTACCTTTGGCCATTGTGAATGGATGAGGAATTCCACATCCACTCACTACCATGTGCAAAGTGCCTGTTAATATTGTCCGAAACAAGCAACAATTGAAAGGTGCTGACAAATTTTAAGACAATTTCCCAATATTTCATTTTGGACAAATCTGTTCAGCAGTTCGTGAACATTAATTGTGGACAGGCAGACAGAAAAATATGGTCTAACTTAAACAATGCATTTCAGTAAGTTTTAGTAGTAAACACACCAATAAATTACAAAAACAAAAGAAGTTCTTTGTGAATTTACATCTATGAGAAGTTAACTAATTAAGTCTTAAAATAGACCATAACATCCTCTATCATTCAAAGTCACAACATCCTTCAAGAATCATATGTCATACTCTGGCTGAAGAAACATTTGAATGACTTCAGTCAGATATTAACAGGACTAAAATAAAAGAAAACATTACTTTCCACCAAAACATCCATATTTGAAGTGTAAGGAAGAATAGCCAGTTAATAAAAGCCACCATTAACGTAACCAAGTCTACGTATTCACACTTGGCTCCAAATAATACAATCTTACTAAGAAGCATACAGGTGTTGTGACATAGTCAGGCTAACATAAACTCAGAGACACATGAATATATATCCTACAATTTGTTGCACATTTCAAATTGAATTTTATAATGTCTACTTGTACCCATTCTGTTTCTTGATTCTCACAAACTGCCTATCCTTTTCAAGCATAAAAGTTATGAGGATTCTTACAATGCACACTTAAATGCCTGATACATACTGTCATGGGGTACAGTAACTGCCAATTCCCTTTGCTGGACATAGAGGAGGCCAACAGATCCTACCACCTTTGTAGGAATAGCAAGCAGTTGTGATGCCGAGTCCTTATAAAATGGTTGATTGTGAAATAAGGTCCGCGTGTTGGGAGGCACCTCCTCCTGTAGCACGCCACTCAGCACTAGAACCATTCTACCTGCAACATGGAAAAGAAAATGACTACAGTTCATGTTCCTGAAATGCCCATAACATATAACAGGGAGTGAAAAAGCATTGCTAGTATGTAACTGAATTTAATTATCACGTGGGCAATAAGAGGAATTAAGTTAACAAGCTGGGTGACAGTCAAATAATTTAATGATGAAATCTGTTTGATTCTACATGAGCAACTTTCAGTGTTCGACAAATTATAACATTATATTATGCAACAGCTTTACTGAGAGCCACTGAATGATGCAGTCAATCAGCTAGTACTTCTGCTCTATATTCATGATAACCCCAAGTTTAAATCTCAGCCAGAGGCAGGCTATCCTGACAGAGGTGCTTCATAATTTTCCTCAGTCTCTCCAGGTCAATGTCATCTGACAGTATATAATCTGAACAACTGAAAGCATCATTAAATAAACCATGAATGAAGAAGTTGAATACTGCATGCCAGAACACACTTGACTGGAACAATATTCAATGTAACAAAAACTCAGATTTTTCGTATTATCTACATGAAGTTCAATCTCAGTGTACAAAGAAAATAATCTGACATATAACTAAGAGGAATATTCATGACAGTGAAGTTATTGGCATGTATAAATATGTGCCTTGTATGAAGTTAAGACTAATTTCTCAAGCTTCAACAATCTGTGCAGATCCTGTCAACTATTTTCAATGGCATGTGCATGCATAAGAAAACACCACAACATGGATATGGTTTCACAAAATCTTTTACTTGAATTGCTATGCTATTATGCTATCACAGGAAAACAACTTTAAAAGTTAGGATAATTGAAAAGATAACATAAATATAAATTTGGTACATATTTTCATGGTTTTATGTTTCAACCAACATTGACTATGGCCTATAATTAATTCTTCTAGGGCTACCAGCCATGTAGGGTAGTTTACTGGAGTAAACACCGACATTTTGAGAGTACAGAGCACCATGAGGAGGGGGAGAATGGATGAACCTTAAAAGGAACAGCTTTTGTACAATAACTGCAATATCGACCTTAACCATGAGTGCCGCTTAAATCACTGTTACATTTGTAGTCTGATTGATACGCTACAAGAACATTGGATGATGGAGAGCTGCTTCATTCACTCTTGTGAAAAGCACTAAATATTTTCATGCTTTTATGAATCATTCACTTACAGAGGCAATAATGTTGTAAAAGAAAGTTCTGCCACTATCATGGTTCTCTTTTCTAAATCCAAATACATCAATAAAGAATTTCCTTACAATTCTCCTTAAAATCTTCCTGGACTTCTCCATTAGGTACTTTTGGCAGCATCATAGGACATGTCACATAGCCCTCCTCTTCCAAAACGATGAGTCCTTCCTGAGAAGTCAACATTTTTCCAGTCACTCAAGAAATTGCAAACATTTTATAGAACCTGAAGGTTCATTACCATGTTCACAAGGGCCTGCCACTGGTCCCAATCTTGAGCCAGATGAATCCAGTCCATGCCATTCCATTCTCGTCTAGATCTTCTGGTTGTCTCTTTCCATTTGGTTTGCCTACCAAAACCCCGTGTGTCTTTTAAATTGGGGCTACATGCCCTGCCCATTTCTTCTCCTTGTGGAACTTTCTCCAGCCTCCTAGCATTTCATCCCATTTGGGTCCAAATATTCTCCTCAGCCACTGTTCTCAAACACCCTCAGTCCACGTTCCTCCCTTAGTGTTATAGATCAACCTTCAAACCCATAAAAAACTATGGGCAAAATCAAGGTTTTGAATACTGTTAATTGTACTATTTTAGATAGAGAAAAAGGTTCTGAACTGAAAGGAATCTACCTTTAGGTTATGTTATGGTCCGACCGCAAATTCGCACTACCTCGGCTGGAAACGGAACTACGATCCAAGATGGCTTCCTGCAGAGCGGCCAACTTCGCAAAATCAAATCACCGATAAACCGTGAAGGCTGTAATATTGTTCAACAGATGGCGTATCTATTTAGCTTTCAGGTAGCTGTAGTGGACGTATTTGCACGCAGTGTAGTAGTACTTAAATTGATTGATAGGTGTGTCAGTGTGTTTCCACTAATAGTTGAGTCTAGAATTAATTTTATGGAACTCCTAATTGCCAGTGTACTATGGGGAAGGGGGGGGGGGCAGAAATCTATTGATATGTTTTTGAACGTTAAGTACTTTTTTTTTTTCAATTTTATGGATTTACCAGTGCCCTAGAAATCTTGGAGGTGGAAACCGATTGATATTTTTGCGAATTTTGAGAGTGCTTAATGAATATTTGAGGAGCCATTTTCGTTACTTTGTGAAAATCTTACGCACAATAAAATGGAGGATTTGAATATCTCTAGTAAAATTATTGTCTCAGGAATACAGAGTTTGAAAATCTGTACACCCCCCACGAGGTCATTCGGTTTAGGAATCCAATCTGCAGTGACTACATTGATATCACAGCTTTAGGTTAAATAGCACAGGCCATTAATGCGCTGGTATACTGACAAGTGTCCTGAGTACACACACCAGAATTCATTTACTGGAGTGTAAATTACATCTCGTGGGATGTGTTTTTATCGCAAATTTGTCGTCTTCAAGAACAGATGTCTGCAGTACAAAGCAAAACCATTCCTATGCAAGGTTTCTCTTAGGGCGGAGTTTCGTCGACTTTTTTTCAGTGCACAAGACAACCAACCTTCTCGTTCCTTTAAATTTAGACTTTGTGATGGTCATTATTCACACCCTCATCAGCAATAAAAGAATGGGAGAGAGAAATAAGTAAATATTAACGAACAAGTCTTGTAGGAGCTGTGACGGACAGCTAATTCAGTAGTTTATTTTATGATACTGTGCCAACTGTTGGTGTTATTGTCGTGTTATTATTAATGATGGAAATGAGATATATATGTACTTACTGAAACATGACAATAGTTTACCAATATTAATACATTTAAAGTATGCTTAAGTTAAGAAAAGAGATCAGTCTGGAAAATCTATGTAATGTGTTTGGCAACAAACAAGTTCATATTTTCCCTTCCCACTAAATGCATGGTTTATTCCAAGCTCGCTCGCGTAATTGTTAGGAACACGTACATTATCAGATGTTACGCTGGTACATTAACAAGACCTTCCAGCCCCACCACTCAACGAAGGCTTCTTACCTTCTGCACGTTCACGTTAAGTAAATGTTATTTTCCTGAGTAAGTAGCTCAGTCATGCAAACGCCCGTCTGTGCTAGTTATTACGCGTTCTTTGCGCAAAGTTCGTGTCTCCGTCCGTCCGTCTAATCCATTCAACTCGAGAAGGACATATTTCGATAAAATTTTACATGGCGTTTGTGCCATCCTGCACGGTCTCAGAATTGTACTTTTTGGATATCCTACAAGCGATGAAAATAAATGACGTATGAGGAAGTTCGTGAGGTGATGCGATCTGGTGGCCATAGTGAGCACCACATCGCAGCACCGTAGTTCGTACCTCTAAAAGCACGCTGTAAGGAAAGCGTGAGGAAATTATGTTTATTCCGTTACGAAATACAGATCCTCCCGGACTTACGCTATCATTCCGTTCTGGAAGGTATTGTGTAACCCGAATTTTGTGTAAATCGAAATAGCTGCTGTAATATACGTAGGTACGTATGTATACGCGTTTTTACATGTCTCTGCTTTGTAGAAAAGAAATGAAAACATGAAGATGAAGCTAGCGCGGAGAAACGCCTTAGTAAGGATAGGAAACGTTTATAAAAACAAAATTTCGTTTACATTTTAATCATATTCTGGCAGCGCACGACAAAACACTTAATTTTAAGATGCAGAAAATTGTGTTTTATGCTATATGGGACGGTTTGTGTAAGCCGGGTCTTCCGAAACCGTGGGAGCGTCTATATAATTTCCGAGCATATTATTAAAATGTGACGGACACAAACAATTCTTATCCTGTAGATTATGACTCAGTCCAGTCACTGTTTGAAGTCACCAACAATCCAGAAGCAATTAATCCATTTTTCTTTATACTTTGAATACAGAGACGTCATAACACATTCAACCAATGTTCTCTTTTCACATGTATTATATCTAATACAAAACGAAACGATATGAACGTGTAAGTACGGAAACACATCGTCTGAAGATGGCAGTACAACACACTGCCGAAACGTAATTCATGGTCAAATCCTTCACTTCATGTCTTTCCTACGCTTGTGTGTCTCAGCTGTACCAACTGCACATTTTTTAATTTTATCTGCCGACCACTATTCTCGTTCCCTGTCCAAACCAGCTTTTGTATCTTGGTCTAGCCATTGTGCTTATGGTCTCCCCTGGGACTCCTTAAACAAGTCATTTTTACTAATCTTGCTTTGGTTCATTCTCTGTTCATACATTGTTTTAGCACGTCCATTCCGACAAAGTTTACCTTTTCTACATTTGACTCGGCAACTCACAGCTGAGAAAGAGACTTTTTCCAGAATAATAGTGTTAAACGCTCATGTGTCTTGGGCGAGTCACAGAACAATCAAAGCAAAACCTAAGTCTCTAGTAGGGATCTAACAAAAGAAATCACAGAGCTCTGAGCTCTATCGTTACAGACTTTATCATGTTCTGAAACAAACTTTCAAGTATTACTTGTCTGTCTTTACGAGGGAAATATAATTTACCGCCAGTTAATGATTACGTTAGCCAAGACCTCAGTATGCTCTCTACTGTGACCCCCTCAGGGGACAGGGTTTTGGCTCAAGAAGTGATATGTTTCCACGGAGCAAGATTAGAAGCTCCGTGTTGCCTATGTTGCACTGATTTTAACCTGTGGAGCACCCCTTCCCCGATGTAGAGGCGTGCAAACGTTCCAAAGGGGTTGTTCGTGAAGAATTTTGGACCAAAATAAGTTTGTCCCTTTGAACCCTGAAAGATGTTCGAAAATTTCTCAATTTGCTATTTCGTCTGGATTCTTAACTAGCGAGGAATCTTCAGAGACTGCTTAAAACAAGAGTGGAGGACAATCAAGGTCCCCCAAAATGTGTGAGCCATGCCTCATGGCTCGAAGTGGCTTATCTTCCCTCTCCGTGTTCTTTGGAGTCGGAGGCTTCGAACCCCTGATCAGACGATCGTGGCCTCAGTAACATAATCTGGCAGTCCCCTTTTCAGGGGGGGTTCATGTGGTTTGATCAAAATCATTCAATTGGCCTCCGAATTATGAGATGAAACACCATATAAATAGCTTTTTTAATTATTTGGAAAATTGTAAAAGTTGGAGAAAGTTTAAAGGGCATGAATGATCAATTTGTTTTACAAAAGTTTTGATCCAAAAGTTATGCAAATTTGTTCATATTAGATTTTAATCAGATCTGGTGTTTGTCGACGAATTTTAGTTAATATCCGCAATAAGCCTATCAGATTTTATGCAAATTATTTTAGGATTTTCGAGTTGCAACTTAATGCGTGGTCAGATATGGCGAAACTAATTGTTGAATTTTATGCAACTTCTAGTGAGTTAATTCAGAGCGAATTTCATTTGGCGCTGACTGCTTTATGTCAGCCTGCAGCGTGTTGGGACTAGTTTTCAACTTTTGCTCTTTACTCAAATTCTGAAACAACGCGTTGCAAACTCTGTTTCAAATACTGTACAACTATAATAACATTATTACGTCACTGTAGAAATTTTAACACGTAAAACTGTAATTTATTTGTGTCTTCTGCTCTTTTTCAGGTGAGTGTCTTGAATGTCTGCTGATCAGAGTGATTTCAAACTCCTAGGTGGGTGAGTTATATTTAATTACTTGACGCAGATATGAAACCATGACAACGGGAATTAATTCTTATCACTTTTTCACTGTACATTTGACGCTGGGACATTATATTAAACAGTACAGCTGACAGGATTGTAATCCTTAAGACTTACCACTCTCGCAAATGCCAACGTGTCCTACATCAGTTTATATGCACAATTAAAGTTATGTATATTAATCCTTGAAGTATGTAGGTATATCTGCTTTAAAAATCAATAAAAATGCTTTGATCTGAAGCTTTCACGGCGACTGAGTATATAATGAGTTTTTCTTGGGCTACCAGCCGTGTCAGGTGGTTGGATGGAGAAAACACTAGAGTTTCGAGAAGCATCTTCGTCCTCGTTCTCAGGGTACTGAAGTTCAACTCTGAAATCTATCAAACATTCTGTACAAGGGCACGGGGTTTCCTCTTTTCCTGGGGTAAAGACGCCGGATCTTGAAACTTGTCACTCACGTATGTCAAGTCTTATTAACCACATTTTTTAATTCTTTATGGCCCAAAAGGAACATCGTTTAATTTTCAGAATCGGGTCGGAATTTTTTTTTTAAACAGGATCTCGGAAATGCGAAGTAGCAATTTTGCTGTCTCCAATACACAGAAATTTTTCGACCCGTAATTTGTAGGACTTTTAAATATTTATCTGAAATTTCGTAACGTCAGTGGAAGGAAATATTTACGTTGCCTGGAAACAGATAAGCCCGGGTATTTTAAGAACAATAACTGAAGCTGCAAGGTGACTCAATATAATTTCTGATGACCCATTTCATGCAAGAGAATTGCATATAATAATTTATCACAGCAAAAACCACTCATGAAATTTGTGTGCGACAGATCACCTGTCTACCACATCCGTCACCTTTCGTCCCACTGTCATCCTCTGGTTTTTTCCCGTACGACACAGGGAACACTGATTAATATCAGTCGATATATGTATGAATCATTTTTAACAGTAAAGTTGGGCCATAAAACCAGAAATTAATGGACATTTAGTTTCAGATAAAAATTTTTATCAGTCGTTACATTTGAGTAAAATACTCGAATATTCAGGCCCAAGCATTATTACCACTACTGATGACGATGATAATACTATACAGAATGTCCGGTGATTTTATGTCTGTACTTTAACATCTTATTTTTAAAGTCAGTCCCAGTCAGAAACGTATGGAAATGGGTCAGGTTTTCAGCTGTTTGTAGGCTACGGATATTTTAAATCCAAGATGATCTGAACGTTACGTATAATATTATTGTAATTCATTTTTCTTGCAGCATAAAAATGCGATTATGTATTTCCACTCTTATGTTTACTTTTCGTTCACGCGCCATGTTATTCAATTATCCCTAAGAAATTTATAGGAGTTAAGTCCGGTAACCGCGGTGGCCAATTCCGGGGACCATCTGTGAAGGAATGTATTTATTCAGGTGTTTGTGTGCAGTGAAATTTGAGTTGCAATCGAATATCGTTTCGTCTAGATCACTTTTAATTTCTGTATGTGCAGTAGCAAACTGTGTATTCAGATTAAGTTCTGTCAGCTTTCTAAAGCCTTTTCGATATTCAGCAGTTCTCTTTGAACGAGCTGTTGACCCGTGAGGCCAAGACATTGTCATTTATTAACGTTAAAGTTTATCGGCTGTAAAGAGTTTTAAAGAACTTCGTGATTTATTCACATCACCCCTTATTTTAGGATAGTAGAACTGACAAATGTCACTACTGTGTGGTTATCACTCCTGCTTCTAATTAATGTTAAGAAATTCAACCGTGACTTCCGCCTTCAGTTTGACAGATCTTCATTAAATTACCTACGAACCGTATCTAATCCTCAGAATATGTGGCATAATGTGGGTGTTGAACTGAAGCGCCTGCTTATTACACATGTCGTTAGGTTTGTGTCAACAGCACATCGTTGAATAATAGTAATCGTGTTACTCCAACTCATAATTGCAGCTGTGAGTCATCACATAGTACAATTCAATAATGTCCGACCGAATAGCAGCCCGCTGCTCAATTACACAAGTACCGAATCATTTCACAGAGCACGGGTGAGCGTTTCCACAGCGCGGAGGACGGATCGGATCGGATTCTGCTGCCTCGCGCGGGGCTCGACGTCCACACGCTTATTGTGACCAGTGGTGAGGGTACAGGGTGAGTCATACCATCAGGATCCGAGTTATCCAGAGATAGGTCAAAGCAAATTCGCTTGAGAGAAATCGTGTCTTTTTGAAAACAAGCTTTTTCTTTGCACCCAATTGATTATGCAAAACCCATTGTTTTATAGTGTACAATCGGTAAAGTAGCTGTCACAAATTGTTAACCGAAAGGCCACTAAAGGACTTTAGCCGCTTACCATGATTCTAAGTCAAGATTATAGCGTTGCTGGGTTTGCTACTCTGAGAGTTCTGTGCTGTCTGCACTGACCTGGGCTTCGCTGTTCGTGTTACATTTCAACGATTGTCCTGCAGCCTTCAAGTATAGAATTTGGTGATGGTTATTATAAATCGGCTAAAATTCTGTGAGTTCTTGCGATTATAATTTAAAAAAATTTCATATAGGCAATGGAAAATGATGTACGATCATAAAGGTAAAATGTATTAGCAAGGTAATATGAGAATGTTAAAAGATGCCGGAACGTGGAAGGTATGTGTATGGATGTGCTACGGGAGATAGGGTTTAATGAAACGAAGGCAAAGGGTGTATGATTAAAATATTAAAAAGTATCATTCCCTGCTTAATGCCAACGGGCTTTTTACTTGTGTGATGAAGCGTAGAACTAAACGATGTGCGTTCAAGTCTTTTCCGTTGCTGTGTAAAAGGAACGAAGCACGGGAAATTACAACGCAGTGCAACCATTGTCCTGGGGTTGAAATTCGCTGAGGAATGTGAAAATTGTAAGACTGTAACGTTGTTAGGGTCCGCTTTCGCAGTACAAAGTATGAACCGTTGGATATTACGGGATAAAAAGTAAATAGCCTGAATGTAATCGACTAAACTTTTCGGTTTAACCGCAGTTTGTGGTAGAATTTCTGTTTGTGCTGCAGCTGCTACGCATTTTGCACTGTTCATTAAGCGACTCAGTTTTTCAAAGTTATCTTCCTGTGGTACTGAATAAGTAACGAAATATTGTAATTTACAAAGGGAAATTCATTTTAATAATCTGAAGATTTTTCTTACTAAATTCCACTGGAAGGATGATTAGATGGATATATTGCAGGACTCAGCTGGGGACAGAGCGGAAGTAGACAGTTTCTTTAAAAAATTTCCAAAAGAAGACAATGTACAGATTCCTCACAGTTTGTTTGTTAAATAGAAGACTGCTAATTCTAAAACGATATTTTTCTCTTCTTTTTATGAGTTATTCAAGGTCATGTCTTAAAACGTATATTCCAGTGGAGTGAACATATTTTCCAGATTAATTCCTTGCTGTTTCGTACACATTATTAGCCTTGATTTTATTTGAATGGCATACGAATGTTTTGTGAGCTAACCCCATTGTAGTTTAAGTGCATGTTTTCCTTTATCGTGCGTTACCTTCTGATAAGCTGTTTTGTCACATTTGCGTTTGATACAATATATAGATCATAATTAACAGAGTATGTGAAAATGAAGTTATCACGATAAGTTTGGTGTTTATCCGAAATGCCGATCGTAGAATTCCATTCAATAGTTCATGAGATAGCACATTTACCTTCACCAGTTCAATCTAAATTTCTCCGTCGCCTGCAGACTCTTCTTGTATAAACTGCGCTCATAAAATATTGTAATAAATAAATCTTTAGTGGCTGTGTGAATTTTGTTCCTGTAATTACGATAACTAAACGTATTTAATTATTGGAGTCGGACTAGACCGATGTTCTATTTCCGGCAGGGACAAAGGATGTTCTTCTAAACTCAGCATTCAGACCGGCTTTGAAATCCTGTCCTCGGGTTTAAGCGTGGCCGGAGCATGAAGCTGACCACTCACCTCCATCTAGTGCTGAGGTCAAGAACGAGGAGCTGTATCTTATCTCCCCACAATCGCCTCCATGGCGTGCAGCGGGACAGCTTTATTTATCATAATTATTTGGCCGGTTTTCCTCAGTCACTAAGTCTCTAAGATCAGGAGAGTTGGGTCTCTATTTCATGGACGGGACTACTGTTTACCTTCGCTAATACGTCCAGACCAGCTCTAGAGAAATCAGTCTCCTCTTCATTGATTAATGATGGCACGTATTAGGACACGAATTATAGCGTTTACCAAAGGCTGAGGTTAAGTGTACATGAAATTTCCCCTCCATGCCCCCATATGGTGCCATTGCGTGTTGATTGCTCACAACTGAATTTATTAATTATTTTTACTTACCGTTACCAGTTCCATATGTGAATTCATTTACCTTTGTCTGTATTCCAGCATTAGTGGTTACGTACAGGATTTTCCACTCGTCTCGAAATCCAGGATACGACTTGTCGCTATTCAAAGTAACGTAACCATTACAGCAGATAGGCTAATGCTGGATCAGGTCTAACAGATAGCGGGAGTGTTCTTCTGAATCCATAACCATATGCTCTTTCTCACTAACATTTCCAAACCGTGGTCAATTAAAAAATAACAGCCTTAGCGAGGAACACGTGCTTAAAAGAGATATCCTCACACCTCATCATTTTGGACAGTAGCCAGGTACCACTGTGTGTCTGTTTCCGCCTTTACATGCTTGAAGCTGAAACGTTTCAAAATGAGAAAATTGCTCATTGCGCTGATCGCATTTGGGTTCGTTAATTTCATCTTTGAATTCCACTCTGCTTCAGAGTCCGATTTTACTCATAACTTCTTAGATCACAGGTCTCCTTCGCTGGTCAAGAAATCCTTTGTCTTTTGTAGATCCCAAAGATTCATTACCATATTCACAGGAGCTTATACCTTATTCTTAGCCAGCTGAATTCAGTACACGCAATAGAAACATTCGCTAGGTATTATCCCTCGATCTACGCCTAAACATCCCATGTGGGTTTTCAGTTAAGATTTCTTAATTATAATTTTCCAACCGTTTCTCATATCTGTCGTGTGTGCTGCTACTTATTTTTTCTTCTTTACTGTGTCTTTGGTGCGGGAGTTTCATTGATTTGTGTGTGGTTATATTAATTATGAACGGATTTCTTTCCATGGAACGTCAGTGTGCATTACTATTATTACATGAGCCCACAAATGGATCTTACGATGGCTTACATCAATTCAGTTCAGATGTACTCAGTTCATTCTGTACGTTGTATTTTAGAATCTTTTTCTTTGAATTATCATCTGTTACCACCAGAACGCTAGAGAATTTATTGCAGCAATTAAAACTGTTTTGATAAATTAAGTGCTCTTCCAGACTTTAATATGGTTGTGTTATACTTCTCAAACACGTGTTTTAATTTTTAAAGGTTTTCTTAATACCGATCTACATGTTTTAACGAACGATGTAAACAATTTGGAGTGGGCCTTATTTTGGAGTAATATTAAGAAATAATGTTTACCTTTTAGCGATTTTGATTCAACTACAAAAGTTGTATATCGTTAAGTGGTACATTTAGTAAGAGGATGATTATCTTCCTACAAAACAGAAGATAACACATAAGCGAATAAAATTTGAACCCACAGTGTCAATGTTCGAGGGTAGAAGGCGGTACCAGCTGCATCAGGTTAATGTGATGGGCATGTATTTGATTATTCATTCATTTATGTATTTCACCTATAAACGTTTTTGCTACTCAGCTGCATTTCTTAATTCTGCAGTCTTCACTACATAAACTGTACCACAGATGACATGGCTTCAATACCAGGTACTGAACAAAATGGCGACACGTTGTCTGGGACACCAGTTAGCGGGAGATGGATTGTTCTACTGTGCTGAAACTTGTTATGGAAAAAAAATATAAAGCACGATGTACTGTATTTTGTTTTGGTAGCTTATAACTTACGTATGCATCCGTTTTCGTTAATATTATGACACAGACATTTTCTGTTTTTTCTGGTTACTCGAAATTACGTTTATATCGATTTCGTTCTAATGCAATGCAGTGGAGAAGTAAGCTTTTCACAGGTGTGAAGGTAACCGTGGGTTTCAGGGAGTCTTGTTACCCACATAATATACCTCAAAACTTCTACTCTTAATACATACTAGTTCTTTGTTCTGGGTTTCTTGTAATAACTTACATGAAATAATACAATTTATTATGGCTGTATCATGACAAACTTGTGAATATACATTCGCATTAGCAAGAGATTTACCCACTTTGGGACTACAAATATTAAACTTATTCTACAGCAGTTTTCTGTAACATCTTTGTGTGTACGGGTGCTTACACATGTCTGTGTGGTGATAGCCCTTCCATTTAGGGCACAAACAAATTTGTCTGACTGCCGTGACAGGATAAAGAAAAATGAAATTTAACACGTCCTATCAGAAAATTGTTTTTCGTGAAGTCCTCTGAAGTTCTGCTTAAAGCCTCAATGGATGCTGCGTTAGATATTGTGCGAAGTTATAGGTTAATAGCAAATAAACAAAACACATTGCTTTCTCTATGTCACTGATCCACGTCTTTCTTTGAACATCTTCCTTTACAAAAGGTTCTTGATGTACCTTTAACAACACAGAATTTGAAAAATAAAGAGAAGAGTTATTTTAATTTATGATTTCCGTAGTATTCGTAAAATTGTACTACAATTTGCAGTGAATTTTGACGCAATATTGTCATTCGTACGAACAGAGAAAATCTTTAAATGCATCAGGACCTTCCTCTTTAATTAGTTACTCTCTTCTCCTTTTGTTACCGACGAAAAATAACGAGGAGATGTAGCAGTAACTAAGTCAACTAAACCTTCCTTGTTTGTTGGTTAAGCTTGATGCTACTGAGTTTTTTGTTATTCCTGTAAGGAAGTATAATTTATTTGCAAGTAGGACCCTTAAACCAGACGACAAGCCTGTTACAAAGAGAATTAAAGACAAAGTAGATTCTAGACCTCTTAAGTGCAAAGATATGTCAGTAATAAACATTGTAGTGATGAAGAATATGAAGGTTTACAAATGCCCATGTTGCACACTTTAACAAAAATTTAAAATTAAATGAAGTAGCTAAAAACAATACAGAATGCGAGAATGTGACGCGGCGGGACTCGGAACTCTTGCTGCTCAAAGGAGAATTTTAAACGAGGATGGGCTTGTGTCCTCCAACATAATGGTTGGATAAATTACCGAAAACGTTTAGTTTATTTAAGTTATACCTGTTGTTTTATATGGGCGTAGGAGGTGGTCTCTTGCGTCAGAGAATGTAGACTGAGATCGTTTGAGAGCAGGTTGGTTGAAATTTTAACCTGTCAGTAGCTCAGCACACGGTAAGAATTGTCATTGACCGTAATTTATAACATTCTGAAGTTTAGGGAGTGAATCAGCTGTTACACAGGGCCATATTGTCAAACTGACCTTTGTGTGCATGCGCATAATATCGACTTTTGAGGGGAAAGCGGGGAAGTGTATTTAATGAGATTCTTAATACGAAATTAAATTATGTTTGGAGACTTTGGTCCAATGTCAGAAGGGAGAGTACGTCTAAATTTGGACCTAATAAAATACATGCTTAAAACTGAAGTTTTGCTATATCGTAATGTTGGTATTAACAATTGACGTTCTTGTGTGGGACGAAAGCATTTATGCAAGTTTTCATTTTCCTTCGTAGGTCTTCCAGGTCAATAATTATTATTCTGGTTGTAGCACAGTTGTATTTTGGAGAAACTTCCAGCGTTTCGTAGGGGATTATTACACTCATATTTAAATAACTAGAAAATCTTGAAGAATTTCGAAAAAAATTTCTGCCCGTCTTCAGAGGAGGAGAGAAATCTCAGAGGTCTAAAGAATTTACCGTCTAAGTCTGCATGAAAACAGAAAATATATGACTTTACCGAGAAAATTACTGTCTGTGTTTTCACCAAGGCGGATGCTTTACAGGTTTCGTAAAATATAATACATCTATATTATGTTCTGAACGATTAAACACTAAAGGTTTAAATCATTCGTTATACAACACGTGACACGTTTTATCCAAAGCATAACGTCTATGTAACAAAGAAGTTTAAGAATAAGAATTAAATTATCTTGAGTTATACGTTATCGACTTTAATTTACATTTGGCAGTAACTGATGCACGTCTACAAACCAGTAAGTTCACTGATCATAATTTCAGAAACATTATTTCAGGTTCATTATATGCTTACGCATTAATGAACAAGTAAATCATACATATAAATTAATACCTGACTGACATCTGCAGTAACAAGAGAGTACTGAGTACATTATATTATTTCAGCGCCTGGTTTATATTTACATATCGAAACCAAATGTCAATCTGCACATCAGCAGTACAAAGCACAAAATGGTATAAATCTGAGAACATGGTTCCATGTTTGTCCAAGCCTGATGATTCCCATCGGTACTGCACAAAACATAACGCCGCAGGCTGGCCACGACAAGAAACGAAATGCACGAAACACAAAGTTTGTGGGAGGATGAGACCCAGCTACAACATATGCATAAAAGAATAAATACATGGGAAAATGAAAACTAACGAGATATTCGGAGTTTACGTGTGCATATTGGAATGGGACAGTATTACAGAAACTTCAAACTTTAGAAATATCAGTGTATAACGTGGATATTGTATAGAATTGTAAAGTTTGGAGCTAGTGGTATTGATACAAATTGTGAAATGAACATAAACAGTTACAAAGACAATAACAGTCAGTGACAACGGAAGAAGGGATAGGTGAAGCGACATTGGGGAATGATAAAAGGGCGAGAGACATATTGGATACAACGTGTAAATAGAGACTAACGCATGATTGAAAGGTAAAAAAGACAAAATAAAAAAAACGCTAAACCGAGTGGCAAAGCCGGATAACAGCACACCTAGTATTTGGGCCTAGGGTAGAGGCTGGGAAACAGAGGCAGTAGCAGTCTTTGTTGACAATGCCAACATTGAAAGTTCAGTGTAACCTGCTGGTAATGCAACATTGACATCTATCGTAATGACAAATTTGCGAAGAGGGCTGGATCGCGGGGTAGTACAGAAGGGCGTGACACACTATGTACGTAATACTAAAGATTCAAAACCTCGAAAACTATAATTCTGTTTTTCCTTCTGCAAAAATCATCAATACATCACTTTATGTCCATATTTGAACACGACACTACTGAACGCGTAACGATTCATAACAGCTAAATCAAATTAACACCCGCAGATAATGTTTGCTTCACTTGCAGATTGAAACGGGGAATGAGGTAATCGAATCTTATTCGTGTATGTCTTTCCGTTGCATGACTGTAGAAATCATCTGTGACTGACGAATTAAATGTCGTTTTAATATGATATTTATTAATCAATCTAAATGTATGGAAAACATTGAGAAGAATAGTAGTACTGACTGTTGGCATAATGTGCACAGAACGTGATAATTTCCAGCAACCGACACAGTTGCTCCAGAAAAAGGCTCACTGTTGTGTTTCGTAACTCTGTTTTTTTTAGGGCTAGTAACTCTTGACTGAACCCATAAAGACAGTGATTTCGTTTTCAAAGGCTTGTTTAGTGAGTTTGTAATTTGCAGTAAGCGTACGTAACTAATTCAGAATTCGGAGTTTGGGATGTTATAATTTTGTGTGAAATTAAGTTATTTTTTTTATTTGATCTTAGTAGTGTAAAATAACAGTTACATATATGGTAAATGCAATATAAATGCAGATTTTATTAGACTTTATGAATTATATTTATGAAATTTTATATATTACGACCATTTATTGAAATAACATGGACAATATAGTTATGATTCTACTTAGCGTAAAGGTAGGATACTCCTTCGATCTGCAACGATACTTTTTGTATTTTAGTGCAACACGGAATACAGTGAACTAAGCAAAGTCGCAAGGAATACGTTTGAAAAAATCTTGACACGTTTCCAGTGCTGTTATTTATTGTAAGGGATTCTAAACCCCACATTCAACATCAAAACTAGAATTTCAGCCATCATATGCTGTTGGCGACCAAGGATTCATCCACATATCTTCAGTTCTCAGCCTGAGAACACGTGACGTCATGGTTATAGGAACAACTAAAGGTTGCACTGACCCTACCTACGAAATGCGCATCCCAAGACAACGTACTTAAATTGTTTGACGCGGATGTCTACATTACAGTAGAACTACGTTTACTTTTCAAGGTATATAATGTAGTGAAATTGTATATTCATGTAAACTCGTACAGTCTCAGCAATAAATAGCCCAAATTAGTTACTGACAGAGAGATATATAATTATATAAATTTCTCACTTCATTTAATAGTGAAGCTAACGGAATTTCCTTGATATTGGGCCCCATATATTCTTATAATTAGAATTCCGCTATCATTGGATTTTTTAAACTGGCGCATCAGACAACCCACACTAGACAGCATACTGGGGCAATGAAATGAAATAATTAAAATGACTTTCTCCTCTTTCTGCCTTATATGCTCTAGACAATCATAAATGGCCTTAGACGATGCCACGCCTGTAAACACAGTAAACGTCTTTCTGATTATAATTAAGACATTTATATGTGGAACAGTTAAAAGCCATTACTGCACTGTGTTGTTGTATGCTAGTATTTTAAATAATATTTTCGGATAAAAATATTACTTTAACGTTAAATCAGATGCTGCTGTAACTCTGCTTATAATTTCTGTGTTAGTGTCAATTTTGTAATTTGATTAACAACTGACTGCACCAGTAAATTTCCATCAATGCAGAATACTTCCAACAGGCTATCCCGTCATGTTAAATGTAAGCGCTCACATGTGCATGAAATTTGATTTATATTTCGATATTGTCTCTGTGTACATACAGTTCACTTCTTTGCAAGGATACACATAAAATGTCAACAAATGCACTGAAGGTGGGGGTATGCTATGGTTTCGAAAAATGTAATTGAACGTGATCTTTCTCATGTGGCAGAAACCAATATTTCGTTAATTTATTGCCATATATGCTATTTCAGGTCATCTGTTCTCAGTGTCTAAGGTTATTCACAGATATACGGCATGTATTATAAGTTTGGGTTATAGAAGTATTCTGTTATTTGACAAACTGTGGACAAATATAAAGAGAGAAAAATTCTTGCTAGTCATGTTGCCAGTCTCTAGTGTTATAATATTTTACCTATGGCAAGAGCTCTCTGCTCTACACTATTTATGTTATCGAGGTTTCAGCTCTAGGTGTCGCACCTTCAGATCAATTAGGTGCAAATGCCATTTCTGAGGAACCTCTGGAGGATGGGGCTACTTCACTCAGTTAAATGGCTCTCACCGGTGATGTCAACACGGGTGGTTTTTCCATGTCTACTAGAAAACAGCTTTTAAATTCTTTGGACATTTATTACCAAAACGTCAGAGGTCTCAGAACCAAGCAACTCGAATTCTACGATAGCGTCTGGTCCTCTGGTCATAGTATCTTATGTTTAACTGAGACATGGCTAAACGACCAGTAGAAAACCAGCTTCTAGGAATGCAACTGCGACAGACAGAGAAAAGTTAAATTTAATTCCTGATTTAAATTTCTAAGTAATTCCAGTACACTCACTTTTTTTGTTTTGCTTCTGCCAATTGGTGAAACAACGGTTGTCATCAGAGCTTCTACATCTTCCAGCCCTGGTGTAAACTCCTTTGTATCAGGGCTGAATCCATCAACCCAACCGCCTCCTACACAAACACATATCAATTATTAAATAACAATTTAAAATATATTGCCAATTATTTAAATCCATATACTTGTGACCATTATTTCCTTCCAACCAAAATACTGTTTCTTCGGGATAAACTGGGATCAGATCACTGCGTATTCCTGAAAAGGAAAAAAAATATTCAATTACTGTGACTTAGATGTAATAAAGAATGGAAAAAATATACCACTATAAGGAAATAAAAGCTGAATAAATGAATGACTGTAAATACCTGAGAAACAAACACCTAACATGAAAATATGATGTATCAATGAAGGAATTTCATTTAAATTAAAGCCAAGGACAATCACTGACAGTAAAATAACAATATTCAATAACAGTCCTTCAAAACCCTAGTTTCCTTGCAGCCCGTCAAGGGCGACTTGTGACTACAGACACTGGGTCTGTACAGCACGCCCTATGAAGACTATCTACACTGAGCAGAATAGCATTACATCCATTTGGCACATTGAGATAAATAAATCAGCTGTGGCTTTGCACATTATAAGCTTGGGTCATTAAAACCAATTCCGGGACACATCCACTCAATCCCGATAAATGGGGAAGATGATCAGGAAGACCACTGAGATCAAGCCACGACCTAGAAATAAGAACAGCGAGGATGGCCTCGGCCTGAACCGGTCATGGGAAGTCTCTCGTCCACTTGCTCGAAGAATGTAGAAGGCCTCTGCCATAGAAACAATGTTTGTCATAACCTGGCCCCAGCCACTTCCTTTTCTTCTCTCCAACACCTCCCAACTCTTTAAGTCTACTTAATTATTCTATACCCCTTTCAGTTTTCCCAATTTATACTAGCATTAATTTCCTTGATTTTCTGTTGTCTTCCCTGCTGGTCCCCCGCCAGTCCTCATAAGGACTGTTTCTTCCCTTCAAAGCATGTTATTATATCCAATTTCTTCAATACTCATTTAATTTAAAAATATTTTAATTTATTCCATAAGTTTCTTCTTCCCCTTTACCCCATTTCCTTATTTTCGTTCTTCCAATCCTCATTCCACATATTTCACTTTCCGTCTACTCCCATATTTCTAGCTCTCCCTCATCCCTTTTGCCAAGCTGGAGTCCCCACCCCTCCATCCATCGGTTCCCTTCTCGGACTCCCCTCACTCAAATCCTTGCACCCTCTCCCAGTGGTCCAATGTGGCTTCTGCCATGTCTGACTTGCTCCTATGAGTAATTCAACTTTTCTATACATGTCTTAGTGATCACCATGATGATGGAGGCAGTATGCACCTCGGAAATGTAAACACACTAAACCCCAGAAGACAACCATTTTCATATTTGTCACTCCAAGAACTCGAAATCTCATACAGTAAACAATTTATTACTTGAAGATATCCGTCTTCTGGGTTGTTGCGCTGTGTAGTCTGGTCGATGTTTACCAACGTTTCAGAGGTCATACTGCCTCCATCATCAGGGCGATGAGTATGAAGATTTCTGTCTTCTGGGTTGTTGCACTGTGTAGTCTGGTCGATGTTTACCAACGTTTCAGAGGTCATACTGCCTCCATCTTCAGGGCGATGAGTATGAAGATGTCTGTCTTCTGGGTTGTTGTGCTGTGTACTCTGGTCGATGTTTACCAACGTTTCAGAGATCATACTGCCTCCATCATAAGGGCGATGAGTATGAAGATTTCTGTCTTCTGGGTTGTTGCGCTGTGTAGTATGGTCGATGTTAACCAACGTTTCAGAGGTCATACTGCCTCCATCATCAGGGCGATGAATATGAAAATTTCTGTCCTCTGGGTTGTTGCGCTGTGTAGTCTGGTCGATGTTAACCAACGTTTCAGAGGTCATACTGCCTCCATCATCAGGGCGATGAATATGAAGATTTCTGTCTTCTGGGTTGTTGCGCTGTGTAGTCTGGTCGATGTTAACCAACGTTTCAGAGGTCATACTGCCTCCGTCATCAGGGCGATGAGTCTGAAGATTTCTGTCTTCTGGGTTGTTGCGCTGTGTAGTCTGGTCGATGTTAACCAACGTTTCAGAGGTCATACTGCCTCCGTCATCAGGGCGATGAGTATGAAGATTTCTGTCTTCTGGGTTGTTGCGCCGTGTAGTCTGGTCGATGTTAACCAACGTTTCAGAGGTCATACTGCCTCCATCATCAGGGCGATGAATATGAAGATTTCTGTCTTCTGGGTGGTTGCGCTGTGTAGTCTGGTCGATGTTAACCAACGTTTCAGAGGTCATACTGCCTCCGTCATCAGGGCGATGAATATGAAGATTTCTGTCTTCTGGGTTGTTGCGCTGTGTAGTCTGGTCGATGTTAACCAACGTTTCAGAGGTCATACTGCCTCCGTCATCAGGGCGATGAGTCTGAAGATTTCTGTCTTCTGGGTTGTTGCGCTGTGTAGTCTGGTCAATGTTAACCAACGTTTCAGAGGTAGTACTGCCTCCGTCATCAGGGCGATGAGTATGAAGATGTCTGTCTTCTGGGTTGTTGCGCTGTGTAGTCTGGTCGATGTTTACCAACATTTCAGAGGTCATACTGCCTCCATCATCAGGGCGATGAGTATGAAGATTTCTGTCTTCTGGGTTGTTGCGCTGTGTAGTCTGGTCGATGTTAACCAACGTTTCAGAGGTCATACTGCCTCCATCATCAGGGCGATGAATATGAAGATTTCTGTCTTCTGGGTTGTTGCGCTGTGTAGTCTGGTCGATGTTAACCAACGTTTCAGAGGTCATACTGCCTCCGTCATCAGGGCGATGAGTATGAAGATGTCTGTCTTCTGGGTTGTTGCGCTGTGTAGTCTGGTCGATGTTTACCAACATTTCAGAGGTCATACTGCCTCCATCATCAGGGCGATGAGTATGAAGATTTCTGTCTTCTGGGTTGTTGCGCTGTGTAGTCTGGTCGATGTTAACCAACGTTTCAGAGGTCATACTGCCTCCATCATCAGGGCGATGAATATGAAGATTTCTGTCTTCTGGGTTGTTGCGCTGTGTAGTCTGGTCGATGTTAACCAACGTTTCAGAGGTAGTACTGCCTCCGTCATCAGGGCGATGAGTATGAAGATGTCTGTCTTCTGGGTTGTTGCGCTGTGTAGTCTGGTCGATGTTTACCAACATTTCAGAGGTCATACTGCCTCCATCATCAGGGCCATGAGTATGAAGATTTCTGTCTTCTGGGTTGTTGCGCTGTGTAGTCTGGTCGATGTTAACCAACGTTTCAGAGGTCATACTGCCTCCATCATCAGGGCGATGAATATGAAGATTTCTGTCTTCTGGGTTGTTGCGCTGTGTAGTCTGGTCGATGTTAACCAACGTTTCAGAGGTCATACTGCCTCCATCATCAGGGCGATGAATATGAAGATTTCTGTCTTCTGGGTTGTTGCGCTGTGTAGTCTGGTCGATGTTAACCAACGTTTCAGAGGTCATACTGCCTCCGTCATCAGGGCGATGAGTCTGAAGATTTCTGTCTTCTGGGTTGTTGCGCTGTGTAGTCTGGTCGATGTTAACCAACGTTTCAGAGGTAGTACTGCCTCCGTCATCAGGGCGATGAGTATGAAGATGTCTGTCTTCTGGGTTGTTGCGCTGTGTAGTCTGGTCGATGTTTACCAACATTTCAGAGGTCATACTGCCTCCATCATCAGGGCAATGAGTATGAAGATTTCTGTCTTCTGGGTTGTTGCGCTGTGTAGTCTGGTCGATGTTAACCAACGTTTCAGAGGTCACACTGCCTCCATCATCAGGGCGATGAATATGAAGATTTCTGTCTTCTGGGTTGTTGCGCTGTGTAGTCTGGTCGATGTTAACCAACGTTTCAGAGGTCATACTGCCTCCATCATCAGGGCGATGAATATGAAGATTTCTGTCTTCTGGGTTGTTGCGCTGTGTAGTCTGGTCGATGTTAACCAACGTTTCAGAGGTCATACTGCCTCTGTCATCAGAGTATGAATATTTCCGTCTTCTGGGTTATTGCGCTGTGTAGTCTGGTCGATGTTAATCAACGTTTCAGAGGTCATACTGCCTCCGTCATCAGAGTATGAAGATTTCCGTCTTCTGGGTTATTGCGCTGTGTAGTCTGGTCGATGTTAACCAACGTTTAAGAGGTCATACTGCCTCCGTCATCAGGGCGATGAATATGCCAATAGGGTGTGAGGTGCTGGGTTTATAGGCCGGGAAGTGAAAGGTGTAGCCTGCCCCGAGCCAATGGGAGCAGGCATGGGAGTGGACCAATGGTAGCACGTGGGCGAGAGTGGGAGAGGGAGAGAAAGTAGAGAGAGAAAGGTGAGTTTCTTCTGTATTGCCTTCTTATACAAGAAGTGTTTTTATATTACACCACAGTGTGGTGACACGAATTTAAAAATTTGACTTTGTACAGAAGGTGCCATTCGAAATAAAAGCCCATAAGACTGAACAATCTTTTCTTACCAAGTTCCTGCAAATAGAGGAGACTATCAAGTAACGGGATTGTTTTCGACTACAGGGGCTAATATTAGGCGCAGAGTGTAGAAAATCACCACCCGTTTCCACTGTGATAAGTCCAATTGCCATAGAACTTTTAATTACTAAAACATTTTCAAGGAAACATGGAAACACTAGTTCCAAATGTAACAGGATCACCGAATATAATCCCCTGTTACTATGCAGCACATACTAAAATGTCAGACAAAGTACTTTTACTTACGTCGTAATTGTCCTCACTCCGGTTGAAGACGCTGTCTCGTATCTGACTGGACGCTATAGAGCCGACTGGTCATGGTGGTGGGGGGGCGCGGCATCTGGTATTTCTTCGCCATCACGTCACCCCATTTGAGTCCCTGTAGGATGAAGCACAAACGTTAGTGAAATGGACCACAATGTTGATGGCAGAGTAAAGGTACGACGAGGTAGAAGAGAGAATGCTTCGAGGTAAAAGACCCTTCAATCATAGAGGAAGTAAAAGGAATTGAATGGCAATCTTCTGCTTGGATATAAACTTTGAACCGCAGTTACATTACTTAACAATACTGCTTTTAGTGGGAAGAAACTTTGGGGACATCCAATCTTGTCTTCAAGGATCAAAGTAAATTGTTGAAAACTGTATGGCGTTTACTGAGAGGTACGTTTGAAATTCTGCTCCGACAATATATTCTAAACCTTTTACTGTGGTCTTACTGCCTATGTACTGGCGGTGTTAGGCCTATCACATAAGTTATTCTTATTTGCCTGGAAATGTAAATTATGCTGAACTTTCCAAACAACGAGATCGTCCAGAATGGTGTCAGGAGGCATGAACTGCTCTGCTGTGCCTCTGTGCTTGATTTGCATGGACAAAGCACAGTTCAGAACAGAAACATGTGTATAATCCGTCTTATTTATTATATGATATCATACATGGGATAAGAACTCACGTCAAAGAATGGATGCCACCTGATGTCCAGTGCGCCATCTTTGGCGCTATCAAGATGAGAATCTGGATTCTTGTCAACGTCTGCCACGTACTTTGACAGCCATGTCGGAATGTCTGGTTTGTCAAGTACGATTTTACTGTAAAAGACATGTCCATTGTATTTATCATTTAAAACATTCTTATTAATCATGCTATGAGAATTAGTATTTCTAATGCCTGTGACGTTTCCAGTAAACTGCTTGGTTATGTGTAATTTGCATGGAGAACTCTGAAGCAGGTCGTACAAGAGTCAAGGAAAATTGTACTTGTCAAAATTTGTTTTCATAATGTTTGTGCTTGCATTTTGTTTCCTTGCATATGATTAAAATATTATTATAACCTGCTTTCCTGGCATTGAAATAGGCAGTAATGTGTTAGCTGCATGTAACTGTTGATACGAGACTGATATTCGCAGGGAACACGTTCGTTGGGTCATCGATACTTACGTGTAGAGCGTTTGCAAGTCTCTCACGTTGCCATCAGATTCAAACGGCCCGTGGCCTGCCAACATTTCATAGGTGATGACCCCAATGCTCCACCAGTCAATGTCCTGCAACAGTTCAAATTAGTCATTTTCACTTCTTTACAAGGTCAAACATTTTCATTAGAGTCTCCAGAAAGAAGAAAACAATTGTGGAAGGAACTGCGTTGTTCATTTCTTGCCTCCAGTCCAGCTTTCCTATGTGTGACTTGTACTCTTTCTTCATTTATCTGTTTAATATAGGAAGCGGTCTGATTCCTATCAACATGGAGACTGCTGACTTTTCTTATATTTTCCTAGAATGTGGAATAAGAAACATGGAAATCATTTGGTTAAGCATTGTTTACAATTCTCAAAGTATTGCCCATGGACAGACTTGGTAAAGCCAACATAAGCATTTTTATAGTTCTTCTGCATAGAAAAAAAAACAAAGAACAAATTGAGCGCATATATGGAAGGTATCTATTACAACAATACGATGAAACTAAAATAAATTTGTCCAAAACAGATCATAAAAAGAACTGTCAAATTACATTACATTATATACAGCATGTATACAACTTTTATTTTAATAATTTCAAAGTGCTGGACATTTAATGATGCAAAAGAATAAATCCTTCCTGTGTTATCTGTAGGGGCAATAAATAATGTAACAATAGATCTGTATCTGTATTAAATGAACATCAATGAAGTGCATAAAATCACATTTCAAACCTGGGAACTCCACTGAAGCAAACCTTTCCACTCCTGTCCTTCTACACAATGATTCAACTTCAGCCACCTCCATCAAGACTTTGAGCAGTACCAACTGACAGGATCTCAGCAAGTGGAATTTCCTTGAAGTATTTGGAGCCTGTGTCACTCTGAAATAGAGTCACTGACTCGGTGTCCAGGCGACAGTAGTGACTCTTGCGCTGCAACACGAGACATTTATTCTAATTCTCTTCAACTTCATTCAGTACGTCCCATATTCAATTCAACATTCAACTCACCATGCGGTCCTTGTTGGTAAGGTGTACCTTCGATCCTCGTCCCTCGGTGTGCTTTGCTGACTGCACAATGCGCATGAGGGGAATATTGTTACTTGGCGAAGAGCTGTCAACAAACACATTACAATGCCTAGATCAGTGGCAAGAACATTGTTTCCTCTAGTACGATGATTCAAATTAAAACTGTATCTACAGCCCTAAATCTAATTGCAATTATGATTAACAAGTGTCATTTGCATTACATTTAACAGACACGAAATATCACTACTCTTACGTATCAGATGACTAGTTGTAATTAAACCGACAAATCTGTAAAAGTATATGTTACACCTACTTCCAATCACAAACGCCTACAGAGTGAACTGGAGGCACTCACCACCACCTTCAGGAAAAACGGATACAGCAACCGTCAGATTCAGAAAGCTCTCAATCCGCCTGCGAGGCTGCCACCGCCTACTGGAAAACCAGCCTCGGTTGCCTTCCTGCCCTACGTCGGGACGACCTTCAACCGCATAAGCAGGTTGCTGGCCAGGCACGACATCAAGTCTGTTGGTCTTCCGCCAAAGAAAATTCCCAGTTTTCTCCGGCCGGTAAAGGACGACCTAGGACTGAAGACGCCTGGCGTATACAGAGTTCCCTGCGAGTGCGGAAAAGTCTACATCGGCCAGACAGGCCGTTCCGTTGAGGCCAGGATCAAGGAGCACGAACGCCACATCCGGCTCGGGCAGCCCGAGAAATCTGCGGTTGCTGAACACCGCTTCAACTTGGAACACAAGATACAGCTAGAGGACACTTCTATCCTCTCCTCAAAAACCGGCTACATGGATTGGTTAATCAGGGAAGCCATCGAGATCAAACTTCATCCTGATAACTTTAACAGGGAAGATGGACTTCACCTGAGCCGGTCCTGGAAGCCTCTGATCCACACACTCCGAGGACTCCGAGAACGAGCAAGAGTGCGCCGCCAGAACCAACCGGACCACTAACTCGGCCCCTTTCAGGGCCTTTATCCATACAACAAAACTCACCTTTCTCTCTCTACTTTCTCTCCCTCTCCCACTCTCGCCCACGTGCTACCATTGGTCCACTCCCATACCTGCTCCCATTGGCTCGGGGCAGGCTACACCTTTCACTTCCCTGCCTATAAAATCCAACTCCTCACACCCTATTGGCATATTCATCGCCCTGATGACGGAGGCAGTATGACCTCTGAAACGTTGGTTAACATCGACCAGACTACACAGCGCAACAACCCAGAAGACGGAAATCTTCATACTCACCGCTGTGAGAACCTCAAGTCTTACATACTAACCCAGAATTTGAATCATAAGACCAAGGAAAACCTGTGATACAAACCCATCCTACTATACAGTGACATTTAGTAGTAGTAGCAGTATAGGATTTATAGATGCAGAACTGGCTCAAGATTGTCTCTAACAGCTGGTCTTGATAACATTCTTTTAATATAAAATCAGGTACTTGGTATTGAAAACTGATCAGAAAAATAAGCGATTATGAAGCACACGTTTTACATTGTATTCAATTAAATACAGAATACATTAAAAACACTTTTCAAATAAATTTATGAACCTTAAAAAGAAACATAATCTTCTTCCTGTATCTACTGTCTCTGCAGTAAGCCATCGATTACAATGAACCAATTCAGGCTACAATGAAACTCGTTCAAAAGCCAAACACTTCACTTCTAGGAAATCAAATGGTTTGGAACATGAACTATGAGAATGATCAGACAAGAGCATCCTACATGTTTGATTATGTGATAAAGCTCAAGTGTAAATTACCTCAAGTGGAGGTGAAGAGTCACTTGATAAAGTGACCAAAATGTCTGCAGAGCACAGGTCTTTGTTTTTACAATACTGTGAACAGCGGTAGCGCTGACACCTGTCACCACTGTACAATGACTGTCATTTACACGTACGAACAACGTGCACAATCTTACACATTCCTTTATTATTATTATTTAGTGTTCTGTCTTACGACAGGTCCATTGCTCTGCCCAAAAAGAGCTCTCCAGTTTTCCCTATTCTCGGCTTCTCGTTTTAATTCCTGGAACGTCATCTTCTTTCCTTGTTTCAGATCGTCGGTTAGCTGTATCAGTCTTCTTCCCAGTCCTCGCTTTCCTTCAACCTGGCCTTCGGTGATATCACTCAGTAACCCATTCCTTCTCATAATATGTCCCAGCCAGTTAGCTTTCCTTCGTGTAATCGCCTGCAGAATGTTTCTTTGCTCGTTGACTCTCCTCAATACTTCTTCGTTGGTCACTCGATCCGTCCACCTGATCTTCTCTATTCTTCTCCAACACCACATTTCAAAACTCTCCAGGTATTTCTGTTCCTTCTTCCTGAGTGTCCAAGTCTTCCTTTATGGCAGTCTAAGTCACACACCTTCAGAGGTCTCACAGTTGGTTCGCACACAACCTGACAAAAGAGAAATCACATACTAATTACAGTATACATACGGTACTAGAATATATTTTCACTTTGTTACAATCTCAGTAAAGGGAATCTCAGTAGTAAATATGGTGTTTAATGACTGAATTCATTAACTCTGACTCCAAGTCTTCTCATTAGCTAAGTGCGTAATCCTACAGAATTGACACACTTTCAGTTGCCTCTTGCTGTAACCAATAACAATGCACTGTGCATATTGTTTCAATTGCCAGGACCTATTCCATTTTAAGTACCACTAATAATACAACAATAAACTGATAACTAGTAGGTACTGCTGTATTACTGAACATTACATTTTGAAACTGTAAATTTCATGAAAAATATTTAATAAGTAGTAGTAGTAGTACACAGTTTTAAACAAAAATTTAATGAAAATTCAATGATATGTGTTAACTCCATTAATTGCAATAATAGTTTCGTAGTATTTTCATATAATACAAAATTAATACCATTTTATAGTGATTCAAAGTCCTATAATAACAATTGAATGAAATAAAATACAGCAAAATTCCGATTCTACACAGTATCAAAACCAGAAAACATCGTTCTCACTGTTGTGAAAACCTTTCATCTCACATGGTGGTATTTTATGTTAAACACAAAATAAAAATATTCTTTATCCTATTAAATACAAGGTATTAAAATACTGTACTACTGAACAAACTATATATCTTGAGCAGTAAGGTAACTGCAGGGTGGCTGTTGCAAATTCAAAACCTAGCAATGGTTTTCACGAAACCATCTGGGCACACGCAAGAATAGCCTAGCTCTGTGTGGCTCCGGCTCGATCCCAGCGGACAAAGAGTTGAATTGTGGCACAGGGATCGATAACATGGATTACTCACTGTAAGTTTAAACAACATTCAGTCTTTGTGGAACGCTATTTACAACAGTAGTACATGACGAGACAATTATAAACGGTTGTTGAGAGGAAGCAGTCACGACTTACATTATAGCACCAGTATGAATGATGACATCTGTCAGTATTAATTAATTTCAGATTCTGATTAGAATATTAAGCATACTCTATGTATATGTCATCAGGCACCAATTTTTGTTATGATTTACAATCATTTGTCTGGTTTAACAGACATCCAAAAATCCTATCCAATTATAAATGCTATATAATATGTTCAAAAAGTTTTGCACCTGCAAGAACCAGTTACAGGTATAGCAAATTAAAGCATATTTTTTTAAAAAATGGCTGTCCATTTCAAATATAGGAATACAGCATTTAAACCAGAGGTTATCAACCCACAGCCCCCCTGATGTGTTTTGTACAACCCATATGCATTTTTGTGATCTTCTGGTTTTTATCAGTCTGTATGATAAAACTGGTTACAACCAAGATTAAATACTTAGCCGAATACAACTGTTGACTTATTGGCTACATGAAATGCACAGCGAATTTTGTGATTGGTAATAACAGTGGCTACATCACAGTACTTGCATGATGGTGGCCCATGTAACATCATCATTTCCTTGTACTATTAACTTCCAAAGACAAAGTAAACATAGCAAATAGACACATACATCTTTTATATAGGGGCTTCACATATGAAGGCATGCCTTCAGTGCACTGCTGACATTACTTGTCCAGTTTGAAGCAAACAATCTCAAACGTCATTTTATTAAAAGATATAAAAGCACGGGAAATAGAAAAGTTATTCAGAAATATGTTTTGTGCCTTAATGTCCAAGTGCTTAAATTGTGTTGTTAATTCTGTTTCCATGGATGAAAGTACAGATGCTACAGACACTGCACAGTTAGCCATTTTTCCTTGTTGGGTTGAGGGAAATATTCAAATCATGGCAGAACTGGCTGCGTTAGTCCCCCTTAGGGACACTTCACAGACACTGCTTTGCAGAACACCTTGAAGACATGTCATGTCTGCCCTACCTACATTTCAGTTCAGTTCAAACCTTATTTCTCTATACCCCTGCTAACCTTTAATATATAACAAATCTTGTTGGCACTATGAACTCTCTCCGGGTCACAATTGAAATCGCGTGAAATGCTGCTACAATGCCAAACATCCAATACTAATTTATATTTATTTTAATAAATGTGACACAGACACACGAAGTGAGCACATGCTGTTGGAAAAATGGCGCCGATAGACTTGCTCGACGCAGGGTTGCCACAAACCTCCAATTTGTAAAAACAACGCAATATCTGTGAAGCGCAATAAAATGAGGCAAGCCTGTATATAAAAGAAACATAATAAAAAGTTTCGAGAGAAAGTAATTTAATTAATGACTGCAACTTGTATTTTAAAAAAATTCAACTCTTTGGTAATTAGAAAGATATGTAAAATGCTAAATGTAGGAAATAAAGGATAAGTTGTGTCTGTGACTACAATTCATTCCATGAGAGCGTACTTTAGGCTCTAGGATTAGCCCCATGCATTGTAGACGTATAGCACCGGCTGGAGGATTGTAGCTTCACACTGTAGTTGCTTTACATCTTGGGGAGAGAGATACCAATATCCACCGTAGATAAGACTGGGTGGCCCCAGAACCATTCTGCAAATCGTGGCGAAGAGCAATATATGAAACAAAATATCTCCACACTATTTCTTATAGTAGAATTTGTGTGCTGAACTGTCATCCTAAATCATGAGCCTTGTGGGAGAAAATCAATCTATTTATCTCCCAGGTAGAGACTGTGCTTAGAAACTTAGTGTTCATTCGTTTGTTTTCTCAAACAATAAGGATGTCTGATGCTCTATTCAGTCCCTGTGTAAAGGTATGTCAGATCACCACGTCTAAACTTGTTCAGTTTAGAGATGATGTTTGTCTGGTATGTGCTAACATACAGGTTGTATTCAAACACTTCCACTTTGTAAGGTTTCTCCTCTGTAAAAGTAAAAAGAATTTACATTTTTCTGATGTCAGACATGATGAGTGCTACACAAGTAAGAATTAAGAAGTATATTTATGCTATGGAGAATAGTATTACATTCACTGAAGTAACATTTTGAATAGAAAGTAATGTACCAGCTTGCTTTCTGAGTCTTTAAAGAAGAATCATTCATAACTTAATAAATATATCTTAGTTTGCTCACACTAATGGCCAAAAGCAAGAAACTTAAAACAATCGAAAGCAGCTCCAAGGAACTACAAATCTGTCGCAATAAATAACGTAAAGTAAATTAAGCCATTGATTTGATTGAAGATGGCTGTCTTCTGGGTTGATGCGCCATGTAGTCTGGTTGACGCGATCACCATAATGATGGAGGCAACAAGGACCTCTGAAACGTCGGAAACCTTCTACCAGACAACACGGCGCAACAACCCAGAAGACAGCCATATTCACACTCACTACCATAAAAATCACAAATCCTACATAAATTAGATCCTTTGGAATCCTGTCACGATACTCAGACTTACTATGTGGGTATCTTCTGATGACGTGACGATCTTGTCCACTGAGATCTACACTTTCTATAGTACATGCTTAGGGATCAGTCCAATATAGTCTTCTAGCTGGGTAGTCTACTGCAGGTCCAGTTGGCCACTGTTCCATTGTATCCACAAGTGAATGACGCCCAGTTCCATCCATATACGCTGAATCAATACGACCGTTCACACCAGAACATAAGCCTATGATAAATAACAGAAAAATTCTGTATTCATAGTTGGCACATATCCTGCCACTGTATAATGACTGTAGGGTGAAAGGGGACCAAGCTGAAAATCCTGAAGATAACAGACCACTAAAAAATGAACAAATAAGTTGCAGTCTTGAACAAGATATTGTGTGTTGTAGTGAAAGGGTTTTCCCAGCCTGCTAGAGTCGTTCAACTTCAGTAGTGAAGAGAAGAAATTATGTGCAAGAATGCAAGGAAACTCCAAATAGACCTGCTATAAACAAGCTGGTTGCTTAGATTGAAATGACTGGGACCATTATCAAGAAGATTTGTGTGTACACACACAAACACAAAGGCATCCAAAACACCAGAAAATATCGCACGTTGTCCATAGTCTTTCTCGACAAATTAAAACAATTATCAATATAAAGGATTTGAGGTTCTCATCATGACATATTAAGATGACTGTCTTCTGGGATGTAGCACTGTGTAGTCTGGTATATCAGTCAGCATCTACCAGACTACACGGTACTACAACCCAGAAGACAGCCATCTTCATGCTCACTGCCATGAGACTCTGAAATCCTACTTCTTTCAAGCAACATTTCCATGACCAATTTCTGAATAATCAGTTTCCTGCACGTTTTTCTTATGGCTGGTACTGGCCAGTGTACTCTTCAAAACTCAACCCATGCAATTTCTTCTTATAATACTGTTTACAGGAATAATCCGCAACACAACTCAAGATCTGAAGCCGCTATCAGCACCAATGAACAAGCTTTGGTTGGCGTAATGCAACAGTACCAAAGACAACTGCAGTTTTATAAACTGACGGTGCACGTACCAAAATTGTTTTCATTTGACTTTCCACTCTCGAGGCTGCTGTGTTCAGGAACATGAAACGTGATTATGTTTGTCACATAATTTGGTAAATATATGCAATTAGAAGTCCAGCATCTTTTGGAAACAACCTTAACAAATGGTTCAGTGTTTAGCATTTAATGAACTTATGCAACAGTAATGCTGTAAAGTCAGTCTTCAAGAATGTTATAAAGAAGCGTGAGATTCTGCTGCCTTCACTAGAGTTTCACACTTTACAGTGAATCATTAACTAATTAATCTATGTGGTAGAAATCACCGATCAAGTCAGTTTGAGGGCCCACAACGATGTCATGAGGTCGATCCAGCTCGGTGTGTACGAGTGTACGTTTCTTATCTCCAGTTAATTCAGAGACCATAATCACATCAAGTCCTGCATCTACCCAATACACACGCATGCCCACCCAGTTCAAAGCAAAGCCCCTGTGGGTCTACCAAGTTCGATGCCTGAAAATAAACATATACATTCACTTCTGAAATGGCTGATCGAGAGACGGACGGATTCAAAACATTCTATACCATTTGCAGGTAAATGAATTCCCACTGCTTGGATTGTTGAAACATATTCGAGACAAAAATTCAGAATGAGCGACACGATGAGAAATTCGGAGCCCTCTGTGCAGACAACATACTGCTCAGATTTTTCAAAACCTAAGAAAGTTGGACTTAGTTACATTTCTGTCACTATAAAATGTTGGTGTCATGTATTCAAGAAATGCCTGTTTCAATAAAATGTAGTTGTAATAAATATGCAAACTAACGTCATCAATGTGATAACCAATTAACTTGTACATGGGCATAAAAAACCAAGAACTATAAATTGGTTATGTGACTGGCTACTGGCTATCCTCCCAAGTGAGGCAAGGCCTTTCCTGTTTGCAACCACCTGCAGAATGGCTTAAGCTAACCACTCACCACATTTAGTGACCTGGTGCCAAAATATTAGATTACTTCTCAACTCCCACATCTTCATTGCGTGGTGCTTAGATTTACGAGAAACTTTAACTTCTTTAAAGTTTGTTGGGAGATGATATTTTTATAATTACCTTCATTATATTGAGATACAGTTGTGTAATATAGGGAAGGCAGAGGAAAAAGTCTCTCAAAGATATATCTTTGCAATGTAAAACAAAATTACAAGGCTGTCAATTTCGGAATTCTAACCCTGGAGAAACTTCAGAAAATAATGAAAACCTACAGTCGGGATAGCTTCTGGATTCAAGTCCCAATAAAGATGGTTTCTGTAGCTCGTGAACTAAACCCAATAGAAGAATGGTACCATGACAAAAGTCTGCGTTTCGATAAGATTACAGACACCAAAACCACCTCCAACAACAATAATAAAATAAACAAAAGTAAAAACAACAATGTCTGTAGGCATAGCAGCAATAGCCATAACAATGACCACTTGGACCATTGTTGCTGAAAAATGTGAGACATGGATGAGCATGCTACAGCGTACCATTCAAATTTCAGGCTACAAAGTTTCACATCTGTTTAAATTTCATGTAAGTTTCAGAAAAGTATCAGATCCTTAAAACACTTGCTAATCGCCTACCACAATGATCAAGTCATCTCGCTGCACTCTCCGCGACTGGGGTTTGATTCGATGTTGAGGACAAATCATAGAAATAAGACCTCCTGTTCATCTTGCCGTGGTGGTCAGACCAGATTGTAGTTGGCTTTGTTA
Source organism: Zootermopsis nevadensis (assembly GCF_977971745.1). NCBI lineage: Eukaryota > Metazoa > Arthropoda > Insecta > Blattodea > Termopsidae > Zootermopsis > Zootermopsis nevadensis. The sequence goes on along the minus strand of NW_028259213.1, from coordinate 625,214 downwards.
GATCCCATAATATATCCACTGACTCCACTTTTTGACCACGGTCATTAAATGATTTGCTAAGGGCATAGATTAGAGAGTTTTCACCAGGTTTGTACGTATTCAAGTCTCTTAGATCCATTTCACCAGCAACAATGAAGTGGGCAGGTTTTCCTGGAAAGCGCAAACATTAAACATGAATTTGACGTAAGATGTGTCAGTCTTCATTTGCCTACATTTGGAAAGAATGAAAAATTACATGTACGTATACATCAGAATTACCTGCAGAAAATCAAAATCTTTTTTACATGTACATATCCTCCTCTGGTAGAGTTAGAAACCAAGTTTTACACCCATACAGAACTACAAGTAAAATGTTAGTTTCACATATTTTAGTTAACTTGTATTTAGATAGGATGGAAAAGAAGATTTTTTAATAAAGTTATATCTGATGAATAAAAATAAAAGTGGATAAGTTAAGACAGCACAGAGGCTGTCATCAGCAATCTATTAGACAAATCATGATGCCCCTCAGCCCTAAATATTTCTGCGTTTGTCTCGACAGAAATGAGGTCTTGAAGACCTGATATTGAACTAAATGTTACCTCTCGCAAAACAAGTCCTGTTCCTCGATGTTCCTTCCCCTACGAAACCTGGAGCGCAGTGGCAAGAAAAGTTTCCTCCCTTCTTTTCTACACAGCTCTGTGAACAGGTTCCAAAATAACATGGTGGTAGAATGCAGTCTTCTTCATCAGAACCATCTCCAGAGTCATTAGATCCATCACAGCGGAATTTGCTGCTAACGCACACTTGAATTGATCAGTACCACAGTGGCCAGACTGTCGACCTGCAAACAAACGACCATGTAGCTTGCAAAGATTCTACACAAATTCGTATGTGATCCTTACTAAGTGTAGCAGGCACATAAACAGAAATGACGAAAATTTCTTCAAACTTATGTCTCCCTGCCCCCTATAAAAAGAGAATAAATAAAACAGACAAAAGATAAAGGAAGAAACAATACAATTCGGTTCAAAATACGTACAATACCTTTAAATACTTATGTGATAAAGCTTTCTCCATCAAGAAATACAAATATAAGTTTGTATGATGTAAAACTTTCATGGCAACTAAGTATAATGAATTCTTCTCAGGCTACCGGCCATGTCAGGTCCCCAGGGTACTGAACTCCATACCCTCTGGATTAGGATGAGTGCTACACAAGTAAGAATTAAGAAGTATATTTATGCTATGGAGAATAGTATTACATTCACTGAAGTAACATTCTGAATAGAAAGTAATGTACCAGCTTGCTTTCTGAGTCTTTAAAGAAGAATCATTCATATATCTTAGTTTGCTCACACTTATGTTTTTGAACTCTATAGATGTAAAACGACAAATCCAGAGCGAAATGTGCAGATTAGTTTCACACTAATGGCCAAAAGCAAGAAACTTAAAAAACAATCGAAAGCAGCTCCAAGGAACTACAGATCTGTCGCAATAAACAACGTAAAGTAAGATATTGTAGATGCGTCATATTGTGATTTATTTAAATAGTATTAAAAATATATTAAAATTAGCCGTCAATCACAATATAAAATAATTAAAAGATTAAAATATCATTTTACGTTCCTTATCGAGTACTCGATTTACATGTGGAACATATACGACATGTTTCGACTATATATAGCCATCATCAGGTGTTATGTTATAAATCAGTAAATCATTAAAAATCAGTAAAAATCAGTAATTCAGTTGAACAGTTCATAACTTAACACCTGATGATGGCTATATATAGTCGAAACATGTCGTATATGTTCCACATGTAAATCGAGTACTCGATAAGGAACGTAAAATGATATTTTAATCTTTTAATAATTTTATATTGTGATTGACGGCTAATTTTAATATATTTTTAATACTATTTAACGTAAAGTAAATTAAGCCATTGATTTGATTGAAGATGGCTGTCTTCTGGGTTGATGCGCCATGTAGTCTGGTTGACGCGATCACCATAATGATGGAGGCAACAAGGACCTCTGAAACGTCGGAAACCTTCTACCAGACAACACGGCACAACAACCCAGAAGACAGCCATATTCACACTCACTACCATAAAAATCACAAATCCTACATAAATTAGATCCTTTGGAATCCTGTCACGATACTCAAGACTTACTATGTGGGAATCTTCTGATGACGTGACGATCTCGTCCACCGAGATCTACACTTTCTATAGTACATGCTTAGGGATCGGTCCAATATAGTCTTCTAGCTGGGTAGTCTACTGCAGGTCCAGTTGGCCACTGTTCCATTGTATCCACAAGTGAATGACGCCCAGTTCCATCCATATACGCTGAATCAATACGACCATTCACACCGGAACATAAGCCTATGAGAAATAACAGAAAAATTCTGTATTCATAGTTGGCACATATCCTGCCACTGTATAATGACTGTAGGGTGAAACGGGACCAAGCTGAAAATCCTGAAGATAACAGACCACTAAAAAATGAACAAATAAGTTGCAGTCTTGAACAAGATATTGTGTGTTGTAGTGAAAGGGTTTTCCCAGCCTGCTAGAGTCGTTCAACTTCAGTAGTGAAGAGAAAAATGCATGGAAACTCCAAATAGACCTGCTATAAACAAGCTGGTTGCTTAGATTGAAACGACTGGGACCATTATCAAGAAGATTTGTGTGTGTACACACAAACACAAAGGCATCCAAAACACCAGAAAATATTGCACGTTGTTCATAGTCTTTCTCGACAAATTAAGACAATTATCAATATAAAGGATTTGAGGTTCTCATCATGACATATTAAGATGACTGTCTTCTGGGATGTAGCACTGTGTAGTCTGGTATATCAGTCAGCATCTACCAGACTACACGGTACAACCCAGAAGACAGCCATCTTCATGCTCACTGCCATGAGACTCTGAAATCCTACTTTTTTCAATCAACATTTCCATGACCAATTTCTGAATAATCAGTTTCCTGCACGTTTTTCTTATGGCTGGTACTGGCCAGTGTACTCTTCAAAACTCAACCCATATGCAATTTCTTCTTATAATACTGTTTACAGGAATAATCCGCAACACAACTCAAGATCTGAAGCCGCTATCAGCACCAATGAACAAGCTTCGGTTGGCGTAATGCAACAGTACCAAAGACAACTGCAGTTTTATAAACTGACGGTGCACGTACCAAAATTGTTTTCATTTGACTTGCACTCTCGAGGCTGCTGTGTTCAGGAACATGAAACGTGATTATGTTTGTCACATAATTTGGTAAATATATGCAATTAGAAGTCCAGCATCTTTTGGAAACAACCTTAACAAATGGTTCAGTGTTTAGCATTTAATGAACTTATGCAACAGTGATGCTGTAAAGTCAGTCTTCAAGAATGTTATAAAGAAGCGTGAGATTCTGTTGCCTTCACTAGAGTTTCACACTTTACAGTGAATCATTAACTAATTAATCTATGTGGTAGAAATCACCGATCAAGTCAGTTTGAGGGCCCACAACGATGTCATGAGGTCGATCCAGCTCGGTGTGTACGAGTGTACGTTTCTTATCTCCAGTTAATTCAGAGACCATAATCACATCAAGTCCTGCATCTACCCAATACACACGCATGCCCACCCAGTTCAAAGCAAAGCCCCTGTGGGTCTACCAAGTTCGATGCCTGAAAATAAACATATACATTCACTTCTGAAATGGCTGATCGAGAGACGGACGGATTCAAAACATTCTATACCATTTGCAGGTAAATGAATTCCCACTGCTTGGATTGTTGAAACATATTCGAGACAAAAATTCAGAATGAGCGACACGATGAGAAATTCGGAGCCCTCTGTGCAGACAACATACTGCTCAGATTTTTCAAAACCTAAGAAAGTTGGACTTAGTTACATTTCTGTCACTATAAAATGTTGGTGTCATGTATTCAAGAAATGCCTGTTTCAATAAAATGTAGTTGTAATAAATATGCAAACTAACGTCATTAATGTGATAACCAATTAACTTGTACACAGGCATAAAAAACCAAGAACGATAAATTAGTTATGTGACTGGCTACAGGCTATCCTCCCAAGTGAGGCAAGGCCTTTCCTGTTTGCAACCACCTGCAGAATGGCTTAAGCTAACCACTCACCACATTTAGTGACCTGGTGCCAAAATATTAGATTACTTCTCAACTCCCACATCTTCATTGCATGGTGCTTAGATTTACGAGAAACTTTAACTTCTTTAAAGTTTGTTGGGAGATGATATTTTTATAATTACCTTCATTATATTGAGATACAGTTGTGTAATATAGGGAAGGCAGAGGAAAAAGTCTCTCAAAGATATATCTTTGCAATGTAAAACAAAATTACAAGGCTGTCAATTTCGGAATTCTAACCCTGGAGAAACTTCAGAAAATAATGAAAACCTACAGTCGGGATAGCTTCTGGATTCAAGTCCCAAATAAAGATGGTTTCTGTAGCTCGTGAACTAAACGAAATAGAAGAATGGTACCATGACAAAAGTCTGCGTTTCGATAAGATTACAGACACCAAAACCACCTCCAACAACAATAATAAAATAAACAAAAGTAAAAACAACAATGTCTGTAGGCATAGCAGCAATAGCCATAACAATGACCACTTGGACCATTGTTGCTGAAAAATGTGAGACATGGATGAGCATGCTACAGCGTACCATTCAAATTTCAGGCTACAAAGTTTCACATCTGTTTAAATTTCATGTAAGTTTCAGAAAAGTATCAGATCCTTAAAACACTTGCTAATCGCCTACCACAATGATCAAGTCATCTCGCTGCACTCTCCGCGACTGGGGTTTGATTCGATGTTGAGGACAAATCATAGAAATAAGACCTCCTGATCATCTTGCCGTGGTGGTCAGACCAGAATGTAGTTTGGCTTTGTTAGATCCCATAATATATCCACTGACTCCACTTTTTGACCACGGTCATTAAATGATTTGCTAAGGGCATGGATTAGAGAGTTTTCACCAGGTTTGTACGTATTCAAGTCTCTTAGATCCATTTCAGCAGCAACAATGAAGTGGGCAGGTTTTCCTGGAAAGCGCAAACATTAAACATGAATTTGATGTAAGATGTGTCAGTCTTCATTTGCCTACATTTGGAAAGAATGAAAAATTACATGTACGTATACATCAGAATTACCTGCAGAAAATCAAAATCTTTTTACATGTACATATCCTCCTCTGGTAGACTTAGAAACCAAGTTTTACACCCATACAGAACTACAAGTAAAATGTTAGTTTCACATATTTTAGTTAACTTGTATTTAGATAGGATGGAAAAGAAGATTTTTTAATAAAGTTATATCTGATGAATAAAAATAAAAGTGGATAAGTTAAGACAGCACAGAGGCTGTCATCAGCAATCAATTAGACAAATCATGATGCCCCTCAGCCCTAAAATATTTCTGCGTTTGTCTCGACAGAAATGAGGTCTTGAAGACCTGATATTGAACTAAATGTTACCTCTCGCAAAACAAGTCCTGTTTCTCGATGTTCCTTCCCCTACGAAACCTGGAGCCCAGTGGCAAGAAAAGTTTCCTCCCTTCTTTTCTACACAGCTCTCTGAACAGGTTCCAAAATAACATGGTGGTAGAATGCAGTCTTCTTCATCAGAACCACCTCCAGAGTCATTAGATCCATCACAGCGGAATTTGCTGCTAACGCAGTTCTTGTCAGCACACTTGAACTGATCAGTACCACAGTGGCCATACTGTCGACCTGCAAACAAATGACCATGTAGCTTGCAAAGATTCTACACAGATTCGTATGTGATCCTTACTAAGTGTAGCAGGCACATAAACAGAAATGACGAAAATTTCTTCAAACTTATGTCTCCCTGCTCCCTATAAAAAGAGAATAAATAAAACAGACAAAAGATAAAGGAAAAAACAATATAATTCGGTTCAAAATACGTACAATACCTTTAAATACTTATGTGATAAAGCTTTCTCCATCAAGAAATACAAATATAAGTTTGTATGATGTAAAACTTTCATGGCAACTAAGTATAATGAATTCTTCTCAGGCTACCGGCCATGTCAGGTCCCCAGGGTACTGAACTCCATACCCTCTGGATTAGGATGAGTGCTACACAAGTAAGAATTAAGAAGTATATTTATGCTATGGAGAATAGTATTACATTCACTGAAGTAACATTCTGAATAGAAAGTAATGTACCAGCTTGCTTTCTGAGTCTTTAAAGAAGAATCATTCATATATCTTAGTTTGCTCACACTTATGTTTTTGAACTCTATAGATGTAAAACGACAAATCCAGAGCGAAATGTGCAGATTAGTTTCACACTAATGGCCAAAAGCAAGAAACTTAAAAAACAACCGAAAGCAGCTCCAAGGAACTACAGATCTGTCGCAATAAACAACGTAAAGTAAGATATTGTAGATGCGTCATATTGTGATTTATTTAAATAGTATTAAAAATATATTAAAATTAGCCGTCAATCACAATATAAAATAATTAAAAGATTAAAATATCATTTTACGTTCCTTATCGAGTACTCGATTTACATGTGGAATATATACGACATGTTTCGACTATATATAGCCATCATCAGGTGTTATGTTATAAATCAGTAATTCATTAAAAATCAGTAAAAATCAGTAATTCAGTTGAAAAGTTTATAACATAACACCTGATGATGGCTATATATAGTTGAAACATGTCGTAAATGTTCCACATGTAAATCGAGTACTCGATAAGGAACGTAAAATGATATTTTAATCTTTTAATTATTTTATATTGTGATTGACGGCTAATTTTAATATATTTTTAATACTATTTAACGTAAAGTAAATTAAGCCATTAATTTGATTGAAGATGGCTGTCTTCTGGGTTCACGCGCCATGTAGCCTGGTTGACGCGATCACCATAATGATGGAGGCAACAAGGACCTCTGAAACGTCGGAAACCTTCTACCAGACAACACGGCGCAACAACCCAGAAGACAGCCATATTCACACTCGCTACCATAAAAATCACAAATCCTACATAAATTAGATCCTTTGGAATCCTGTCACGATACTCAAGACTTACTATGTGGGAATCTTCTGATGACGTGACGATCTTGTCCACCGAGATCTACACTTTCTATAGTACATGCTTAGGGATCGGTCCAATATAGTCTTCTAGCTGGGTAGTCTACTGCAGGTCCAGTTGGCCACTGTTCCATTGTATCCACAAGTGAATGACGCCCAGTTCCATCCATATACGCTGAATCAATACGACCGTTCACACCGGAACATAAGCCTATGAGAAATAACAGAAAAATTCTGTATTCATAGTTGGCACATATCCTGCCACTGTAAGCTGAAAATCCTGAAGACAACAGACCACTAAAAAATGAACAAATAAAGTTGCAGTCTTGAACAAGATATTGTGTGTTGTAGTGAAAGGGTTTTCCCAGCCTGCTAGAGTCGTTCAACTTCAGTAGTGAAGAGAAAAATGCAAGGAAACTCCAAATAGACCTGCTATAAACAAGCTGGTTGCTTAGATTGAAACGCCTGGGACCATTATCAAGAAGATTTGTGTGTGTACACACAAACACAAAGGCATCCAAAACACCAGAAAATATTGCACGTTGTTCATAGTCTTTCTCGACAAATTAAGACAATTATCAATATAAAGGATTTGAGGTTCTCATCATGACATATTAAGATGACTGTCTTCTGGGATGTAGCACTGTGTAGTCTGGTACATCAGTCAGCATCTACCAGACTACACGGTACTACAACCCAGAAGACAGCCATCTTCATGCTCACTGCCATGAGACTCTGAAATCCTACTTTTTTCAATCAACATTTCCATGACCAATTTCTGAATAATCAGTTTCCTGCACGTTTTTCTTATGGCTGGTACTGGCCAGTGTACTCTTCAAAACTCAACCCATGCAATTTCTTCTTATAATACTGTTTACAGGAATAATCCGCAACACAACTCAAGATCTGAAGCTGCTATCGGCACCGATGAACAAGCTTCGGTTGGCGTAATGCAACAGTACCAAAGACAACTGCAGTTTTATAAACTGACGGTGCACGTACCAAAATTGTTTTCATTTGACTTTCACTCTCGAGGCTGCTGTGTTCAGGAACATGAAACGTGATTATGTTTGTCACATAATTTGGTAAATATATGCAATTAGAAGTCCAGCATCTTTTGGAAACAACCTGAACAGATGGTTCAGTGTTTAGCATTTAATGAACTTATGCAACAGTGATGCTGTAAAGTCAGTCTTCAAGAATGTTATAAAGAAGCGTGAGATTCTGTTGCCTTCACTAGAGTTTCACACTTTACAGTGAATCATTAACTAATTAATCTATGTGGTAGAAATCACCGATCAAGTCAGTTTGAGGGCCCACAACGATGTCATGAGGTCGATCCAGCTCGGTGTGTATGAGTGTACGTTTCTTTTCTCCAGTTAATTCAGAGACCATAATCACATCAAGTCCTGCATCTACCCAATACACACGCATGCCCACCCAGTTCAAAGCAAGCCCCTGTGGGTCTACCAAGTTTGATGCTTGAAAATAAACATATACATTCACTTCTGAAATGGCTGATCAAGAGACGGACGGATTCAAAACATTCTATACCATTTGCAGGTAAATGAATTCCCACTGCTTGGATTGTTGAAACATATTCGAGACAAAAATTCAGAATGAGCGACACAATGAGAAATTCGGAGCCCTCTGCTCAGATTTTCCAAAACCTAAGAAAGTTGGACTTAGTTACATTTCTGTCACTATAAAATGTTGCTGTCATGTATTCAAGAAATGCCTGTTTCAATAAAATTGTAGTTGTAATAAATATGCAAACTAACGTCATTAATGTGATAACCAATTAACTTGTACATAGGCATAAAAAACCAAGAACGATAAATTGGTTATGTAACTGGCTACAGGCTATCCTCCCAAGTGAAGCAAGGCCTTTCCTGTTTGCAACCACCTGCAGAATGGCTCAAGCTAACCACTCACCACATTTAGTGACCTGGTGCCAAAATATTAGATTACTTCTCAACTCCCACATCTTCATTGCGTGGTGCTTAGATTTACGAGAAACTTTAACTTCTTTAAAGTTTGTTGGGAGATGATATTTTTATAATTACCTTCATTATATTGAGATACAGTTGTGTAATATAGGGAAGGCAGAGGAAAAAGTCTCTCAAAGATATATCTTTGCAATGTAAAACAAAATTACAAGGCTGTCAATTTCGGAATTCTAACGCTGGAGAAACTTCAGAAAATAATGAAAACCTACAGTCGGGATAGCTTCTGGATTCAAGTCCCAATAAAGATGGTTTCTGTAGTTCGTGAACTAAACCCAATAGAAGAATGGTACCATGACAAAAGTCTGCGTTTCGATAAGATTACAGACACCAAAACCACCTCCAACAACAATAATAAAATAAACAAAAGTAAAAACAACAATGTCTGTAGGCATAGCAGCAATAGCCATAACAATGACCACTTGGACCATTGTTGCTGAAAAATGTGAGACATGGATGAGCATGCTACAGCGTACCATTCAAATTTCAGGCTACAAAGTTTCACATCTGTTTAAATTTCATGTAAGTTTCAGAAAAGTATCAGATCCTTAAAACACTTGCTGATCGCCTACCACAATGATCACGTCATCTCGCTGCACTCTCCGCGACTGGGTTTGATTCGATGTTGAGGACAGATCATAGAAATAAGACCTCCTGATCATCTTGCCGTGGTGGTCAGACCAGAATGTACTTGGCTTTGTTAGATCCCATAATATATCCACTGACTCCACTTTTTGACCACGGTCATTAAATGATTTGCTAAGGGCATGGATTAGAGAGTTTTCACAAGGTCTCTTAGATCCATTTCAGCAGCAACAATGAAGTGGACAGGTTTTTCCCCGGAAAGTGCAAACATTAAACATGAATTTGACGTAAGATGTGTCAGTCTTCATTTGCCTACATTTGGAAACAATGAAAAATTACATGTACGTATACATCAGAATTACCTGCAGAAAATCAAAATCTTTTTACATGTACATATCCTCCTCTGGTAGAGTTAGAAACCAAGTTATACACCCATACAGAACTACAAGTAAAATGTTAGTTTCACATATTTTAGTTAACTTGTATTTAGATAGGATGGAAAAGAAGATTTTTTTAATAAAGTTATATCTGATGAATAAAAATATTTATGACAAAAAAAATACAGTCCAACAACAAGTGGATAAGTTAAGACAGCACAGAGGCTGTCATCAGCAATCTATTAGACAAATCATGATGCCCCTCAGCCCTAAAATATTTCTGCGTTTGTCTCGACAGAAATGAGGTCTTGAAGACCTGATATTGAACTAAATGTTACCTCTCGCAAAACAAGTCCTGTTCCTCGATGTTCCTTCCCCTATGAAACCTGGAGCGCAGTGGCAAGAAAAGTTTCCTCCCTTCTTTTCTACACAGCTCTCTGAACAGGTTCCAAAATAACATGGTGGTAGAATGCAGTCTTCTTCATCAGAACCATCTCCAGAGTCATTAGATCCATCACAGCGGAATTTGCTGCTAACGCAGTTCTTGTCAGCACACTTGAATTGATCAGTACCACAGTGGCCAGACTGTCGACCTGCAAACAAATGACCATGTAGCTTGCAAAGATTCTACACAGATTCGTATGTGATCCTTAACTAAGTGTAGCAGGCACATAAACAGAAATGACGAAAATTTCTTCAGACTTATGTCTCCCTGCCCCCTATAAAAAGAGAATAAATAAAACAGACAAAAGATAAAGGAAAAAACAATATAATTCGGTTCAAAATACGTACAATACCTTTAAATACTTATGTGATAAAGCTTTCTCCATCAAGAAATACAAATATAAGTTTGTATGATGTAAAACTTTCATGGCAACTAAGTATAATGAATTCTTCTCAGGCTACCGGCCATGTCAGGTCCCCAGGGTACTGAACTCCATACCCTCTGGATTAGGATGAGTGCTACACAAGTAAGAATTAAGAAGTATATTTATGCTATGGAGAATAGTATTACATTCACTGAAGTAACATTTTGAATAGAAAGTAATGTACCAGCTTGCTTTCTGAGTCTTTAAAGAAGAATCATTCATATATCTTAATTTGCTCACACTTATCTTTTTGAACTCTATAGATGTAAAACGACAAATCCAGAGCGAAATGTGCAGATTAGTTTCACACTAATGGCCAAAAGCAAGAAACTTAAAAAACAATCGAAAGCAGCTCCAAGGAACTACAGATCTGTCGCAATAAACAACGTAAAGTAAGATATTGTAGATGCGTCATATTGTGATTTATTTAAATAGTATTAAAAATATATTAAAATTAGCCGTCAATCACAATATAAAATAATTAAAAGATTAAAATATCATTTTACGTTCCTTATCGAGTACTCGATTTACATGTGGAACATATACGACATGTTTCGACTATATATAGCCATCATCAGGTGTTATGTTATAAATCAGTAATTCATTAAAAATCAGTAAAAATCAGTAATTCAGTTGAAAAGTTTATAACATAACACCTGATGATGGCTATATATAGTTGAAACATGTCGTAAATGTTCCACATGTAAATCGAGTACTCGATAAGGAACGTAAAATGATATTTTAATCTTTTAATTATTTTATATTGTGATTGACGGCTAATTTTAATATATTTTTAATACTATTTAACGTAAAGTAAATTAAGCCATTAATTTGATTGAAGATGGCTGTCTTCTGGGTTCACGCGCCATGTAGCCTGGTTGACGCGATCACCATAATGATGGAGGCAACAAGGACCTCTGAAACGTCGGAAACCTTCTACCAGACAACACGGCGCAACAACCCAGAAGACAGCCATATTCACACTCGCTACCATAAAAATCACAAATCCTACATAAATTAGATCCTTTGGAATCCTGTCACGATACTCAAGACTTACTATGTGGGTATCTTCTGATGACGTGACGATCTTGTCCACCGAGATCTACACTTTCTATAGTACATGCTTAGGGATCAGTCCAATATAGTCTTCTAGCTGGGTAGTCTACTGCAGGTCCAGTTGGCCACTGTTCCATTGTATCCACAAGTGAATGACGCCCAGTTCCATCCATATAAGCTGAATCAATACGACCGTTCACACCAGAACATAAGCCTATGAGAAATAACAGAAAAATTCTGTATTCATAGTTGGCACATATCCTGCCACTGTAAGCTGAAAATCCTGAAGACAACAGACCACTAAAAAATGAACAAATAAAGTTGCAGTCTTGAACAAGATATTGTGTGTTGTAGTGAAAGGGTTTTCCCAGCCTGCTAGAGTCGTTCAACTTCAGTAGTGAAGAGAAAAATGCAAGGAAACTCCAAATAGACCTGCTATAAACAAGCTGGTTGCTTAGATTGAAACGCCTGGGACCATTATCAAGAAGATTTGTGTGTGTACACACAAACACAAAGGCATCCAAAACACCAGAAAATATTGCACGTTGTTCATAGTCTTTCTCGACAAATTAAGACAATTATCAATATAAAGGATTTGAGGTTCTCATCATGACATATTAAGATGACTGTCTTCTGGGATGTAGCACTGTGTAGTCTGGTACATCAGTCAGCATCTACCAGACTACACGGTACTACAACCCAGAAGACAGCCATCTTCATGCTCACTGCCATGAGACTCTGAAATCCTACTTTTTTCAATCAACATTTCCATGACCAATTTCTGAATAATCAGTTTCCTGCACGTTTTTCTTATGGCTGGTACTGGCCAGTGTACTCTTCAAAACTCAACCCATGCAATTTCTTCTTATAATACTGTTTACAGGAATAATCCGCAACACAACTCAAGATCTGAAGCTGCTATCGGCACCGATGAACAAGCTTCGGTTGGCGTAATGCAACAGTACCAAAGACAACTGCAGTTTTATAAACTGACGGTGCACGTACCAAAATTGTTTTCATTTGACTTTCACTCTCGAGGCTGCTGTGTTCAGGAACATGAAACGTGATTATGTTTGTCACATAATTTGGTAAATATATGCAATTAGAAGTCCAGCATCTTTTGGAAACAACCTGAACAGATGGTTCAGTGTTTAGCATTTAATGAACTTATGCAACAGTGATGCTGTAAAGTCAGTCTTCAAGAATGTTATAAAGAAGCGTGAGATTCTGTTGCCTTCACTAGAGTTTCACACTTTACAGTGAATCATTAACTAATTAATCTATGTGGTAGAAATCACCGATCAAGTCAGTTTGAGGGCCCACAACGATGTCATGAGGTCGATCCAGCTCGGTGTGTATGAGTGTACGTTTCTTTTCTCCAGTTAATTCAGAGACCATAATCACATCAAGTCCTGCATCTACCCAATACACACGCATGCCCACCCAGTTCAAAGCAAGCCCCTGTGGGTCTACCAAGTTTGATGCTTGAAAATAAACATATACATTCACTTCTGAAATGGCTGATCAAGAGACGGACGGATTCAAAACATTCTATACCATTTGCAGGTAAATGAATTCCCACTGCTTGGATTGTTGAAACATATTCGAGACAAAAATTCAGAATGAGCGACACAATGAGAAATTCGGAGCCCTCTGCTCAGATTTTCCAAAACCTAAGAAAGTTGGACTTAGTTACATTTCTGTCACTATAAAATGTTGCTGTCATGTATTCAAGAAATGCCTGTTTCAATAAAATTGTAGTTGTAATAAATATGCAAACTAACGTCATTAATGTGATAACCAATTAACTTGTACATAGGCATAAAAAACCAAGAACGATAAATTGGTTATGTAACTGGCTACAGGCTATCCTCCCAAGTGAAGCAAGGCCTTTCCTGTTTGCAACCACCTGCAGAATGGCTCAAGCTAACCACTCACCACATTTAGTGACCTGGTGCCAAAATATTAGATTACTTCTCAACTCCCACATCTTCATTGCGTGGTGCTTAGATTTACGAGAAACTTTAACTTCTTTAAAGTTTGTTGGGAGATGATATTTTTATAATTACCTTCATTATATTGAGATACAGTTGTGTAATATAGGGAAGGCAGAGGAAAAAGTCTCTCAAAGATATATCTTTGCAATGTAAAACAAAATTACAAGGCTGTCAATTTCGGAATTCTAACGCTGGAGAAACTTCAGAAAATAATGAAAACCTACAGTCGGGATAGCTTCTGGATTCAAGTCCCAATAAAGATGGTTTCTGTAGTTCGTGAACTAAACCCAATAGAAGAATGGTACCATGACAAAAGTCTGCGTTTCGATAAGATTACAGACACCAAAACCACCTCCAACAACAATAATAAAATAAACAAAAGTAAAAACAACAATGTCTGTAGGCATAGCAGCAATAGCCATAACAATGACCACTTGGACCATTGTTGCTGAAAAATGTGAGACATGGATGAGCATGCTACAGCGTACCATTCAAATTTCAGGCTACAAAGTTTCACATCTGTTTAAATTTCATGTAAGTTTCAGAAAAGTATCAGATCCTTAAAACACTTGCTGATCGCCTACCACAATGATCACGTCATCTCGCTGCACTCTCCGCGACTGGGTTTGATTCGATGTTGAGGACAGATCATAGAAATAAGACCTCCTGATCATCTTGCCGTGGTGGTCAGACCAGAATGTACTTGGCTTTGTTAGATCCCATAATATATCCACTGACTCCACTTTTTGACCACGGTCATTAAATGATTTGCTAAGGGCATGGATTAGAGAGTTTTCACAAGGTCTCTTAGATCCATTTCAGCAGCAACAATGAAGTGGACAGGTTTTTCCCCGGAAAGTGCAAACATTAAACATGAATTTGACGTAAGATGTGTCAGTCTTCATTTGCCTACATTTGGAAACAATGAAAAATTACATGTACGTATACATCAGAATTACCTGCAGAAAATCAAAATCTTTTTACATGTACATATCCTCCTCTGGTAGAGTTAGAAACCAAGTTATACACCCATACAGAACTACAAGTAAAATGTTAGTTTCACATATTTTAGTTAACTTGTATTTAGATAGGATGGAAAAGAAGATTTTTTTAATAAAGTTATATCTGATGAATAAAAATATTTATGACAAAAAAAATACAGTCCAACAACAAGTGGATAAGTTAAGACAGCACAGAGGCTGTCATCAGCAATCTATTAGACAAATCATGATGCCCCTCAGCCCTAAAATATTTCTGCGTTTGTCTCGACAGAAATGAGGTCTTGAAGACCTGATATTGAACTAAATGTTACCTCTCGCAAAACAAGTCCTGTTCCTCGATGTTCCTTCCCCTATGAAACCTGGAGCGCAGTGGCAAGAAAAGTTTCCTCCCTTCTTTTCTACACAGCTCTCTGAACAGGTTCCAAAATAACATGGTGGTAGAATGCAGTCTTCTTCATCAGAACCATCTCCAGAGTCATTAGATCCATCACAGCGGAATTTGCTGCTAACGCAGTTCTTGTCAGCACACTTGAATTGATCAGTACCACAGTGGCCAGACTGTCGACCTGCAAACAAATGACCATGTAGCTTGCAAAGATTCTACACAGATTCGTATGTGATCCTTAACTAAGTGTAGCAGGCACATAAACAGAAATGACGAAAATTTCTTCAGACTTATGTCTCCCTGCCCCCTATAAAAAGAGAATAAATAAAACAGACAAAAGATAAAGGAAAAAACAATATAATTCGGTTCAAAATACGTACAATACCTTTAAATACTTATGTGATAAAGCTTTCTCCATCAAGAAATACAAATATAAGTTTGTATGATGTAAAACTTTCATGGCAACTAAGTATAATGAATTCTTCTCAGGCTACCGGCCATGTCAGGTCCCCAGGGTACTGAACTCCATACCCTCTGGATTAGGATGAGTGCTACACAAGTAAGAATTAAGAAGTATATTTATGCTATGGAGAATAGTATTACATTCACTGAAGTAACATTTTGAATAGAAAGTAATGTACCAGCTTGCTTTCTGAGTCTTTAAAGAAGAATCATTCATATATCTTAATTTGCTCACACTTATCTTTTTGAACTCTATAGATGTAAAACGACAAATCCAGAGCGAAATGTGCAGATTAGTTTCACACTAATGGCCAAAAGCAAGAAACTTAAAAAACAATCGAAAGCAGCTCCAAGGAACTACAGATCTGTCGCAATAAACAACGTAAAGTAAGATATTGTAGATGCGTCATATTGTGATTTATTTAAATAGTATTAAAAATATATTAAAATTAGCCGTCAATCACAATATAAAATAATTAAAAGATTAAAATATCATTTTACGTTCCTTATCGAGTACTCGATTTACATGTGGAACATATACGACATGTTTCGACTATATATAGCCATCATCAGGTGTTATGTTATAAATCAGTAATTCATTAAAAATCAGTAAAAATCAGTAATTCAGTTGAAAAGTTTATAACATAACACCTGATGATGGCTATATATAGTTGAAACATGTCGTAAATGTTCCACATGTAAATCGAGTACTCGATAAGGAACGTAAAATGATATTTTAATCTTTTAATTATTTTATATTGTGATTGACGGCTAATTTTAATATATTTTTAATACTATTTAACGTAAAGTAAATTAAGCCATTAATTTGATTGAAGATGGCTGTCTTCTGGGTTCACGCGCCATGTAGCCTGGTTGACGCGATCACCATAATGATGGAGGCAACAAGGACCTCTGAAACGTCGGAAACCTTCTACCAGACAACACGGCGCAACAACCCAGAAGACAGCCATATTCACACTCGCTACCATAAAAATCACAAATCCTACATAAATTAGATCCTTTGGAATCCTGTCACGATACTCAAGACTTACTATGTGGGTATCTTCTGATGACGTGACGATCTTGTCCACCGAGATCTACACTTTCTATAGTACATGCTTAGGGATCAGTCCAATATAGTCTTCTAGCTGGGTAGTCTACTGCAGGTCCAGTTGGCCACTGTTCCATTGTATCCACAAGTGAATGACGCCCAGTTCCATCCATATAAGCTGAATCAATACGACCGTTCACACCAGAACATAAGCCTATGAGAAATAACAGAAAAATTCTGTATTCATAGTTGGCACATATCCTGCCACTGTAAGCTGAAAATCCTGAAGACAACAGACCACTAAAAAATGAACAAATAAAGTTGCAGTCTTGAACAAGATATTGTGTGTTGTAGTGAAAGGGTTTTCCCAGCCTGCTAGAGTCGTTCAACTTCAGTAGTGAAGAGAAAAATGCAAGGAAACTCCAAATAGACCTGCTATAAACAAGCTGGTTGCTTAGATTGAAACGCCTGGGACCATTATCAAGAAGATTTGTGTGTGTACACACAAACACAAAGGCATCCAAAACACCAGAAAATATTGCACGTTGTTCATAGTCTTTCTCGACAAATTAAGACAATTATCAATATAAAGGATTTGAGGTTCTCATCATGACATATTAAGATGACTGTCTTCTGGGATGTAGCACTGTGTAGTCTGGTACATCAGTCAGCATCTACCAGACTACACGGTACTACAACCCAGAAGACAGCCATCTTCATGCTCACTGCCATGAGACTCTGAAATCCTACTTTTTTCAATCAACATTTCCATGACCAATTTCTGAATAATCAGTTTCCTGCACGTTTTTCTTATGGCTGGTACTGGCCAGTGTACTCTTCAAAACTCAACCCATGCAATTTCTTCTTATAATACTGTTTACAGGAATAATCCGCAACACAACTCAAGATCTGAAGCTGCTATCGGCACCGATGAACAAGCTTCGGTTGGCGTAATGCAACAGTACCAAAGACAACTGCAGTTTTATAAACTGACGGTGCACGTACCAAAATTGTTTTCATTTGACTTTCACTCTCGAGGCTGCTGTGTTCAGGAACATGAAACGTGATTATGTTTGTCACATAATTTGGTAAATATATGCAATTAGAAGTCCAGCATCTTTTGGAAACAACCTGAACAGATGGTTCAGTGTTTAGCATTTAATGAACTTATGCAACAGTGATGCTGTAAAGTCAGTCTTCAAGAATGTTATAAAGAAGCGTGAGATTCTGTTGCCTTCACTAGAGTTTCACACTTTACAGTGAATCATTAACTAATTAATCTATGTGGTAGAAATCACCGATCAAGTCAGTTTGAGGGCCCACAACGATGTCATGAGGTCGATCCAGCTCGGTGTGTATGAGTGTACGTTTCTTTTCTCCAGTTAATTCAGAGACCATAATCACATCAAGTCCTGCATCTACCCAATACACACGCATGCCCACCCAGTTCAAAGCAAGCCCCTGTGGGTCTACCAAGTTTGATGCTTGAAAATAAACATATACATTCACTTCTGAAATGGCTGATCAAGAGACGGACGGATTCAAAACATTCTATACCATTTGCAGGTAAATGAATTCCCACTGCTTGGATTGTTGAAACATATTCGAGACAAAAATTCAGAATGAGCGACACAATGAGAAATTCGGAGCCCTCTGCTCAGATTTTCCAAAACCTAAGAAAGTTGGACTTAGTTACATTTCTGTCACTATAAAATGTTGCTGTCATGTATTCAAGAAATGCCTGTTTCAATAAAATTGTAGTTGTAATAAATATGCAAACTAACGTCATTAATGTGATAACCAATTAACTTGTACATAGGCATAAAAAACCAAGAACGATAAATTGGTTATGTAACTGGCTACAGGCTATCCTCCCAAGTGAAGCAAGGCCTTTCCTGTTTGCAACCACCTGCAGAATGGCTCAAGCTAACCACTCACCACATTTAGTGACCTGGTGCCAAAATATTAGATTACTTCTCAACTCCCACATCTTCATTGCGTGGTGCTTAGATTTACGAGAAACTTTAACTTCTTTAAAGTTTGTTGGGAGATGATATTTTTATAATTACCTTCATTATATTGAGATACAGTTGTGTAATATAGGGAAGGCAGAGGAAAAAGTCTCTCAAAGATATATCTTTGCAATGTAAAACAAAATTACAAGGCTGTCAATTTCGGAATTCTAACGCTGGAGAAACTTCAGAAAATAATGAAAACCTACAGTCGGGATAG
Organism: Zootermopsis nevadensis; assembly: GCF_977971745.1. Lineage (NCBI taxonomy): Eukaryota > Metazoa > Arthropoda > Insecta > Blattodea > Termopsidae > Zootermopsis > Zootermopsis nevadensis. The sequence goes on along the minus strand of NW_028259213.1, from coordinate 606,113 downwards.
CTTCTGGATTCAAGTCCCAATAAAGATGGTTTCTGTAGTTCGTGAACTAAACCCAATAGAAGAATGGTACCATGACAAAAGTCTGCGTTTCGATAAGATTACAGACACCAAAACCACCTCCAACAACAATAATAAAATAAACAAAAGTAAAAACAACAATGTCTGTAGGCATAGCAGCAATAGCCATAACAATGACCACTTGGACCATTGTTGCTGAAAAATGTGAGACATGGATGAGCATGCTACAGCGTACCATTCAAATTTCAGGCTACAAAGTTTCACATCTGTTTAAATTTCATGTAAGTTTCAGAAAAGTATCAGATCCTTAAAACACTTGCTAATCGCCTACCACAATGATCAAGTCATCTCGCTGCACTCTCCGCGACTGGGGTTTGATTCGATGTTGAGGACAAATCATAGAAATAAGACCTCCTGATCATCTTGCCGTGGTGGTCAGACCAGAATGTAGTTTGGCTTTGTTAGATCCCATAATATATCCACTGACTCCACTTTTTGACCACGGTCATTAAATGATTTGCTAAGGGCATGGATTAGAGAGTTTTCACCAGGTTTGTACGTATTCAAGTCTCTTAGATCCATTTCAGCAGCAACAATGAAGTGGGCAGGTTTTCCTGGAAAGCGCAAACATTAAACATGAATTTGATGTAAGATGTGTCAGTCTTCATTTGCCTACATTTGGAAAGAATGAAAAATTACATGTACGTATACATCAGAATTACCTGCAGAAAATCAAAATCTTTTTACATGTACATATCCTCCTCTGGTAGACTTAGAAACCAAGTTTTACACCCATACAGAACTACAAGTAAAATGTTAGTTTCACATATTTTAGTTAACTTGTATTTAGATAGGATGGAAAAGAAGATTTTTTAATAAAGTTATATCTGATGAATAAAAATAAAAGTGGATAAGTTAAGACAGCACAGAGGCTGTCATCAGCAATCAATTAGACAAATCATGATGCCCCTCAGCCCTAAAATATTTCTGCGTTTGTCTCGACAGAAATGAGGTCTTGAAGACCTGATATTGAACTAAATGTTACCTCTCGCAAAACAAGTCCTGTTTCTCGATGTTCCTTCCCCTACGAAACCTGGAGCGCAGTGGCAAGAAAAGTTTCCTCCCTTCTTTTCTACACAGCTCTCTGAACAGGTTCCAAAATAACATGGTGGTAGAATGCAGTCTTCTTCATCAGAACCACCTCCAGAGTCATTAGATCCATCACAGCGGAATTTGCTGCTAACGCAGTTCTTGTCAGCACACTTGAACTGATCAGTACCACAGTGGCCATACTGTCGACCTGCAAACAAATGACCATGTAGCTTGCAAAGATTCTACACAGATTCGTATGTGATCCTTACTAAGTGTAGCAGGCACATAAACAGAAATGACGAAAATTTCTTCAAACTTATGTCTCCCTGCTCCCTATAAAAAGAGAATAAATAAAACAGACAAAAGATAAAGGAAAAAACAATATAATTCGGTTCAAAATACGTACAATACCTTTAAATACTTATGTGATAAAGCTTTCTCCATCAAGAAATACAAATATAAGTTTGTATGATGTAAAACTTTCATGGCAACTAAGTATAATGAATTCTTCTCAGGCTACCGGCCATGTCAGGTCCCCAGGGTACTGAACTCCATACCCTCTGGATTAGGATGAGTGCTACACAAGTAAGAATTAAGAAGTATATTTATGCTATGGAGAATAGTATTACATTCACTGAAGTAACATTCTGAATAGAAAGTAATGTACCAGCTTGCTTTCTGAGTCTTTAAAGAAGAATCATTCATATATCTTAGTTTGCTCACACTTATGTTTTTGAACTCTATAGATGTAAAACGACAAATCCAGAGCGAAATGTGCAGATTAGTTTCACACTAATGGCCAAAAGCAAGAAACTTAAAAAACAACCGAAAGCAGCTCCAAGGAACTACAGATCTGTCGCAATAAACAACGTAAAGTAAGATATTGTAGATGCGTCATATTGTGATTTATTTAAATAGTATTAAAAATATATTAAAATTAGCCGTCAATCACAATATAAAATAATTAAAAGATTAAAATATCATTTTACGTTCCTTATCGAGTACTCGATTTACATGTGGAACATATACGACATGTTTCGACTATATATAGCCATCATCAGGTGTTATGTTATAAATCAGTAAATCATTAAAAATCAGTAAAAATCAGTAATTCAGTTGAAAAGTTTATAACATAACACCTGATGATGGCTATATATAGTCGAAACATGTCGTAAATGTTCCACATGTAAATCGAGTACTCGATAAGGAACGTAAAATGATATTTTAATCTTTTAATTATTTTATATTGTGATTGACGGCTAATTTTAATATATTTTTAATACTATTTAACGTAAAGTAAATTAAGCCATTAATTTGATTGAAGATGGCTGTCTTCTGGGTTCACGCGCCATGTAGCCTGGTTGACGCGATCACCATAATGATGGAGGCAACAAGGACCTCTGAAACGTCGGAAACCTTCTACCAGACAACACGGCGCAACAACCCAGAAGACAGCCATATTCACACTCGCTACCATAAAAATCACAAATCCTACATAAATTAGATCCTTTGCAATCCTGTCACGATACTCAAGACTTACTATGTGGGTATCTTCTGATGACGTGACGATCTTGTCCACTGAGATCTACACTTTCTATAGTACATGCTTAGGGATCGGTCCAATATAGTCTTCTAGCTGGGTAGTCTACTGCAGGTCCAGTTGGCCACTGTTCCATTGTATCCACAAGTGAATGACGCCCAGTTCCATCCATATAAGCTGAATCAATACGACCGTTCACACCCCAGTCAGACCGGAACATAAGCCTATGAGAAATAACAGAAAAATTCTGTATTCATAGTTGGCACATATCCTGCCACTGTATAATGACTGTAGGGTGAGACGGGACCAAGCTGAAAATCCTGAAGACAACAGACCACTAAAAAATGAACAAATAAGTTGCAGTCTTGAACAAGATATTGTGTGTTGTAGTGAAAGGGTTTTCCCAGCCTGCTAGAGTTGTTCAACTTAATAGTAAAGAGAAAAAATTATGTGCAAGAATGCAAGGAAACTCCAAATAGACCTGCTACAAACAAGCTGGTTGCTTAGATTGAAATTACTGGGACCATTATCAAGAAGATTTGTGTGTGTACACACAAACACAAAGGCATCCAAAACACCAGAAAATATTGCACGTTGTTCATAGTCTTTCTCGACAAATTAAGACAATTATCAATATAAAGGATTTGAGGTTCTCATCATGACATATTAAGATGACTGTCTTCTGGGATGTAGCACTGTGTAGTCTGGTATATCAGTCAGCATCTACCAGACTACACGGTACTACAACCCAGAAGACAGCCATCTTCATGCTCACTGCCATGAGACTCTGAAATCCTACTTTTTTTCAATCAACATTTCCATTGACCAATTTCTGAATAATCAGTTTCCTGCACGTTTTTCTTATGGCTGGTACTGGCCAGTGTACTCTTCAAAACTCAACCCATATGCAATTTCTTCTTATAATACTGTTTACAGGAATAATCCGCAACACAACTCAAGATCTGAAGCTGCTATCGGCACCGATGAACAAGCTTCGGTTGGCGTAATGCAACAGTACCAAAGACAACTGCAGTTTTATAAACTGACGGTGCACGTACCAAAATTGTTTTCATTTGACTTTCACTCTCGAGGCTGCTGTGTTCAGGAACATGAAACGTGATTATGTTTGTCACATAATTTGGTAAATATATGCAATTAGAAGTCCAGCATCTTTTGGAAACAACCTGAACAAATGGTTCAGTGTTTAGCATTTAATGAACTTATGCAACAGTAATGCTGTAAAGTCAGTCTTCAAGAATGTTATAAAGAAGCATGAGATTCTGCTGCCTTCACCAGAGTTTCACACTTTACAGTGAATCATTAACTAATTAATCTATGTGGTAGAAATCACCGATCAAGTCACGTGTGTAAAACACACAACTTTACCCAGTTTGAGGGCCCACAACGATGTCATGAGGTCGATCCAGCTCGGTGTGTACGAGCGTACGTTTCTTATCTCCAGTTAATTCAGAGACCATAATCACATCAAGTCCTGCATCTACCCAATACACACGCGTGCCCACCCAGTTCAAAGCAAGCCCCTGTGGGTCTACCAAGTTTGATGCCTGAAAATAAACATATACATTCACTTCTGAAATGGCTGATCAGGAGACGGATGGATTCAAAACATTCTATACCATTTGCAGGTAAATGAATTCCCACTGCTTGGATTGTTGAAACATATTCGAGACAAAAATTCAGAATGAGCAACACAATGAGAAATTCGGAGCCCTCTGTGCAAGCAACATACTGCTCAGATTTTTCAAAACCTAAGAAAGTTGGACTTAGTTACATTTCTGTCACTATAAAATGTTGGTGTCATGTATTCAAGAAATGCCTGTTTCAATAAAATGTAGTTGTAATAAATATACAAACTAACGTCATTAATGTGATAACCAAGAACGTTAAATTGGTTATGTGACTGGCTACTGGCTATCCTCCCAAGTGAGGCAAGGCCTTTCCTGTTTGCAACCACCTGCAGAATGGCTTAAGCTAACCACTCACCACATTTAGTGACCTGGTGCCAAAATATTAGATTACTTCTCAACTCCCACATCTTCATTGCATGGTGCTTAGATTTACGAGAAACTTTAACTTCTTTAAAGTTTGTTGGGAGATGATATTTTTATAATTACCTTCATTATATTGAGATACAGTTGTGTAATATAGGGAAGGCAGAGGAAAAAGTCTCTCAAAGATATATCTTTGCAATGTAAAACAAAATTACAAGGCTGTCAATTTCGGAATTCTAACCCTGGAGAAACTTCAGAAAATAATGAAAACCTACAGTCGGGATAGCTTCTGGATTCAAGTCCCAAATAAAGATGGTTTCTGTAGCTCGTGAACTAAACCCAATAGAAGAATGGTACCACGACAAAAGTCTGCGTTTCGATAAGATTACAGACACCAAAACCACCTCCAACAACAATAATAAAATAAACAGAAGGAAAAACAACAATGTCTGTAGGCATAGCAGCAATAGCCATAACAATGACCACTTGGACCACTGTTGCTGAAAAATGTGAGACATGGATGAGCATGCTACAGCGTACCACTTAAATTTCAGGCTACAAAGTTTCACATCTGTTTAAATTTCATGTAAGTTTCAGAAAAGTATCAGATCCTTAAAACACTTGCTCATCGCCTACCACAATGATCACGTCATCTCGCTGCACTCTCCGCGACTGGGGTTTGATTCGATGTTGAGGACAGATCATAGAAATAAGACCTCCTGATCATCTTGCCGTGGTGGTCACACCAGAATGTAGTTGGCTTTGTTAGATCCCATAATATATCCACTGACTCCACTTTTTGACCACGGTCATTAAATGATTTGCTAAGGGCATGGATTACAGAGTTTTCACCAGGTCTCTTAGATCCATTTCAGCAGCAACAATGAAGTGGGCAGGTTTTTCCCCGGAAAGTGCAAACATTAAACATGAATTTGACGTAAGATGTGTCAGTCTTCATTTGCCTACATTTGGAAACAATGAAAAATTACATGTACGTATACATCAGAATTACCTGCAGAAAATCAAAATCTTTTTACATGTACATATCCTCCTCTGGTAGAGTTAGAAACCAAGTTTTACACCCATACAGAACTACAAGTAAAATGTTAGTTTCACATATTTTAGTTAACTTGTATTTAGATAGGATGGAAAAGAAGATTTTTTTAATAAAGTTATATCTGATGAATAAAAATAGGTATGACAAAAAAAATACAAGTGGATAAGTTAAGACAGCACAGAGGCTGTCATCAGCAATCAATTAGACAAATCATGATGCCCCTCAGCCCTAAAATATTTCTGCGTTTGTCTCGACAGAAATGAGGTCTTGAAGACCTGATATTGAACTAAATGTTACCTCTCGCAAAACAAGTCCTGTTCCTCGATGTTCCTTCCCCTATGAAACCTGGAGCGCAGTGGCAAGAAAAGTTTCCTCCCTTCTTTTCTACACAGCTCTGTGAACAGGTTCCAAAATAACATGGTGGTAGAATGCAGTCTTCTTCATCAGAACCATCTCCAGAGTCATTAGATCCATCACAGCGGAATTTGCTGCTAACGCAGTTCTTGTCAGCACACTTGAATTGATCAGTACCACAGTGGCCAGACTGTCGACCTGCAAACAAATGACCATGTAGCTTGCAAAGATTCTACACAGATTCGTATGTGATCCTTACTAAGTGTAGCAGGCACATAAACAGAAATGACGAAAATTTCTTCAAACTTATGTCTCCCTGCCCCCTATAAAAGGAGAATAAATAAAACAGACAAAAGATAAAGGAAAAAACAATACAATTCGGTTCAAAATACGTACAATACCTTTAAATACTTATGTGATAAAGCTTTCTCCATCAAGAAATACAAATATAAGTTTGTATGATGTAAAACTTTCATGGCAACTAAGTATAATGAATTCTTCTCAGGCTACCGGCCATGTCAGGTCCCCAGGGTACTAAACTCCAGTACCCTCTGGATTAGGATGAAGATGGTTCTTGAAACCCAACACAGCTGGTAGCCAGAGAGGAATTTATTCTACACATAGTTTTTCTTGTAGAAATCAGTCTCACCTGCTTCATTTTGATAAATGGAAGAAGTCTATACTCTTAATCTGTAGCTCTCATATAAAAATAACTGAATACATTTTCCTGTTTTAAATTTTCATATGTAAATTTATAAAAGTAATTAATGTTTCTACACATTATTTTCTCTTTCTGTGCGCACACATATATATATATAACAACTAACCAACTACCGAACTCCATGAAACAGAGTCCTCTTCTTGACAAACTATTGGTATGCTCAAGAAATTTCCGACCCTTTATGGAAGCTGAAGATTCGCTACTGTCTTGACAACAGTCTACTATCAGTCGCTGTCAAAAAAGAAAATATAATGGTAATTTTTTCATAATTTCTAGTGTGACCTAAAAGGAATATAATAGCCAATCTTTACAGTATCACCCAAGCACCAACAAAATAAAAAAAGCTATGGATATCGTATCACTTACTGGTGTAACTTGTCATACTGAAGATGGCTGACTTCCGGGTTGTAGCACTGCATAGTTTGGTAAAAAGTTTACCAGCGTTTCAGAGATCCTTGATGTCTCCATCATCATGGCAAGGAGTAAGCCAAGTTGCTCTTGGTCCTGACGATGGGGGCAGCAAACACCTCTGAAATGTCGGCGAACTTCAGACATTTCCTCGAATATCTGATATTAATAAATACTATATCCTAATTCATAATAGTCTTTTGAATCACGTATTGAAAAACATGTTTGCGAGACAGAACGCACCATTTTAAAAAAAAATTTATATACACTGAGTTTCGTCTGAGTTATCACCACAATCATCATCCCCCATCACAGTGCCAAGACTGGCTAATACACTGTTTATTTTGGCAAGTGAACTGATTGTCTGGACATGACTCATTACAACTGGCTTCAACAGAACCATCACTGCAGTCTGTGTCTCCATCACATTTCCATTCTCTATTAACAAAGATTTGGCATAATAACTGTGGCATACTAAAATGCACACGTCATTTCCACAGGAATAAAAACTGATATTACAAAAATTCCTATTACAATTCAGATGGAATGTACCACTTCAAATCTAAGATGGATACCAGCCATGATGAAGGATATTTTCTGTGGTTTTCCTTGCTCTCACAAAGAAAGTGGCAGAGAACAAGTACAACTTATAACAAGAAGTACATTATAGTGAACAAAATCATTGGAACCATCAATTTCTTAAGGTTATGTATGTAGAAAAATGTAGTCTGCATTTGAGTAAACTTAACCAAGCCAAATGTCAGCCAATGAGAAATCATACGATTTCCCGTGCTGTAACGCAGAAACCGATTTTCATTTTCTTCAACCCAGCTGCACTATTTCTCTCACATTGTCCACATGTTTCCAATAGTAACACTGCCAGGAATGCATCCGTCAAGAATAACATTATTAATCTGTAGTGCCAAAGCCAGATAATCCACATAAAGTCAAAATGTCTTAAAACGGTCAAGCATGAAGTCTATATTCTTAAGATCCGACTAAATATAAATAACTCCATCTTTAATTTTACTGTCAAAACCATTAGTAAACTGAACTTATCATATATGTATTACATCTTCATAACAGAGAGACAAGAAATGTTATTAGATAGAAACAAATCATATTATAAAGTATACATTAAAATGATGCACCAACAGCGATACTAAGACTCACGTGCATTATCCATAACGACGTCTGTCACACAGATAACACGCATTCAACTTATCTAAATCACCCATATGTGGAACGAGTCATAGTACAATAAAAATACAGCAGGCACACAACTTAGGAACACAAAAACAGAACAAAGAAGCAACTGAGAGTACAATACACTTTGAACTATACATGATTTTTAATTGTTTAATATCAAAATACCACAGGTTTCAATGTAATAAAAACTTCCTAATATACTTTGAGGATTGCAACTGGTCTGTGAAGATCATACTCACTCTTATGTTGACTTTACAACAACAACAACAACAATAAGCTTTTCCAGAATAAATTCATGATAAAAATCAACTTTCTAAGTAAGTCTGAATCCAATTTTTGTTACAGTCAAACTGAAAAGAATACAGAAAAAATTTAATTTCACTATTTGCTACATGCCAGAACAAAATTCACAGTAATCGTGCAGACGAGAGTTTAGAATGAATTCGTGTTATTGAACTTTTGTGCATTGGAATTGCCTTTATATTTTAATAAGGAAAAAATAAATCCTAGTTCCATAAATTTGTGAAAGATGATGAGGGAGAAACACATATTCATTGGAGGAAAACTATAAGATACCAAATTAACTAAAAATGGTGTACATCAGGACAATATCCAGCCATAACATTCCTACCATAAATCAACGACTCCCACAAACCTTTATAGAATCACTAATATATATACAATGCAACAGTTGTTACCTCTGCTTCTTGTTCATGCCTTATAAATCTGAGACTGCGATATAATCTTCCCTTGCATCTGCCCAAAACAGTTCATTTGCTTCATATGAGATGGTCAGAGCATTTGACCAGCCCAGTGAATCATTGGTCTGAGCCATCCATTCCAGCCTTTCAAATATCTCCCCAGTCTGTCCAGTACATGCAACTGTAAAAAAACAAAATTGTTTTACACAAGGGAACTCATAATAAGCCAAAAAAAATCATAATTCTTATTCTAATTCCAGAGGAAGGTACAATTCCCATTAAAAATATGACAATTAAGATATAAGTTGTTTACATGAAAGTAAGGATCATGTCTGCTGGCAGGCTTTAGTGTTGTTGGTGTTGGACCTGCAAGTTCTGCTACCAGTGAGTTAGTTAGATAGTATATAGATAAGAAGTATGCTATTTAACTCATGCAACTTACAACACTGTTTCTACTCCAGTAGTTTATAAGCTCTATACCAATAAAACATTTCTGATGAGAAACCATCTACATTTGAGTTCACGTAACAAACCTGAAGGCAACAAAAATTAGCAAACCTGAAATACCTTTTTGCATAAGATATGCAGCTACAAAGATTACGAACTGTTTTGTGACCATTTTTGTCATGTATTTGAATTATGATATGCCGCATACCTCAAGCTTTCCAACATACCACAGCACATGAAAACAGTTTCGAGGTCTCCGCCCCACTCTCCAATTAAAACCATTCTTGCCCGCCGGTTATTGGCCTACCTGCAGACATTCTAAAGTACCCTTTCTCACGAAACGTAGCCGCCAAGTTGTGACGTCACAGCCAAAGCCCACTAAACGCGAATGCCTGATCGGTAACACCAGTGGTACAAACCTCTCAAAAATCATTACCGTATGCACACTGGTGAGAAGCCTTTGAATGCAATGTGTGTATGCAAAGTTCTCACGCAGTGCATCGTACAACACACATGGAAATGAAACAGTACAAATGTGATAATGCGATGTTTGCAACAAGAACTTTTCAAGGAATGATGATTTGAAGAAACATTATCGCACTCATACTGAAGTGAAGATTTATAAATGTGAAGTATGCAATAAACATTTCTCACAGAAAAAAATCTTGTGATACACGGTTTTATCCATACAGGTAAGAAGCCTTACACTTGTGAAGTATATAATAGAAGTTTTTCTCAGGGCGGACATCTCAACGCGCACAAACGCATACACACAGGGGAAGAAACCGTATAATTGTGATGTATGCAATAAGTAGTTTCCAGTGCGAGAAAAACTGAGAAGGCGTTATGTTATCCACACGGGGTGAAACCATATGGTTGTGTTGTATGTGAATGAAGCTTCACAGAACTTGTCAATCTTAAAAGTCATCTTTCTCGTGTGCATACTGGTTGAAATACCAAGTAGTGGAGAAGTGATGGAGTGAATAATTTAAACTTCAAAGACTTTGTTTATGTTGTAAATATTACCCGTGAGATTTTTGCTACAATGTGGCAAGTCAGTGTTTGGAAAATAGTTTATTTTCTATGCGTTTATATCATCAGATAAAAATACATAATGAGCTATGCAGCGTTGTGGTACGTACGCACATGTACAGAGAAGTCCTGTCAAAAGGCTACGGCCTTCATAAAGGAAATAGCACGGGGTTCAAGATGTCCACCAGAGATTGCACTTTGTGACTTTGCAGCAGCTGTTAGAACCAATGTTGTACAACATTCCGATATATTTTTTGAATAATGTGGAGTGTTGTGTGACAAAACATGAAGGAATTCTGTTATTTTTATATCATCATCCAGGATATCAGCAACTCCTTGAAATATCTTCTTGTTACCTAAATTGCTAGGATACCCAGCTCATAATTTGTAGAATTCAATTTTGTTAATTTGCATTCTACATCTTCAGGTGTGTCTTGTAACATATTATCAATGAAGTTCAGAAAGTCAGTATATTGTAAAGTGTACTCCTTTCCAAAATCTTGATTCTCTTAATATCAATTAATTTATAAGACCTTACTGGACATGTGTCTGTACACAAAATACTGTATATACACATTTTTATTGCAATTAATCTAGTATCAAAATAAACACATAAAAGGTTTTGGTTGAATATCTTTGTGTATATAAAATGTACTAACCACATAAGTTTTGCAAGCAAAAATGTGTTATTTTGAAAAGCCTCTAAGGCAGCAACTTTAGCCCTAAATAGTAACACATATTTCATTGGCATAAAGATAATAAGATAACAAAGTGGAAAAAGCTAACCAAAGCTAGCCTAGTCTAATGCAGCATGTTCTTACTGACATACAGAACTGCAATGAGGATCCTTTAAATGCTTGACTTAAAGGTGATATAATAGGCTGTTCCTTATGCATTACCTACCAGTCACATATCTACTTTCAGTGGCATTGGGATAACAAAAAAAAAAGCATTGATTCATCACTAATTTGTATATGTGTTTTCGTGTAAGATGGGAGCCTTCCCAACAATATAAACCTTTAGTTTTAATTTTCATAACTTTATTTTGTACAGAAAAAACTTTTCTATCCGCTTTTATACTTGTTCTGAAGGAATGTGTACATGTCATCACATATGTAACTTTAAACTTTTAGCAAACTTGTGACCACACTCATTACATTCTAACGGCTTCTCTCCCGTGCGAGTGGTGGACAGTGGAATATCCTATTTACGAGCTCATGACTAAACAGCATGCCATGTATATGAAAGTCCCTTAGACGTCTTCTCTTAATAATTTCAGTATATGATACTAATTCATACCCACAGAATTTTGACCTCATAATGAAATCCTTATAATTCATCTACATCTCAGAGCCTTGGCTAATTTTACGCAAATGGATAGGTTACATTTTCCGAGATATGTGGTTATGAAATCGATTGGCAAGTGTTTCACGATGCATTTCGTTATTGATAGATGTAGCAAGCAATTGTCTGGATATATTTATGATTTCTTGTGAATTTTAAATACTTCTGTATCGTCCACAACACGTGGGTTCCTTTCCAGGTTGTCAGGTTGGCGTGCCTGTCTAAGAAGAAAATGGCGTATTCTTCGTGTGTTATGGTGGAAGCCACGTGATGAAACTAATTTCGTTCGTAAGTCGGGAATTTGTTAGGATGTGCAAGGTATGTTAATTTTGTGTGAACTTGTGTTAAGTGTGACATCTGCTCGTTGACGGGGTGTGGATTTCGGTACTTTGATGCAGCGAGATTAGTTTTGTGTTACAGACTGTGAGCCCGCATGTAGCTACTCGTGAACAGGGAATATGTGAAGTTATGTGGGTGTGAATGCCTAGCGTCCATCGGAGGGCAGTTATGCACGAGATAGTTAATCCCCGAAGCTCTGCTGGGTGGCACCTGCTTTGTCATCTGTATTTCTGTTTCGATGCATTCCAGTGGGAGTACATTAAGCATCAACCCAAGCCAGACTAGCATATCTCTTGATTACTTGTTTCAGGAGATCAGTTTTGAGCCTGTTCAGGATTGTTGTGATTGAAAATTATGTTAGAGACTTCGGACAGGAATATAATAGAGTTACAGCTGTTTGGAATGATGTAATAATTAAGGGTCATAGTGGTCTTGTCCGGGTCATAGAATTTCCGTTTCTTTGCCCTCCGAAACGTCACTTAGTATTCTGAGTATTCTTAGTATTCTTTTGAGGATTAAGTCTAAACTGAAGTAAATTAATTGTGTAGTATAGACAAACCACTAATTTATGTTTCAAGAGGCAATGTAACTAAACTTGTAATCACAGAAATGGAACTTCATTAAGAAAACCAAAACAAGTGTAGTGCAAGAATAACAGAATATAGTAGACTTAATTCTTAAAGTTTACATAAGTTATGATAATGATGTTAAAGATCACTTCTGAAAGAACTGCATAAGTACTGATGTAGACCACTCTTTGTTTTCCCACAGGCAATATGCAATAATGTTCATCCGCTACTAAGAGAAACAAGAATTTACTGTATAATGTTGTGTAACTAATTCACAATGATACTGGTAACATTCTGTAAGAAATTACGTTGCCAAATATCATTCACATAACAATGCTTCTTCTTATAATTCATCTTCCAGACTGGGACAAGGATCATGTGGATTTGGAACGGACTCCACCCAAGAAAGATGGAGGATCTCCTATAACTGGTACATTATTGAGAAGAGAGACTAGTTTTGGGTAATGACTGTATATAGCACGTGTTTTAGATTATTATTATAATATGAAAATTATTTGTTTTTGCATGACCATTGGTTAACCTTTGACATACCAGAATAGGGGAATTTAAACCCATTCTGGTATAGGACTGCTGGGCGGACTTAACTCTGGAACTTTATGTTTAAGAGGTGTGATGGAATGCACAAGTGATAAAATTTAATATATTTGCTCAGTAATGACTTTGTCTTCAATCCTGTGGTTTAATATATGTCAGAATTATACCTTCACTCTGATTGGTGGTGTTCCTAGTAAACACATACCTAGCATGTACCAGATAGAACAACTTTTATTTACTATGCCAGATCCCACCTCATGTACAATTTTGTGCTGTTAATGGATTCAGTAGTAAAAAAAATCATGGTCATGACAGTCCTCATAAATTTACATATTCTTATATAAAATGGCAATAATGTCTTTATAATAATAAAGAGGGTTAGAAAATAGGACTATGAAATATTTATATTAATTAAATAGTAAAGTGCAAGTACTTGGGCACTCTGAATTCTATTATATAGGGAATTTGTTATTCATTCTCATCATGGAGGCCTGGAATCATGCCAAGGGCAGTCCATGTGGGTATATTCTTGACAAATTGGTGCAGGGACAGGTTTTCTCAGAGTTCTTAAGTTTCCTGATTCACCATCATTCCACGGCTGATCCATGTTCACTCGTGTATCATCTGGGGGTTCAACATTGGTCTTCTTAGTGGGTACAGTTGCTTGGAGACAATCTTTTATTTTCATAACAATAACAGTAACAATTGTGTATTTGAGTTGGTAATACCTAAAACGGAATTTTATGTTAATAGAGTTAAGACTATTCTGACAGTGGCTTTTATGTAACTTGTTAGGTTATGCTCAGTGTTAGAGATGTTCTAATGGACACCAAATGTTATGATTAAGCACAGTCTCTAACTTTCTGGGGATTGTGATCCACATCTCAGTCATGAAACTAGCTGTCTGTACCACTATTTTTCTACATGTGAGTGCTGGTAAAATACCTTAAATCTGCGGTGATTACTTCATGGCATAGACGTGTATGGAAGCAGTTGTGACCTGTTTTACTTGCTGTCCTAGCATATGCATGTACTTTGCCAATAGATAATAAAAACCTAAACAAAATAATAATTATAAAACCTTATATTATTGCAAGCAGTCCATGGGAGGAGGCAGCTGAGGTTCCTGGAAACAAAACGAAAGGAACCTCACCAAATATCACTGAAGGCGAAGAGTACGAATTTCGAGTGATTGCAGTAAACAAAGGTGGCTCGGGAGAACTTAGTGAACCATCAAAATCAGTTATTGCCAAGCCCAGATTCCGTAAGTACTTGAGTGATGTTGGCAATTTAGATAGGAAATTTGGGATGCCTGACATATACAACAAAAAAGACATTGATGTTTTATTTGTAAAAGTTAATTAAAATTAAAATGTTATATTGTGTGAGATTTTAATTTCTCATGGCAGTGAAGATGACAGTTTTGGCCTTCCAGGTTGTAACACCATGTCGACGTGTAGATAGATACCATCATTTCATAGAAACATACTGATTCAATCTTCAGACAAAGACAGTGTGTAGCTCTAAACCAATGTATGTAGAATTTGAGGTTTTGACGGTGGTGAGTCTGAAGACAGCCATCTTCAATGGTATCTACCTACAAGTCCATATGATGTTACAACCCAGAAGACAATCATTGAAAAATGTTACACAGTTCAAATTTTGAATTGTGCTTTCATAAATTTGAAACTAGCTACCGACTAGTGGTACTTCTAAAAAATTATCACTTAAATTTTTTTCCCTCTCTGAAAATCATGGTTTTCTTGGCCATGAAGCTATATAGTCATTTTAAGTGGTTACCAACATTTGGAAGAACACATCGCATCCATCTTCAGTCTAATATCACTTCTGTCCTACAAGGCTACATGGCATTATAACCTGGTATATCATAGACCTTATGTTTACCGCTGTGAAAACCTCATATTCTTTACCTTTTCCTTCTCTTCCCTTATAATGGGGATACCTATGTCCCAAAACACTACTACAATTATTTTATTTATTTTTATTTAGTGTTCTGTCTGACGACAGGTCCATATGAACAGGATCCTTCCATCCTTTTCTCGGACTGGGACCTGTTCATATACGTTCTTGGCAGATGATCCAGAAGTGGTTTGCCATTGCCTTCTTCTGTGTGTGAATGGAGTAATTGTTGGGATGCCACGGAGAAACCGGGGAAGCCCCCGGAGCAAAACTCCGTGTTGCCTAGACCACGGCCTTGCCCAACACAAGTTATAAATTCGGGCACCACCGGGAATCGAACCCGAGACCCCAGGATTACAAGGCCAGCGTTCTAACCGCTAGACCATCATGTAACATAAATTCAATCTCCACAAAGAAATCTTTATTTATTTTTCAGAGGCACCATGGTTTCATAAGACTTTGCTACAAGATATGGTAGTAAAAGCTGGTCAGAAGATTAATTACACCATCCCAATAGGAGCTTCACCAAGACCTAAAGCTGAAGTACGAGCTGATATTCAGACATTTGCCAATCAGACTGTGTTTGAGATTTTGTTTTCAGCTCGTTATGATACTGGGCGCTACACTCTCACACTGGGGAGTCCTCAGCTTCTGCCAGTGTCACTGTGCAAGGTGAGTGTGATTTCAAAACCCACATGTGTAGTTAGGCCAGTCAGTCTGATAACCGAAAGAAAGATGGGAAAGTATTGTATTATGACTTTAAAATATTTCTAAGTTTTCATGGTGATTCGTTATTAATAGTGGTCTTGCTTTTTGTACCAGTACCAAGAAAGCAGGATCAACATTAAAATTACTTTTGTTGATACGTGGTATATGTAAGTGTATTTGCCCATATGCTTATAGAATTAGGGATTCTTGTTCATGTGGAAGCTTACTTTACATTTAGGCAGTTCTCTGAAGTGAAGTGTTTTGGATACAAAAGTAAATGTCAGTGTCTGTCATTCGTATCGTGTACTGAATCACGATGGTTGTAGTGTAGAATTTACATAGCCGCAGTTTGTTGTTATGAAATTAAAGCACTAGTTACATAAGTGAAATAAAATGACAACTTTCATACCATATTAAATTAAGAGTAGTAATTATTTGCTTTTGAAGTTATTTGGCTACGTATACCCAATTATTTGTTTTTGGAAGCAAGCCTAGGAATGAGATATGGATGTGAAGAATTTAGCATTCAGTCTAAAATAAATATTCTAGTCTTATAGTTAAGTAAGGTGTTGAATATTTCTTTTAAATGAAATTAATATACCATGAATCTAAATGTTCTTAATCATAAAGTTATATTATGTTTACAGATTGACCATCTCCACCTGAAGGTCCTCTAGTGGTTAGCAATATAACAAAGGAGGGCGCTCGCCTTACGTGTAAGGTACCACTTGGTTGATTGTGGAAGTCCCATTCTGCATTACATTGTTGAGAAAATGGATGTGTCAAGGGGCACATGGGCAGATGCAGGCATGGCTTCAGGTCTATCTCATGACGTAACAAGACTAATACATCGGAAGGAGTACCTCTTCCGAGTAAAGGCTGTCAATAGCATAGGAGAGTCTGATCCTCTTGAGACAGCAAAGAGCATCATTGCGAAGAATGAATTTGGTATGTAATCACATACGTTTCTGTGAAAATAAAATAATAATCAAATATATTTGTCTAGTCCATATAATTTACTTCTGTTCTCTTCAAATCTTAATGTTTATAAGTAGTGCTTTCTTTTATAGAAAAAGAGAAACAAGTAATCTGATATTACATTGGTTGATTAGCAGTATTTTCCTATTTGTACAGTTTCTTAATTTTAATTTATTTCCGTCATATTTTTCAAAGAAATAATGAACTAAAGGATATCTTTGTTATGTTCCACTTTTTTTTCCTTTATAATACAAATGTGACAGTATGACATATCCGTGCGTACTACTGGGAGAGAGGGACAGAGAGACAAACACACTCATACACGCACAAAAGTTAGTGAAAGTTTCTGTTTCATTATTCCATTAAATGGGTCTGTGTTTACGACTTAAAATATTTGAACAAAATTAAAATTTGAAGGCACTTTACTGACATCATTAAGAACAGTTGAAACTACAAATGTTACTAACACTGATAGAAATATTGTAATTACAGGAGCAGAATATTCAGTACATAAATTAAATTCTGCATAGTGTGCTGTGTTAAAACGATTATAATTTATCTGTTTCTTTATAAATTTATTTACTATATTAGACGGACCAGATGCTCCTGGAAAGCCACTTATCATGGACCGTGTAGACGTAAATGAGATAGTGGTTCTCCCATTACTGGCTGTATTATTCAGAAGAAGGAAAAAGGAAGTCCATACTGGGTGAATGCTTAACAATCCAGTGTAAGTTAAAAATACCAAATTGTCATATTGATGATATTCCTTTCTCTTCAAGATACAGTTATTAACCCTCCAGGACTCGCGTTGTGAGCGCAGCGCCGCATTTTCAGTAGAAGTCTGATACACTCTTTCTAGGAATTGTTTTCTCTCCTGTCGCTTTATCTATGTTAAGAGGAAACCCCCTTAAATGGGAATTTCAAAGGAAATATTTCTAGCTACGACTATAGACCCGCTTTTTTCAGTTTACTTTTAGAATTCTGATAGTGCGGCGGCCCGCTCACACGCGAGTGTTTGTGTTCTAAAGTGAATTGTTTTTAAGTTTGGGTTAATTTCGTCTCTATTGGTCACGATTACCAGTAATGTCTTCTAAAATAAAATCTTCTGATCCAAATGTTTAGTTGAAGTGGTTATTAGAACAAGTGAGTGCAGGAGAAATTATAGATTGTGAATTCGATGATAGTCAGGATTCTGATGAGGAACCACGAGAGGAGAATCACGATAGTCAATCAGAAAACTCGGCTGAAAGTTTAGATGAAGATTCCAACTTAGGGATAAGTGATGTTTATCTTGGCAAAGATAAAATGAATAAATTTCGAAAATTTCCCCTATGAAGAAGTAAAAAGGCACATTATCTCTCACTTTCCTCGGGGCAAGGGATGCGCAAAAAACTTAAAAACCGAGATCGAGTACTGGCAGCTATTTTTCCAGATAATTTATTGGGCGATATCACAAAATTCACAAATAAAACACTGGATAAAATTAGAGAGAATTATTCTAGGCAAAGAGACTGCTTAGAAACTTCAATCGATGAAATCGAAGCTTCAATTGGACTTTTATACAATGTTTTAACATTTTATTAGTCTCTTAATCGTAACTCCTTAAATAAATTAAAAGTCAGTAATAGTCTGATTAAGTATTTGCGGCGCGGCGCTCACACGCGAGTCGGGACGTTCCAAAGGTGGACGCGAGCGCTGGAGGGATGACTTCCAGCATCTTAAAATAATTTAATAAATTAAAAGTTGTGAATACTTTGTTCATATTGATAATATAATTGACAAATTGATATCTTACAAGTTATTGTCCATTATTTTCACAAAAGTGAAACAGAAGCAGTCTGATGCCGTAGTTGACATCTCTTATTTTGGCTGTATCTATGACTCATTTTTTCATTCTGAGATAATCAGTACAGTTACTTTCTTTTGTGAGTTACAGATTTTAATGATATTTTTGTACAAGTTCTGTACTTCTCTAATTTACTTTGGTGTATTTTGTCACATACTGCACCAAAATAAACAAGAAATTTTACTTACCATTTAGGGTACTGTACCGTTCCATGTCATTGCAACAAATTCAGCTGGCCAGAGTGAACCTAGCGAGTCATCTGATACTGTGATTGCTGAAGCAAGATACTGTAAGTATTTCTGTACTTATTAAACACTGAGAAATATTCGTTTGTCAATAATATTACTTATGAAACTGACATCCCCCTAAAATCAAGACACCTCTGAATGATATCCACATCAAAGCAGGCCAGATCTTTCACGTTGACATCGATTTTATTAGTGAACCTCCACCAGAAGTAATATGGTCTGTGGAAAATAAGCCACTCAAGACAGATGAAAGACATAGAATGTTACGGAACAGCTCTGGTCTGGATGAAGGATCTTTCCAAGTCAATGTATTAGGTAAGAATTTACAATGCACGTAGTTATAATTTGAAAAGTGGAGTGAGATGAAATCTATTTTGAGACATTACAATAAAGTGTTACTGGTGGGAAATATAAATAGTTACAGGCTTTTTGAAGGAAGCCTGTTTGGGGATTGATCGGGGTTAGTAATGACTGTTAAAGTGTTCGTAAGTGTATGGAGTCGTGCGTCCCATTGATTCCCTCTGCAGAGAACTCCTTGAAAGTCGTCCAGGCTGAATGGGGGATTGTCCAACACCTGGAGTACTTGAGTATTGATTTGTAATGTTTTTAAACTCATTTTAATATTAATAGCTGATTTTGACAAGTAGTTACTTACGACTATAGAATTTTGGTATATACGGTAATTGAGGAGCATTATGTGTTAGTTTTGGTAAGTATCTGATTGGTTGAACTGTGTAACACTAAATTCTTTGTATGATCTGAAGGAAGGTGATGAATATCAGTTCAGAGTGACAGCATTTTGAATGAACAAGCCATGCATGGATCTAGGAGGTGTTAGTTATAATTTACTGATCGGAAACCATTGCAACAGACAATTTAAAATTGGATAACATTGATATTAATTTATTTTCTCTATGTGTGTGACCTGCCTTACAGTTTGTTTTGCCATCTTTAAAACCTCTGAGCTGACACATGCTTTAAGATGTGAGGTTTTCACGTCAGTAAAAGCGTAAAAACCAAAAAAAAAAAATTTGAAAATTAGGGAAAAATTTTTAAAGTGAAATTTTTCGATTTTTTTGGTTTTGTGCGCTTTTTTGACAATTTCAAGCATTTTTTTGATTTTTTGACTTGTTGAATTTGTTTTCTTACTGTGTGTATTTCTGTGTTTTGTAAGTTAATAGTCATTTGCCATGAATATTTGATGCTATAAGACTTGTGTAATAAGGTTTGAGCATCATAATATTGGGGTTTAATGGCTAATGTGGAAGGTTATTAAGACAACCAACACACAGCTATATTACAATATGTGAGGTATTGCAGGTAGCATTTCAAACGGCAGTGCAATGGAGCGTGCTTCGACGTAGATCTACTTCAGATCCGTAGTCGGTAGATGGCAGCAGAGTTTGTTACAGTACGCAAAGAATGATAATTGAATATCCCTCATTCTCCCGCGATGACGGGATGTGTTCGCTGCTTTTCAGATGTTGCCATCCCTGCGTACGAGATAATGGCGTAACTGTTGTGTGTCCACTGCATTTCTTCTGTCATATATTTCGAGGACGTGCAAGTTAATGTTTTGTTATTTGAGCGTTTGTTGAATTTATGTGTGTTATCTTTCCGTTGTGTGGAAGACGTAAAGTAAGAACAATTTCGAACATGTCATTTCATGCAATTTATATAAACTTCAGGACATTATACATGACCTCTGCTTTGAAGTGACTCAGAATAAATAACAGGATTTTGTGATCACAGTGATGAGTATTTAACTCATAAGAATAATCAAATTTATGATCAGCTGAACAAGTTTCTGTTTCTGAAGGAAGAGGTTGTATTACAGAGAGAAGAATGTTGGTGATTTCTATCCAAGACCCTTATAAATTAATTATTGTAACTGTGAATTTTATAACTGAATAGTAAGACAAAAGCAGAAAATAGAGTGGAGTCTATATAAATTTTATTCAGGCTGTTTGCGACGTATTTCCATTAACAAAACATATTAATTTGTTTTCATGTACTTGGATTAGTAAGCTCACATCTTGGTAGCCTTTCGATATCACTGCTGTTGAGACACCTCCATTTCAGTTTTAGTGTCTAATTACCAAAGTTCCCCTGTCATTATCGTATGATTCTGACTGACAGTTGATACCGCATAAGTCCATAGAAGAGAAAAGATTTTCCTCTTAAAGTTTATTGCTACTCTCATAGTGAGATTTTTCAATGTCACATGTGTAGCCAGTCATGTCATTAAGTTTATAAATCTTTATAACAAAACATTCATGTTTCTTAGGAATGTATCACGCAATGAACTGTGTAAATTTATACCAATTTTTCAATTTATGAACATTATTTTCACTACAATTAAGAACCAGCAACAACTGTTTGTTGTTCTTTATTTACATGAGTTCTGATGTTGACATTTTGACTGCTGACTACAAAAATTCCTGACTGACATAAAAATTAACCACCTTATACTTCGGCACTGTCTAGCGGACATACTTGTGAAGCATGTGTCATATGCAGCACATTACATGTTTCCCAGTGATGCTTCTTCATATAAGAAATTACTAGTTTCTCATTTCAGTGCCCACGATTGCTGCAGTAACTTTATTATTGGAACTTATTGAACTGGCATCATAATTCTGTTATATGTACAGCTTTTTTGTTTCTCCTTATTTTTGTGTTTCACAGGAAGTGATCTGTTTTGCAGAGCAGTGAAGGCAACTGCGTTCAGAATGTTGCAAGGAAGTTCACACATCTAAATGCCAAATGGAGTGATGTAACAGATGGAAGCTGCAATAAGTTTAAGATCCTTAAAGAAGCTTCACAAGAATATGGTGAATTTAGAGGTAAGTGTAGAAATTGCTGTTGTAAGTGATTGTGCATCGCTAACTCAGTGCGTGAGGGAATCAGCTGTTTCTTACAATCTAAGTTAATGTGGTCATTTTGTTTACTGAAATAATTTGATTTAGAACTGTTATTCATTGTTTTTAAGAAATTATTGGAAATAAAAATAACATGCTTCTTGTTTCTGTGCCAGATTTTAGTTACATATTTTTTTCTGTAAGATTTGAGGTTTTCACAGCAGGAAGTATGAAGACTTCTTCAAATTTTTTTTTCAGTATTGGAAATAGTTGAAGGTTCCAAATTTTGAAATGTAGATGTGTTGCAATATCTGTAACATTATGGGCAACCTGAAAGCTACAGAAAAATTAATTCTCACCTAACGTTTCAGTACTTTCCTCCTAAGTATTCTTGTGTTTGGTTTTCAAATGAAAATCTTGTACTTATCTATTGTTTATCAAACGACTAACTTTTCGTATGTGTTTGTCTCCACCTGAAACCATAACTGATATAACCTCTGTGCATTTGCACATGTGTGGAGGGGTAGTTGGAAGACATCCTAATAACTCTGCTGGAATAAAGTAGTCACTTGTGCCCTTTGGTAGTGGAATGATTAGCATATGAAGCTGTTCAGGAACCTTTGATTTTCATTATAAAGAACCATCTCATAAAGCCTACTTTTCTGTTTTATTTATGTAGCCGTGCAGTTATTTGCAGATGGCTCTCACCTACACATTTTTGAACAGTAAAATCAATTGTATTCAAAATCCCCTGCTTCTGATGCTGACTATGGAAACTGAAATCATTTTACGAGGGCAATTGAAAAATTAACCTCCGATCGAGTTTAGGGGAGGGACAGTTGTCCATATTTCTGTGTTTGTAGAGCAGCATTTAGATAGATGAGAAAGGGAAGTAGGCTGAAAAAAAAATATTATTTTCACAAAGCTTTAATGAATTGGTCAGCTTTAAATTACGCCCCTTATGACTTTACATATTCTGACAAATTCTATTATAATCGCATGGCTCTGAATTTATTCCAGATGATTGAAAATTAAATTTCTTTAAGATTTTTTCTTGTGGTAAATGTTTGAACACTGTTATTTGTTTTTTCGGACTGGAATAAGTTGTCAAAAGTAACACTGTCCTCTCGTCTTGCCAAAGATTTCGCCTGTTTTTATGAATGTGTTGCTGTAAAGGATCTAAAACTTGAATTTATCATCTTTGGTTTTCGAAGGTGTTTCGTCTCATCGTGATCAACGTCAACATTATGGATTAAGTTTTGGCCTGCCCCATATACAGGGATTAAAGTTATTCTGTATTTTTTTTTCAGGCATTCCTGGATTGTTGTACTCTTCGATTTATGTTGATAAAGTGGCTTTGGAATTCTGTTCTCGTGCATTCTTCCTAAATGTTGTAACCATTTATTTTCATGTTGTCCTCATATTTATTATTTATTATCTTTGTTACATTTAAGATCCAGCATTCTGTATCCTGCAGTTTCTGTGAGGAATCACATTCCTATTGTTTCATTAATAGCCAGTGTCACGAGATGTGACAAGTTAAATTTCCATACTGAAATTTTATCTCGGTACTTATTGGCTATTCGATGCTGTTCTGTCTGGAAGTACCCTTTCAAACCTGTTACAGCAAGTACCGAGCTTCTGTAATTTCATAAGCTGCTGTGGAATTTTGAAAACCTAGTCTTTGAGTTCAAATATTTGGGAACAACAATAACAAATGAAAATGATACTCGTGAGGAAGTTAGGAGGGGATTAAATTCCGGAAATGCTTGCTACTTCTCAGTCCAAAATATTTTGTCTTCCCGTCTGATTTCTAAGAACCTGAAAATTAAAGTATACAAAACAATAATCTTGCCTGTTGTTTTGTATGGGTGCGAAACATGGTCTCTCACTCAGAGGGAGGAACACAGATTGCAGGCGTTTGAGAATCGGGTGTTGAGGAGGATATTTGGGCCTAAGAGGGAAGACGATGGGGCGTGGAGAAAACTGCATAATGACGAGCTTAAAAATCTGTACTGCTCCCCCAGTATTGTGAGGGTGATTAAGTCGAGAAGAATGAGATGGGCGGGACACGTAGCGCGCATGGATGGGACAAGAGGTGTGCACCGGGTACTGGTTGGGAAACCTGAAAGGAAGAGACCGCTGGGGAGACCTAGACGTAGATGGGAGGATAATGTCAGGCGGGATCTATGGGAGATAGGAGTTGAAGGAAACTGGATTTTGTTGGCCCAGGACAGGGTCCGGTGGAGGGCTTTGGTTAATTCGGTGATGAACCTTCGGGTTCGGTAAGCCATCTGGTTGGTTAGTTAGTCTTTGATTGTCCCCTTTATTTCATTGATGTCATCGAACCTTTTCGCTTTGAATTCTAAATTGAGTTTTTGGAAGAACAAAAAGTCGCACAATACTAGATGCGGAGGAATATGTTAAGAAATGCACAACAGCCGGAATGGTTGTCAGAAATTTCTGCACAAACAACAGAGTGAAGAAAGCAATCACAACATTTTATTTAGAAAAACTTATAAATGAAATAAACTCCCAATACAGATTTCTGTTTACATCAAAAGAGGAGGACATTCTACGTGCTCCTTGCATTTGAGCGAACTCGTCTGGCCTTTTTTTATGATTAATTTTGAAGATTTGTTTTGGGGTTTCCATGAACCATTGTTTTATCACTGGAAAGGAAATAAGGTTCTTTCTGAAGTTTTCCAGGAGTTTCGACATATCGACTTGACTCTACTTCTGCTTGTAAGTCAGCAGATGAGACACAAATTTTGCAGCAGTATGTCGGTTCTTAAGATTTTGTATCAGAATGACGATCCATCCTTATTAACTTACATTTGGTGAGATGTCTGATTTATTTGTAAACAAGTTCCCTAATTTGTATAACTTTTTATCTGCTTTACTGTCGGATGGTTTCTGTAAAATTTCAGTATCTTCGATGAAAGTCATTTTATTTTTTTGAACTTTTGAAACCACTTACCTATTTGAGGTCTGCTAATTGTTTCTTCTGTCAAAGATATTTCTGAAATGTTGCAGATGTCTATAGCAATATTGCTTATTTCATACAGAACTTGATTTATGTTCTGCAAGTTTTTAAGAAATGTAAATTGCGAGTACGACACATGACCTTACATCGAGATTCATAACCTCTAAATGATACAACCTGCGATTTTGAAATTATGGAGAATGATTTAACAGATTGTACTGTGCCATCATCCGTAACAGAGGAACTTTGTACTGACGGAACTGTTTATATATGTGTACTTTTATATTAACAGTTTTATAATGGATGTTTCTGTTGAAATTAGAAAAACGTATCAGCATTTTGATGTTGTGATCTTTTTGTTTCTGGTGTCACTGGGCTTCCATTGACATCTTCAATGAATTGTTTTGGAAGACACACATTTCTTCATCAGTCAGATTCCTTCAACAAACTTACCAAAAAGTCTGGTTATGTTTCTTCGCTCATCCTAATTTTACCATAATATTGCTGAGATGCTTGCAGCCTCCATCATCTGGGTGATGAGTAAGTCAGATGATAAGTGGATCTTGGTGACTGATGCACAGATGCTGAATCATTTCACATTTTTCAGTATATGCATACTCACTATGTTTCCACTCAGTGTGCATAAATGTTACGTGTGTTATTTAATAGTAAGATATTGTTTAATTACCAGGTGACTTTATGTTATGTTGTAAGTCAGGCAAGAGTTTATAGTTTATTTTCAGCTATCATCTGTTTTTGTTTTTTGAAATTTCTGTAATTGAATAAAATATGAGAATTTTCCTTAATCGGCTTTGGTTGCCCAAGAAATGGATTGGTCGGACAAACTAGAGAAGCGATTAGGGAAATCACTTAGTCAGATGACCAGACATAAGATGGCTGTCTTCTGTGGTCTGGTATAAGTTTACCAGTGATCATTGTCTTTGGATTTGTCACTGTGGAAACCTCAAATGTTACATATTCAGTGAATCTGAAATTTACCTTCTGAGGATAATGCATGTAGACTATTTACTCTGAAGATGATGAGTGCAGGCATTAACACATTTTTTCCGTCGTAACTGAATGAATAGGAGTAGGGTAGTTTTGAGGGGAGAGTCTACTTTAGGGCAGTTTTCTTGCATTTATGTGAAAATTCTAAGGAGACCCACAAAAAACCTCGGTCAGAATAACTGAGTTTGAAACCTTTGAGAAGACTCCATATTTGCAGCGATGTGGCAGTTACGTTCTGAACTGGCTTAAATTCATTTTCACATCTCTTGTTGAAATTTATGGATCAGAGTGAGTTCTGAGGAAATGGTCTTTCAGGGTAGCTTGCAAGGTTATCATTTTTATTTCAGTCTTCTGCACATCTCCTTGATGAGTAAACACATTAAAGAACAAACAATTTATATGGAGTTGTGTTTGAAGATTATGGAATTCCTGCAAATGATCGGTCTTTTGGCTTATATCCTAAAAAGTGTCATTCCTGGATTGCTTTCGAAGTCACCATAGCTACATTTATCTTTTGTGAAAGTAAATGATTTAGCAATTCTTTTGAAGGACCTTGAAAACTACATTCGAAATCATCCAGAAGCTCGCCTGGCCAAGATCCAGGATATTGGACGTCATTTTGTGGATGATGGCATCATGTCACAGACAGTGAAATCAGATGTGGAGGCTATTACATCAAGGTGGAGTCGTCTGAGTCAGCAGGTAGAAATAGGGAATTCAATGAGATGAAAGTCTGATAATGTGTAATAATGTGATTGCTCCGTATTAATCTGCTTACCTGTTTGTTTTGACTATTGTACTTTTAAGTTGCCCTCAGTGGACTTGTGGTTAGCGTTTTCGCCACTGGACCCAAGGTTCACGGGTTCAAACCCAGCCGAGGTCGGTGGACTTTTAAGGATGATAAAACTTCCTTCAGAGGGGAAATAAAGCCGGCGGACTCATGTCGTAGTTTTATGGCATGTAAAAGAACCTTATGAGCATGAACAAGATGTTTTGTAAGTAAAATTCAGTGGCCATTTCTCACCCGTATCTCTGTTTTTGGAGTTGCAGCCATTTTTACTGTGGTCTGCACATTGAAAAAAGCAATTTCGGTCATGGCACTCTCCTTTCATGTCTAGTTTCCAAGCAACAGGAATCACCTTCACCAGCACTCAAATTCAGGACTGAGTTTTTGACTTTTCTAAAATATCTTCTTGGTTTCCAGGAAGAAGCACTTCAAATTTCATATGAATCAGAATATATTTTTTTTTTGAACTGTAAGCAAACGCACACACAACTCCGCAATTGAAATTAAGATTATCAACCCTATGAAAGTTATTTTTACCAAAAGATCACATGGGGATGATGTCTTGTCAGTGACATCTGAATGTAAGCTAGATGAAACACGCAATGTTGCAACAACAAATACTTCATTCATTGTTTGTAGTTGCGTGATTTTTGTTGTTTTGGAAGTTTGAATACTGTAACTGACCTACATCGTGTGTTTACAGAAACTGACATGTATTGAAGTTACGGTTAGTTGAAACTTGAGGAACGAAATAGAGAACGGCTAATTTTGAAGAGTGTCTCTGATGAAGTAATATCATTTGACAGTGAAATTGAACCAGCTTGATGTGGCAGTATGGCAGCTGGTAATAAGATTAATGCAATTAAAATCTAAAATAAAATTTGGCCAATACCATGACGTCCATTGAATTCTCTTGGTGTCCATCATTTTGTTGAAGGTCTCGGTTACTGGAAGATATAAGCGTTGATCTGTGTGAACAAATGTTCCTAAGCTGTAAGGGTTGAGTGTCCCATTAATTTGTGTGTGTGTGGTTGGTTGAATAGGACTATATGGTCCTGTTGTGTCGTGATATTGTTATAATGTCTGTATATTCAGACAAATAGCACTGTGTATGTCCAAAATGCTTCTAAGGCTTGACAGTACGTCGAAGATTAATTTTTAACCTAATCATCCACTTTAAGGAAAGGATTCTCTAACTAACATTCACTTGAAATTTTCAAACAATTTGGAATAATTAAAAGGAATTTTGTTTTCCTGCAGAATGTCAAAATCGGACTAAACAGTCTAAAGGCTGTTTAAAATGCCCCTGTTTATATCATTATGACTGTGTATATATTTGAGGGAATGAAGTTCAGACTTCAGCTCTACTTAAAATACCCACGAGTTTATGAGATTGTCATTTTTTATTGGGAAGAAATTGAACTCTTTATATATCATAAAAGCAAGCTGTATCATACTGCAGTACTGTGGGATGTGCTATAGTTTACTACTCTTTCCAGGCAGGTGATACAATACCTTGCTCTGCTAATCCCATTGATACTCTTCAGTCAAATCACCCCTACCCCTGTCTAAATGTCTCCCCCCCCTTACAAGGGTCCTGCAGCATACGTATTTGGTCCAAATATTGAACAAAAAAATCTGAGAATGCTCTTTGCTGTTACAAGGATCTCTATGAAACAGAAATAACAAGATAGCATATTTAATTCTGTAGCTTCTCAGTTGGTACCTCAGCAATCGACTTGTAACAACAAGTGAATCGTCATATATTGATGTCAAATGCCACCATTTAAATTTATTTTTAAAACATTTTAAACAGTAGATTGTAGTGCCTTAAACCCAGTTTAAAATTACAGGTGACATTTCACTGTGTTTTTCTTCTTGTACAGTCTGAGGAGCAGTGGGTTAAAGAATAACAATTTTGTTGTTTATATAATTTGTTTTAATTAGTATCAAATTAGCAGTGTTCATTTTATTAAATGTGTGTGTACTACATATTTACTTGTAGGTTTTATTTAGTATGTGAATGTATCACGTTACCATATCGATAATAATTTTTCTCTAAATGAGTATGAAATTAATTTTTACATATGTAGCAATAAAAAAGGGAATATCTGCCTTTAAAAATTGAGGAATGAATGTATTAACTATAATTAATAGGAAAAATTTATACCGCTATACGTGGCTGACATCCTGAAATTGGTTACAGGTGTCAAGACTGAGGTTTTCTCATCATTCCAACGAAATATGCCACAGTTGCTTTGTTTTACTCTCTTTCCAGTTCACCATAGTCTCAGGATTCAAATCTGATACCCTAACTTTTCAGTTTTCATTATTTTCCTCAGTTCCTCTGGGTATTGCTGTATTCTTTACAATTTATAATTTACAATGTTCCTGCCAGTTTATGATAAGTGTTCCTCGGAAATGACAAAGCATTATTAAATTAACAGAGGAATAAATATGGTTACTTTTTTCTTTAATGATAATAGCATGAGGTTCTAATGGAGCTTATGTGTTTTAGTATAAAATGACAGCTTGTTAGGATTTTGGGATCACACTTACTGTGCCTTGTGATGATTATCTTTTATTGAAAGTCGTGCTACATTTGGCATTGCATTGGAATTTGAAAGGCATGCACTGGCCATGGCTTGATTGCATCTTGCTTTGTGGGCTAGGGATCGTACCGTATTGCCTGAGGACTCTGTCCAGGAGGCTCAGGAGTCGGAAAGCCATATCTCAGAGTTCCGGGAATGGGTAACTCACGTAGACGCACTACTAAAAATGACCTCACCGCCGACGATTTGCCGGATGATGATCAGGTGTGTGTTGCCACACTCTATACATTGTCGACATGATCGGAAGGAATGGTCTCAGTATTCATGTCTCTGATATGTATCAATTTATTCACTAGTCTTAGTAAGAAAGCTTTTATTTATATTTGTTCTTGTGCCAGTTTTTTTAATTGTCAGTGACATTGCAGCAAAAGTAGTAGTTGTAATTACAACTGTTCACCAGTACCAAACATTTTTGTCCCTCTACTGAAAGCCGTTAAACTGCAAGATTGTGAACGTGGCTGCGTGTACAGCTAAGGTGATATTAAACTACAGGTTGAAACTTTTACACTTATCACCAGTAAGAGTTTTACTAATTGCTAAATTCTGTCCTGTAATTTGTGTTGATGAATTAATTATATTTAGTCTTTCAGATTCCATATACATTTCCACTCGCATCCATAGATTTATAGATACAGTCAGTATAGTGATTGGCTATGGACCAGACCAGTGGTATTCAACCTGGGGTACACCAAGACATCTTAGGGGGTACGTGAAATTTAAAAAAATATATGTATTATTTTATGATAAACACTGAATAATCAGTAATGTAATTTATTTAATTTATTTTAGATGTAGATTATATACTATGTATAACTTGAATTATACACCAACAACTTTGGGGGTACAAAGTTGAAGAGAAATTATATCTGGGGGTACACGAAGACATCTTAGGGGGTACGTGAAATTTAAAAAAAATTATTTTAAGATAAACACTGAATAATCAGTAATGTAATTTATTTAATTTATTTTAGATGTAGATTATATACTATGTATAACTTGAATTATACACCAACAACTTTGGGGGTACAAAGTTGAAGAGAAATTATATCTGGGGGTACACGAAGACATCTTAGGGGGTACGTGAAATTTAAAAAAAATTATTTTAAGATAAACACTGAATAATCAGTAATGTAATTTATTTAATTTATTTTAGATGTAGATTATATACTATGTATAACTTGAATTATACACCAACAACTTTGGGGGTACAAAGTTGAAGAGAAATTATATCTGGGGGTACACGAAGACATCTTAGGGGGTACGTGAAATTTAAAAAAAAAATATTATTTTATGATAAACACTGAATAATCAGTAATGTAATTCATTTAATTTATTTTAGATGTAGATTATATACTATGTATAACTTGTATTATACACCAACAACTTTGGGGGTACAAAGTTGAAGAGGAATTATATCTGGGGGGTACGCGAACAAAAAAGGTTGAATGCCACTGGACTAGACGACCGCAGTTTGATCCTCGATGGGGACAGAGGATGTTTCCTCTAGCCTCTGCATCTATACCAGCTCTGGGGCTCACCTGGCTTCCTTTACAGTGGGGTGGAGTGTGGCTGGGGCATGACACTAACCACTCACCCCCCACATAGTGTTGAGGTTAAGAATGAGTAGGAGCTATACCTCCTCTCCCCCGCAAGCACCTACGTGGTGTTTAATGGGACATCTTTACTTTCCTTTTTATATAATTCTTGTTTTAGCTTGGACCATTCTTGGATATCTGATTTTGGTTTGCACTTGGTTAACATCAGTATATGTTTGAATGTTGTCAGGAGATTGTTTCCTTCTTTGTCTTGCGTTTCATATTCATGGCATACTCAGATGATGGAGGCAGGAAGGACCTCTCGGTACAATCCAGAAGACAGCCATATTCATATTACTGTCATGAGAACCTTAACTCCAGTGTGGATTTTTTGTTGTTGTTGTTGTTGAAAATTTGGCCATTGTCTAAATTATAAAATCACAGTGTTTCAGAAGCTCAATTTTGTTTCTTTCTTCAGGACAGAAACCCTATCTATTAGGCTAGGTCAACCATGGGACCCTGCAGATAGAGCTTCTGCGCTTTTCGCCCCTTCTGCCTGAAGATGGAAGCAGAATCCAGTTTCTGAAATGTAATTTTATTATTCTATAATTTAGGTGAGGGACAAAGTCAAAAAAAATAATTTTACGCTTTATAATGCACCATCATGAGAAACCTTCAGACTTCACAGTGTAGACAGTTTTAGTTTCCTAAATATACACTTCTTTATGAGTTTTGCGTAAGGAGAGGTATAAACTGTTCAGTCCATCGTTTGTACCAATATATATGAAATGTATTTGTGTAAATATGTTATAAGAGTTATATATTGATTTCCTGTGATATGTGCAGAGACTTATCGAAGAATTTGAAACCCAGGAAAGCACACTGAAGGAAATGAAAGAGCAGCTGCCAGACTGCAGGAATAAATGCTCCTGCAGGTAAGCTGATATTGATCTAGGTTGCCCCACGCACTTGGATCATTACTGGACACATTGCGTTCTCTTGATCATGTTAGGGTGCTTCAAAGAACCATGACCACACCGATTGACTGAGACCCTCCTAATGTATGCTGGATCTAGAAGTGTAGAACTGAATATCAGTAATCTTTGTCGAGCCAGTGCTGGTCATTGATGGAGTATATTTTAGGAGGATTCCTCCTGTTCACATCTTTTGCATGTGGCAGTTCTTTGAGCATGCACCAATATACATATAGGTGACACGTCAATGTTTAATGACCATTTAACAACCATTATGAACCTGCATTATTTCTCTCCACGTCCAGTAGGTCCATAGATAGTTTGTCCAGAGGCATTTCAATGAGGAGCTTTGGCTGCCTCATTTGCAGCCACTCTATAACCATGAGCCTTCCAACACTTGGCGAGACTGAATAGCTGGTTTGGGACCAGGGAATAAACTTCTTGACCCCTGAAGATTGCTGTCTTCTGGGTTGTTGCGCTGTGTAGTCTGGTAGATGTTTACCAACGTTTCAGAGGTCATACTGCCTCCATCATCAGAGTATGAAGATTTCTGTCTTCTGGGTTGTTGCGCTGTGTAGTCTGGTCGATGTTAACCAACGTTTCAGAGGTCATACTGCCTCCGTCATCAGAGTATGAAGATTGCTGTCTTCTGGGTTCTTGCGCTGTGTAGTCTGGTCGATGTTTACCAACGTTTCAGAGGTCATACTGCCTCCGTCATCAGGGCGATGAGTATGAAGATTTCTGTCTTCTGGGTTGTTGCGCCGTGTAGTCTGGTAGATGTTTACCAACGTTTCGGAGGTCATACTGCCTCCGTCATCAGAGTATGAAGATTTCTGTCTTCTGGGTTCTTGCGCTGTGTAGTCTGGTCGATGTTAACCAACGTTTCAGAGGTCATACTGCCTCCGTCATCAGAGTATGAAGATTGCTGTCTTCTGGGTTCTTGCACTGTGTAGTCTGGTCGATGTTTACCAACGTTTCAGAGGTCATACTGCCTCCGTCATCAGGGCGATGAATGTGCCAGTTGGGTGAGTGGTGCTGTTTATAGGAGCTGGACCGTGAATGGAGTATGACCTCTGAAACGTTGGTAAATGTCTACCTGACTACACAGTGCTACAACCCAGAAGATAACTATCTTCGTTCACACTGCCATTAGAACCTCAAATCCTACTAAGAAATTACTTAATATATCTCAGAGCAGTGCTTTGATTCAGATTAATAGTAAATTGGTATGCTGCATCTTGTCTTAAATATAACCTGAAAGTTGATATTGTTAACTTCTACAGTTAGGCAACACTATGCAGAGTCAAACAACTAGTTTTGTATCAACCCTGATTATGGAGACTATATGAACATTTCCAAAATGTTGGTAAAAACTTGCTGTATGGGATCACAACCCAGAAGATCAAAATTGGCATTGCCTTAAATAGCTTTTTCTTTGTCATTGTTCATATGGAATGAGCTGTTACTAGTTAAGGGCTGGACAACTGAAATTTTGTCCTCTAGCCTCTGCACCCAGACTCGTATCCAATGGGTACTGGGGTCCCTTCCTCGGAGTGTGATGTGACTGGGTCGTGATACTGACCACTCACCCTCATCTAGTGCTGAGGTCAAGAATTAGGAGCTATACCTCCACTTCCCACAAACAACCTACATGGCGTATAATGGGATGGCTTTACTTTTATTGTGCATGTGGAATGTTATTACCATGCAGTCTTTTCCTCATTTAACACTTCAGAGACAGGGAAATCAGTCTCCAGCATTTCACTGGAAGGAAGCAAAGAAGGCCCATATGTGTCTCTGCGTTGCTTAGTGAGCATTTTGTGGAGTGTCATTGATATCACGACAGGAGATCTTTTGTTTTTAGTGCCAAATAGACCTCTGCAACAGGAAACCTTTGCCTTGCCTTTTTGTGGTCTGATAAGGGATGGTTATTTTCATATGAAGAGAGAATGGCTTCCTGAAGAAACTCCACAGCTATTGCAGTACCCTCCAGAATACCAGAGTGACCAAGAAACCGACTGTGGTTCCTCCCAATAGGAGGCCCATCAGGTGGTCTGTGAATTTCTGTAGTTGTGCTCTCTCTTGAGATTAAAGATGATATGCTTATGACATGATAAAGATGGTTCTGAGACACCATCCATTTATCTCACATGGATTAAAATCTATTATTTCCTGCATTCTATTGCTGAGGAAGGTGAACCTTTCTCCTTGATTTAATATTTGTAAATTTTTGGATTCTGGGTATTCCAGTAGTGCTCTAGGATTGGTGACCAAACTTCTCTATGTTACTTGTTGTGATTTACCATTACATCCTAGAATAAGGCCATTTGCCTTTCCCTGCAGTAGTTAATTATGTCTGCCAACATAGACAGCAGCAGTTTGATTGAGTCACAGAGCAAGTATGCAGAACACTCTTGCCATTGGTGTTGAGTCAGGTATATAAATGGATCTTCCTATAGAAGTACAGTCAATATCATGGCTGCTGTGTCAGAGATATACTTGTATGCTCTGCAGTCAATTCTTCACTGAGTTTATGAGTGCCCAGTTTGCTGTGATGCTAGTTAATCTGTAGGAAGGAGAGCCCCATTCTCAGATAACTAAGAAGGAGCCACCGACCCCCTTTGTCCATGCCTCTGAACAGCATAAATACCATCATCGTACACTCTCAAAGCTAGGTGAGTGGACCCCTTTTTGGGGAACTTGTCTGTGCCTATCCTCAGACTTGAATTCTGCTGTCGTAATCTCATAAACATGGTAGCCATCTGCACTGGTTTCCCAGGGATCCATGCCACAAATTTTTCTGAGTTCTGGAATTGATCCAGTCTTCACAACTCTCAGTCTGACTCTCTCCCAGTGAAATTACGCCTCAGAGCCATTCCTTAGCTGCTGCTGCTCAAGATAGGTATAGGTGTCATGGAAGAGAGGGATAGCCTTTCTCTTCAGGAAACACATCAGTTTCTATCTCCGCACTCTACACCGTCGACCGTGAACTTCCACAGTGATGCCCATGTCCTGATGACCACCATACCTGAGCATAGCCGGTGGATCCATGGCTGCTGACAGCTGGATATCTCCGGCTTCCCTCTGCAATTTACTGACTTGAACAGCAGAGCCCCCATCATTGGTCCCAGGCTGAGTCAGCAACAGAGTTTTTCAGTCAACCTTCTTGAGGAAACCTTTCCTCTTTCTGCCCCTCTTATAATGCAAGCCAGCCTGATTATTCTTCTTGATGGTCAGGTTCGAGATACCTGTTTTAGCCAGACCCTTCACCAGAGCTCATAAGAGATTTTGCCACTTCTCTGCACGGGGAGAGGATAACCATGTTTACAAATTTGAGAACCCTGATAGGTTGTTATAATGGCATGCATTATTATGTTTTGCAGAAGTCCAGCTCGAGTTCCAGGGATTCCGATCCCCATCGAACTTAGAGCCCCGGCTTGCAAGGGCTTTGAAAGAACTGAGAGTCGTGGAGGAGGCAACTTGCCTGTTAGAACTTGCTTCTGATGATCCAGAAGGGATTGAAGGACAACTTAAGCGTTGCACGGTATGAAAACAGAAAATTGTGATACAGAGCACGAGCAGATCTATATTATTATGGACATAATTATCCAGGACACTCAGTGTGTTTGTTGAAATTCATAGAGAAGCGAGGGGGGGCATTAATTCAAGTACCATAATAATTCAGAGCAAGAAGATGGCTGACCGTCTTCGGAGATGTTGCGAATGTGTAGTCTGGTAGATATTGACCAGTGTTTCAGAGGAGCATGCTGCCTTCATTATCATACTTATTACACTGATGGTGAAGGTAGCAAACTCATGTACGTATTGCGAGAACATAGAATCCTTTCTTGTGATGAAAACTGCGGATAAGAACAGACACATTAGTGCTGTTCCATATCCTCATTGAGTTCTTTTTAACGTTTTGTGACTCGCTAATTTTTATAGTGAGATGTGGTTTGCGCCCCATCTCACTTTATTTCATTCATAGCAATAATTTGAGCTGCTTAATGCTAGATGAAGTTAGTACCACGACGTGTTGAAACAACAGAAGACTCAATTACTATCTCATCTTCTGATGCAATTGTATTAAATATTAAGATAAATTTAAAAGATACCTGAAAAAGTATAAACAATATTAATACGAGTATGTACACCCCCATTTGATTTATTTAGAATTTAAGGTGCATACTTAAAAAAGTTTACCACACATATTCTAATAGTTTCACTATGTTTTAATGTAATTTGTAATATACAGCTGACTTTCAAAATGCTATGAAGTTGACTCAGCACAAATATGTTTCCAGTATATTTTTTTAACAGATTATTTTGAACCCAGATATAGTATAATGATTTTTTATTTATAGTTACAGATGTAATTATCAGACATAATTTTTACTCAAGGGAGATTTAAGAGTATTTCCTTTGCTTCATCATAAAGCAGCATTTCGTAAAAAGACGTTTCTACGGACACAAGCAAAGCTTTAAAAATGCCAGCCCAGTTTTTAAAAATTTGAACATGTTTCATAATTATCACAGATACTTTGAAATGTAATCTGAGGGCAGGAATGTTGGGTTGAATTCCCCTTTGTATCGTCACAGATAAAAACGTGAAAATTTTTAAAGCACTGTTACATACTGCAATTTGTATTTTGAGTCTTCTGATTCCAAGTTGCACCAACATAACTGCTATAAATTGGCTCTGATTAATCAGAGTTCAATTGGAGAGGGCATCCACATGCACCGAAGAAACGTATCGATCAGTAAGAAACAAACTTTGCCAAATTATCTTTATCAGATGAACAAGAAATTGCAATAGGAATTCAAATTAAATTATAACCTATAATGACCTTACTTAAAGCAATTAATTGTAGCACATATGAACTAAAACAAGGAAGGTTAAAAGAATCAGGCCAATTGAGGAGGGCATTTAAACACAAATTACTTACCTTACGTACATTTATGCCAGCCACTCTAGTCTAAAACTTCTTTGCAGATTATAACAAATACCAGTGAAAGTATACGTTTGTTACGATATATTTCATTTGTTTCACCATCGACAATTATATCGAAGTTACAGAACGTTACTCCACAAGAAAATATGATGTGTTATTTCTGGTAGTTGTTTGAAGATGATACAGAATGAAATTTGAAAGGTTTCAACAAGTCAGATCTCTACCCCTTCTGCCATGTGCCATTGGGTCAGTTCCTTTGTTACTCCAGAAGGGTGGGTTAGGCAAGCAGGACTAGTCCTTGGTCTCTGAAGTCTCTCAGGCTTACCCTGTTATATTCTTTTGGGGGGTATTCTAAGAAATGTCTACAATTTCACAGTTGTCATCAGCATTTACAGAAATGAAGGAACGGATATGTAGTATTTGTGCAGACATTTGAATATGTATCCTGTCACTAGAGGTGCCCACGTATGGGAACAATTTCAAATTTTCATGTTCCAGAAATTTAAATAAAATTAGTATTTCTCAAGAGAATGGCATAGCAGGTGCAATTGGACTTTGTATAGAGAACTTGCCAGATGAAATGAAATGCTACTATCAGGACTTTGCTCTCTTTGTTGAGGATGTGAATATCAAAATTGAGGTTAAGTCATTATTCTTTAATTTATATACATTTTGTTTATTGTCATTAACATGTAATTTTCAGACTTTGCTTGCAGGACTGAATTTTGAACTTGATTTAAAGCTGTTTTATATTTAAGTATATCAGGTGTGACAGATCATAAGATTTTCTTACTATGTTCTACTGCATTTCTTGTCATTAAGAGTTAAACTCTTGTTACAGTATTGTAGTTTATTTATTAACTACAATTTAAATTGCATTATAATAATTAAATCAATTTGAATTTTGGTTGATTTGAATACAGTATACACTTACAGACACAAATTAGTGATCCGTAAACGTGGATTTAATTATGTTTGTTCATTTTATAAATTTAATTATTGCAGGTGCTGGGAACTCTTTGGTCACGAAATACATATGAAGTAGAAGATATGACGAGTGATTTTATTAAGAAATCGCTTGCAGTGTCCAAGTGGAATGAGTTGTTGGATAGTTATGTGTATGGGATCCATGACTTACTTTTATACTACCTAAAACGTGAGCTGTCAGATGAAGAAAAAGAAGGTTTGTAATTACACTGGCACTTTTACATGTGTATTCTTAAATCTCTGAATTTGAATTGCTGTTTGAACTGAATAGATGTGGTTTTACTTTTTTATTTACACATTGGTTACTCGATTTAAATTCTGCATGCTACCCTATAATTCCAGGCACATTTTCCAATGCCTACACAAATGGCATCATCAGTCCCCTTTGGTTAATTGTGTGGAACTTTCAGGCGTACAGGTTATGAGCATAGGAAATTTGTTACTCTTCATGATAGCATGAAAATGTTGCCACATGTATAGAGTGAAAAATACCTGAGTAACTGTACCCCCTCCCCTCAGTGTCTGTTCTTCCACCATATGTGAAATGAGACTCGCTAGGAAGAAATTATGGTACCTAAATTTTTTTTTAGTTCCTTTACCTGTGACATTGTTTATTCCTACCCATCACTTTCACACACAGAATCAACATAATTCGCTGGGACGATACGCTACAGACTTGTTTATAATTAATAATCTTCATTGATAGAAAGGGGATCTGGGGTAGCTGAGTCAGTATAGTGAGTGATTATAGACTTGACAGCCGGGGTTTGATCCCCAACATGGACAAAGGGTTTTTCCTCCTCCTGTCCTTTCCTGAGGGCCGCCTGCCCCTATCTAGTGTCGAGGTTAACACCAAGTGCCTACATGGTGTGTAGTGGGACATAAGAATGATAATAATACAAAAATAGAAGTTGCTTATTTAAACATGGACTTTCATGCTTTTTCTCCAATTTTTCTTTTTACTATTGATAATTATTTTCATAACTCATTCAGCAATCAGTAATTAAATCAGTTGAAGCAGTATAATTTTAGATAATATTTCCATAAAACTAATTAATTACAGATGTATTCTGGCCAGAGAACAATAATTTTAATTTGTTCATTAAATTTCTTCTATTCTACCTGAGCATTTGTGGGTATCTAAGGTTATGTTTGTCCCTAAAGTTTGGGACTGAAAAATGTAGTCCGACTGATATTACACAGTGATGAGCCTGGCCACTATTAAAAAAATTGTTGCCTGCTTGCAGTAAGTTAAGAAAAGTTTGTAATAAATTCTGTGAAATATAAATTGAAGGGACATAATTTGTTTTGCACTAAAATGTATTTCATATCCATGTAAGCAGTTGATATTATTATTATTATTTCAGTTGTGTACTTGATTTTAGATGTCTGTTCCTTATCCAAATACCTGATCACTGGATCATTTGTAGATACAAAATCTTCAATGATTTAAGTCTAAAAGTCTGTATAGTTTTCTTATTGCCACCTGAAGCCATTCTGTCATGCTTATCTTTGCCGCTGCGAAGCACCATTTCTCTACCTCAGCCACTTGGCTATTTTTATTGAATTATTTCTCTTATCATGGAAGCATATCATGATTACTTTAAGTGTTAATTATTTTAGTGAAATATATTAAGTTGTCACACTCCTTAAAGGAAATAGGAAAGCAACACACCTCATCCTGATGTCTCAGCCTATCATCATTTACAGTTGGCACTGCGATTGTATTTAATTTGATGTTTTAATAAATGTAAATTGGAAAGTGATGATTATAATAACAGCATTAAAATCCCTGTATAGACGACAGTATGATTGTTTATTGCACAGCTCGGATCATCGTAAACCCTCTCGGCTCTTGTATTACTATTGGAGGAACTTGGATAATTAAAGCATGTCAGTTTCCCTTTTCATTTGTATTTTAAGTTACCAATCAAAGAACTGAATGAGACGTAGTGTCATATTTGGTAGCTGGGAAAAACTGGTAACAAGTTTAATAGATAAAAAGATGTTATCTTTCGAGGATGAACATCTCGCATCGGTTCTACAAGTTTATACATTCATGTGGCTTAGATTTACACGAGTACCAACATACAGATATTGTTCAGTGTGGATTGCAGGAACATAGAAATAGTCACGTTTACAAGAAAGCATTGAAGATAGCTAGAACTTTATCTGGAATTCTTGTAAGTTATGTGTGATTGTTATTTGATTATGTATGTAGAATTGTAAGGATAACGTTTTGTGCATTCGAGTATTCATAGGTTTCAGGAGCACGTGTATGAAATTTGTGAAAAATAGGTTTGGGGCTGAATATTAAAGCTGTTTCTCCTCTGAATTGGAAAATAATCTCGACGAAGTGACATACGGTCTCCCCGGACAACTTCATATGCAACAGATGAAAAACAAAAGCTGTTTTGTCAGTATATATCGCGATATGAAGACGTATGGTGGGTATGGCTCCATGCGGTTTCAGGGCTGTTCTGAAAGCTGTGATGACGAGAAAAGGATGCCAGATTTTGTCGAGAATTGAACCCAAGTCCTTTGAAGGAAGCAGAATTGTTGGTTAGTTAGACTTTGTTTTATTCTTTAAATTGTAAATTATTTGTGAATGAATCTAGCATTTGCTTTTTATGAACGTGACATGAAGTTTTAAGGATGAGTTGTGTAATTAGTAATTAGCATTTTTTCACAGTCGATAGTAGTAGCAGCTGTTTCATTAGACTAATCCTCGCCTACTAACTGTTTTCCACAATTTTGCTTCACATATTGATCACAAGGCATCGTCTTGATAAGAGATATCATAAATCAAATTTTCGAAGGAGGCTGTTTTACCAGCTAACCTAGAACCTTAATAGTGCAGTGGCGTTCGGCCGCTCCAGTGGCGTGTGGCTGTGAGCGTGATTTTAGTTAAATATTCTTGACTCGTTTATTGATTTTCGTTTTTTAGCAACGCTTTATCAACTGCATTATGGATAAGGTTATTTATGAATGATTTATTTCCAAGTTGTCGTACCCTGTTTTTTTAAAAAGGTACTATCATTGCTACCTGTTTGGAACGACTGTCGTTGATTGATTGTATATTTAACTAAGTTTAATCGACTGCGCTGGTTATTTAGTGTACAATAAAGCTGTCTCTTTAAAATTTCATCCTGGACGTGCTGTAATCTTTGTAAGTTAAGGGAACATAGACTGAAATGTATTCGATCTTATTCTTTTTTTTATTGGCAGTTGAATTTTAAGGAGAACGTTTTACGTAAGGGGGCTGCAGTTCACAAATAACTTGGCATTATTACATTTTCATGCAAATTATGATTCACCCACGTAGTACTATGATTATGTCGTTAAAAATTTCAGAAGATTTAAATTAGCTCAGTGTAGTATCCAGTGGTGGTTTCCTGAGAACATGGTAATGGACGTTCGGGTTTATGTAAAAGACGGGGGGGGGGGGGGGGGTCACCAGCTGAGCGACTCTTAGCTACTCAAGAGGGATTCTGATCGGGAAATATATAGTAAATATTACCAGAGTAAAATATTTATTTATATGTTAAATTGACAAATTCTTGTGAAGATTAAATTACGTAATTAGGATCTTCATACATTGTAATGAAGGTTTGCGTAATGGCATTACATGAAAAATGTAATTTGCCCTGGTATAATTTATATTTTTAAGTTTGTTTATTAAACTAACTTTTTATTTTTAAGGAATACAGAAGTTTGTTGGGAAAATTAGATGCCAAGATTGTGTTTGTTGTGATGTTTGACATGAATGTTGACCTTGAAGACTGGTAAGTAATTTGTTTTAACAATCAGCAAAGTTGGATCTTGTATTTATGGGTTTTTGTATGAATCTCTCCGTTAACAGCAATTATTTCTTTGAACATCGTTAACCAGTTGGCCTTTGGAATGGTCAAGTGTTGTGTTTTCTTCGCGGTACGGACTGAATTCTTAAATTATATTTTTGATTATAAGGTTAAGGAGACTTCAATGATATTAGGTTTGATCTGGTGTGAACTTTTGTCGTGATATTTTTGAGCATTCGATTTCTATGAGACAGGGAATTTCTTGCACTGATGAAAGGGGAATTGTTCAAAGACTCCAAATAGGACGGGATTTTACCGACCATAACTTTAACTTTCAGGGATATGTAATACTTCTATATCGATCGACACTTCAAAGAGATGTCCACAGACAATTTTTTTTCTGGGATTGATTCACAGTATTTTGGTTCTTCTCATGTCATGGAACACTAGCAGCTGAAATTGATATATTTTTTAATCGCTTACGTTTTAAGAAGTACTAAGGTCGATTAACGAATATTATGTCATTACAATTCCTGGACCAGGGAGTGAAATTAGGCTCCTCTGCCCGACCCAAGAAAATATGTATTTTTACCTGAAGATGTGAGCAGATCCAGCTACCGAAACGTGGTGTCTAGTTTTAGTATATTGAACGATGGAGTAATTTAATGATTTCAGTACAGATTATTTTAAGAAGAACTCGGGGCGAAGGACATATATAGTTTAGCTAACTACAAAATTTCTTGTTGTTGTTATTTGTTGATATTTCAGGTTCTGATGGTTTACCGAAATTTCGGAGCTGTTTCAAGGCAGTCGCATCTGAAACGTCGGCCAGTGTCTGCCACAATACACGGCGTAGCAGCCAAAAAGACGGCCATCTTCATGTTGGTTTATGGTTTGGACAAATGAGGTTTTACCTCTGTGACAAAATTGGTTTGATAATGTGATTCTGAGTTAACATTGTTTTGATTTAATAATTTTTGTATCCTTTTATTTATATAACTATAGAAATCGTTTTAATTTTCATGTTGTAGAATCAGTTTTTACCTGTCTTTAGTGACACGATACAAAATAGCCCAATATTTTATTTAATTATGCTCGTAATCTGTTATGAGAAACATTATTTTGTGATACACGAGTTCTGTTTCGAAATATTAGAATGACCTTGAAAAATCTTATCAGCCGTCACGCCCTCACTTACCCCACTGGATCGACTTTTACCCATGGGTTTGGTTCTTCATTTACCCTGAAATATGCCCCATAGCATTTAAATAATGCCATGGATGTCGAAATTATTTGCTTCCCAATTACAGCAATGTAGGATGTTCAACAGAACAACCAATCATCTTGTT
The DNA here is from genome assembly GCF_977971745.1 of Zootermopsis nevadensis. Taxonomy (NCBI): domain Eukaryota; kingdom Metazoa; phylum Arthropoda; class Insecta; order Blattodea; family Termopsidae; genus Zootermopsis; species Zootermopsis nevadensis. The sequence continues at coordinate 563,161 of NW_028259213.1, read as the reverse complement.
CGCTCGTTTACAAATGATGTTACGTCATCTGAGTGAGATCCAATATCGGGTCCATTACGGAACAGTGGCTGCTGCACTGTTTTATGGACGATAAGAATTAGGCACTTGAGATAAATAATCAATTAAGTTTTATGAAGATAACTATATAGTCTGATAGATATTTACTGATATTTCAGAGGCGATTGCCCTGATGATGGAGGCAGTAATAACATCCGAAACATCGGTCATGATCTGGTGAAACAGTTCATTAACCAACAGTTTCCTATGGTGGCGCGTCGTGTTCTCTTTGAGGTTGGAAGCAGATTCTCATTTCGTAATTCTCGATCGTCTGTCCCGTTCATAAGAATGGAAAAATCTTTGTCATCAGCCCAGTCGTGTGGCCGACCATAAGAAGAACCCTTTGAAGGCGATGAATGGGAAATGGGACAATGGGATGGCAGAGTTGTAAGACACGCTACGTATAACGGGGCGAAACATTAGTTTTTTCTCGGTGCTGGTATTGGTGCAATGTGCCCAGTGTGCTGTGGACTGTTTGGGCACAATGAATATTCTCGTGCATCGGAAGTATGGTAAGTCTACTGTTACTGGCCTATTTACGTTGAATAAAATATCTCATTATGTAATTATTCCGCTGATATACATTTACTTGTATATGGTATCCACCGACGTCGCTCGAGAGGGAAGGTGTACGATGAACATGTTTTACAGCGTTTGTGTTTTGTTTTCAGTTCTTGATTTGCTTATTGGTCTTTTTAATTTTATTTCACTGATGAAAAATACAAGCCTTTAAAATTTCAGATCGTATAATTCAATGTCCCTCCTTCGTCTGCCTTGTTGTGCCCTGTTTTCTTTTTAATTTTGAAGGTAAACTGTAAAATTAATTTGTTTTTGTGTGTGGTGTTCAATACTTTTTTCAAATAAATCGAAATATTTCCACATTCTGTTCTGATTAAAATATAACGAAGGCTTTTACACTAATTAACTGCTTTAATTGATATGCTTTTGTTTACAGCCAATGACATTTGCAAATATTAAGTGTGTCTCATGACATCTGTGCAGTAATGCTTTCCAAAGGCTAATAATTCTTATTTTTTTAGGATTCAGCTTCATTTTGTTTTCATGACGATGATTAATGAATAGCTCACTATCTTTACTTGATGACAAAACGAAACTCGTTTCAAGATACGTGCTTATATTTTTTAATTATAAACGTATTTTTATTCATAACAAGTAACTGCTGGTTTGTGATCATTTGGCGATTAGGTATTTTGGGCCTTGTGGGTTAATATTTATGAATGTGTGTGTGTCGTTATAACCGTTGCTATGGTAATGCTGTTAATGGATATGACTCAAGTTACCAGACAACAATTTCCTCGCCACGTCCTTTAAGAGAGAGACAGCAGCGGACAGGTTACTTTGTTGGCAGGTCTTAGAATCTTAGAACGTGTCGAAACAGTCGAATTGATACAAAGCGATCGACCATTCACGGTGATGATGTCCGTGTGAGAGTTGGTATTGGGACAAGGTTCTAGACCATTCGATATAATTTCTGCCGTTACGCCATGTTCACTCAAGTTTCACCTGGGAGATGGAGCCGATGAGTCCGTCTACGGCCGCATTTCCACGTTGATACATCGACTCCATCGTAACAATACAAGAACTGGAACAAAACACGACAGTGATCAATTGGTTGATTCTGTTTAAGGAAATGATCGCTGTTTATTCCGAGAATCATAAGAAACCCAAAATTTTGGGAACAAAACTCGGAGATATTATTAAAAGAGCTGGTATATATAATTACCACTGAGCTTTAAAGTGTTTTTTTTTAATGTGTAAGGTTCATAATCTTGTGGTCTTGGCTCACAGTGGTACCACTCTCCAAACTAATCCATAACTATTGAAAATCGATCATAAGTATGACGTCAATCGTTAATGACGTCAGAATTCAACCACGAATATAGAACAATGAATCAGGGTTTTGTTCACATTATGATTCTGCAGTTTGCATTTGTGACCATCAAATATTGATACGATTCGTTTATAAATAATGTCCCTGGCAATATTGCTGGATGGTATTTGCCTACAAAAGTAATGTGCCACGTACTTGAAAGAAGCAGATTAAATTATAAGTGGAACCGAAAAGAATGAATGATGAGTGCGCATTAGGTACAGTTGCACTCCAGAGTCGACACAATCGACATGTTTATGTGCAAATCGTAGTGAGATATAAAAGAGTTGTTACGTCATCCTTTAGTTATATTTTCCCCAGATAACAATACACCGTCATAACTCCGTAACTGTCATTAAATTTAGTTATATTTCTAGACTGTACATGTAATGTTTAACGCTTTAAGATCCAGTGGTAATTATATGTACCGCCTGCTTTAATAGTGAGAAGTTCAGCTCCGTTTGGTTTTCAACTTAAACAGCGTTTACTAGTTATCGATGTAATGGTGAAGTGTAGTGTTTACTTCGCGGTACGGACTGAATGTTTAAATGTTATCGGAGTTGTGATTTTGCCGATGAAGGGACCATTTCGTTCTACACGGCGATTTGCTATGAGACAGCAACAATCTGTTGTTCCTAAGATCTTCATTTCATAATTTCGAATTGACCTGAAGTAATGCTTGCTAATAACATGGGGTTGCTACTTACAAGTACTTAACCCTCTGAAGCCCAAAAGAGAGAGAGACGAAGGAAGTTTCGAATTGCTTATTAGGAAATGCTCATTACCTTGTTAACATAATCTCGCTACCGGATCCTATCCTGAATCAGATTAATCCAATATACAGCCTCCACAACATATTTCTCTAAAATTCATTTTAATATCATCCTTCCATTCACGTCTATTTCTTCCAAGAGTTTTATTTTCTACAGAATTTTCAGCCGAAATTTTTGTACGCATTGGTCGAGATTTTCCTTTGAAGATCGCTGCCTTCTGGACTTTAGCGCCTTGTAATGTGGTAGAAGTTTACCTGATGATGGTTGCAGCAAGGGCTTCCGAAACGTCGGTAAACTTCCACCAGACTTCACCGCGCTACAGCCCAGAAGACGGCAATCTTCATCCTGGCCGACGTGGATTGGGTTGAAGCCTGTGAATAGAATAACAGAAAATTATACCAAAGTTTCGTGTGTGCTATTTCGCTGTAACTTTAAACTCGTTTCATCTCTTTGTGTTTAAGACAGGAGATGATTATAGAAAAGGCTTACCGTATCAGAGATGCTTAATCTGCCTAATGATATCTATACAAAGTTCTGATGAGCATCTCGGAGGGCTACATCAAACATGGCGTGACGCAGTTACGTACAGTCTCGTTTCTTTTGCTGTTGAAGGCTAATGCGCGTTGAAGACGCTTTCAGAAGCTCAGATTGTACAGCGTTGAATGATTGATGAATTGGAAAGGATGATAGGAGAAGTGGTCGTGGCCAAATTTAAAACGCTTTCTCTGTATTTGTCTGAGGGATTGTGAATTGTAACGCGCCAGAAGGTCTGATCTGTGAAAAGAAGGAGATATTGGCGTTGTTGATCGTTGAAGACTGTAACGTGACTGAAATTTAAGCTCCATAAATGTCTTAACGATTTGGTAGTTTGAAAGAAAATACGACATTCGTGCAGAATTCAAGACTTTGTTCTATTTTAATAACTGCGCGTTACGAGAACATTTATTGACGTAATAATAGTGGAGAGAGTGTAATGATTGGTGATTCTTATTGATTATCTTAAATTTTAATTTATCTCTCAGCCTCTCCAAAATGGCCGGATAGTACATCGTCTTATGCCAGGATTCTTTCCGTTCATACCTTTTTCCAACTGATCAGGACTATTACCGATCCTATTTCCATTATCTTCTTGTGGCATAGTGTCGTGAAATAAACAACTGAAAATAAACAGAACAAAAACGAATCGCTACATCTTATTCAACTACACAACTCAAAAGAAAACTACTGCCATGTTTATCCAGTGATGGCATCTGGGAAATATCAGGGGAAAACTCCCACATAAGAAGTATTGAAGAAGGAGTAAATTGCCCGTCAAGAATGACGGGGGGGGGGGGGGGAATCTAAAGTAGTAAAGACGCAAAGTCGTAAATATTCCATAGGCCCAACGTGCCTTAACAGAATTACCATGACAGCGGTTGTAACAAAACACGCCCTCACACGTGTGATCCCATAAGGACCAAAGTTGCTAACAGTAGCGTATTATGTAGATACATATCTTGAAAAATTATTTAACTAAAAAAATTATTTCTTTATGTTTCGAATTTAATTAGCCTTTACTCATTTTGTTGTACAATATAAATATTTTCATACATTTACAACATTTTGTCAAGTTAAGTGAAACACACACATATATATATTATGCCGAAATTAAGGTTAATTTTTGTTCATAACTAAATTTCGATGTTAAGATTCTAAAGTAATGATAGAAAATCGATTCTTCTACATTGCAGTTTTGCAGATAATTATGCATAATTGTACGTTCTGTGAAACAGACGGAAGCATTGTAAACCCTATGTTGTAGGCAATGCGTCGTCTAATATACCATGTTAATATTTAGTGCCCTAAGTCTGTTGTGAAATATTTCCCACAAACTTTGCATATACTGTAGTTATTTCAGTTCAGAAAAAATCGTGGAATTATAAGAAACTTAATTGTCTGATATTTGAGGTTTACAAAAGGGTTAAAAATTTCTTTGTTGTCTTCTGTGGCTTGTGTTGCCATATATAGTGTTGTATGTCATTTCTCTTAAATAATGTTTCGTACTTTTGTTAGAAAGTACCAGAGTGAACAGCGAAGTGAGTTTGTACTAACAGAGTCACTTGTTAAATGAATGTGTGTCTCCGGAAATTTAAAAGAGACGTTAGCGTTCATGTGTATTTTATAACTTAAAAATTATATTTCTGGTCACATTTTGCTTGCAGTTAAAACGAAAAATGTGAGAATACTATCCCAGTATTTGGCAGCGAATTTTATCAGTCTCTTGAAGATAGTTTCCCGGCCTTCGTAACGTTAGAAGTTTCTATAACGACGTCTGAAAACGCGTAGTTCGATCCATTTTCATCCAGTCTCTTGTACACGCTTGTAAGAACAAGCAGCTACTTGTGGTTATAATTTTGTAATAGGACTTCTTGCTAGTCGGTACTCCATGAACAGTCGACAGATTTTCGCTTAAGGCATTATTACTTCGTAGTTATGGGCCCCAAACTTCCATGAGTCACACGAAAACCGTTTCATTTTGAACAATTTCTTGATCCGTTTTATTCACGTTCGCAAATTAAGATTCAATTTTAATATTATACTTATACTTGCCTCTCTGTTTTTAACACCACGTGTAGACCTGTTTTAAATTCAGATTAACCTCTTCTATCGGGAAGGCTTATTGTCCAACACGACAAAAGGGTTTAATAATTCATAGGTCTAAACTGTTGTTACGTAACATTACAAAACGTAAAGTGATTTTGTGTGTACGTGTGAAAAGAGAGAGAGGAGATAAGATTGAACCCTCACTAGTTCAATCTTATCTCCTCTACTTAGTACGAATAAAATATTATTCAGAAATGCAGTCCGTACCGCGTAGAAAACACAATTCTTCACCATTACGAAAATCGGCTGGTTAATGCTGTTTAAGGAAATAATAGCTGTTGTATTAGAATGATGCAATTAAGACAGGTGAGACATGTAGCATGCATGGAGTAAATTAGAAATTCCTACAGAATTTTGTCTGTAAAGGCCGAAGGAGAAAGTTAGCTCGGGTGAGTTAAGGGTAGGAGGGAGGATCGCATTAAAATAATTTTCGAGTAAAATTGGTCGGAGGGTGTGGACTGGTTTAATCTGGCGTAGATGTGAAACAGCAGTGGGATCTCATAAACGCTGTGAATGGACCTTAAAGATCCACAAGACAAGGGTCGTTTCTACTCAATGAGCATCCGTCCACTTTTTAAAAGAATGCCTCCGTTTCGGAGTTAATTACACGGTTAGTACAAATTTAGATATTCACAAAGGAGGTTTGATTTCCTGATGAAAGAGAGGATGGAATACTTTTATTAAAATACAGGGTGTTCGAAAAAGGTGTATATACAGCAACAACTTTGGTGACCACTTGACAGTCATTTCCTGACCGCTGTCAACTATATACATTTTGAACACGTATATTAAAATCGTTAATTCAGTAAGTGCCAATGCGTGTTTTAGTGTATTAAAATCTCTTTATTTAATTTATTGAATGTATGTATACTTTTTGGGGGGACACTCTGTACGTCAGTGTTTTATGTCCGAGCCGCTGTTTAAAAGAATCTTACCCTGAAAACTGTGTTGAGGTTGAGGGCCCGAAGGGACTTGAACTTCGTGTCTAGGGAAGGAAAACTTTGGTTTCTCCAGTGTTCTACACGAAACTCACTTTCAGTGTGTCCCTGGGGGCATGGCAGCGTACGTTAAGAGCGCAAGGTATAAATTGCCTTGCAAAGCGATGAAATACCTGATAACAGAACCTGCAGGTTAAACCATCGTTCGCCATGAGACGCAGTTCGAATCCAGGTAGACGCATACCTCGGTCTCACTTCTTCGCATTTATTTTATCCCTCATCCTAGCTACATGCCCGGTTCACTGTGTCCTTATAAATTTCATTATAATCAAGTATTTTGCTCTATAAACTGGTCTAATCATGTCTTCTGAATTTGAGGGGGAAAAATTCTAAGTAAAGCGTGAAGGATTTTTTTTCGGATAGAGGAGCGTTTATAATTATAGATTACCAGCGTCTTACAAATTAAAATTGCCAGCCTACCAATACACAAATGCACTCCGATTATCAATCAGTGCACTGTTGTGTCTTGAATGAACTAAACCTTAATTCTTGCGGTAACTGCATTAATATGATTCGTTTAGAACGATTTGAAGTTCTCACGGCCCTGATGATGGAGGCAGCAGTGACCTCCGAAACGTCGATAAACTTCTACCTGACTACACGGCGCAGTAAGTCAGAGGACAGCCATCAAAATAATTTGCTGTTACTCTCCAGAAATGTGCTTCCAATTTTCATTCGGCGTAAATATTGGAACTTAACCCGTTGTTTAAGCAAGGTAATTAACATGGTTTTGTATTAATCCTACTCTGAATGCGATTTGATGTGCGCCTGCGCGTTGTAACTGTGATGGAATTGTTTCTGTTTAGAATACATGTGGAAACTTTTGCGTTAGCGAGTCACCCATTATACTAACTCCCAACTAACAAGCACATGGGAATGAAACTCAGTTTTTAACGAGTGTCTAGACTAGTTTTCAGCGAAATTGTGTTTTTTTAAGCTTTAAAAATTTCGTAGACGTGTCATTAGAAGGTTAGAAGACAAAAGGGCTTCCGGCTTAAGCAGACATTGAAGAACATTCTTGATTTCTTGTGACATTACTAACTGGAAACCTGGACGCCACTTGCCTCTCAGAGCTTTAGCACGATAAACCACTGTCATAATTACAAATATTTTGCGATGTAACTTATTATTTATTATTATTATTATTTAGTGTTCTGTCTGTCGACAGGTCCATATGAACAGGATCCTTCCATCCTTTTCTCGGACTGGGACCTGTTCATATACGTTCTTGGCAGATGATCCAGAAGTGGTTTGCCATTGCCTTCTTCTGTGTGTGAATGGAGTAATTGTTGGGATGCCCCGGAGGAAAACTCCGTGTTGCCTAGACCACGGCCTTGCCCAACACAAGTTATAAATTCGAACCCGAGACCCCAGGATTACAAGGCCAGCGTTCTAACCGCTGGACCACCGTGGTGATGGATGTAACTTAGGAAAGAATAAATTTCGAACGAGAAATGGCAAGTCATGGCATAGAATAGGGGCAAAATATATTTAAAAATATTTGTGGGGCAGCTACAAGAACATGGTTCAGAAGTGTTGCAATTAAAAAATAATAATTGTAGTCGCAATGAATATTTGAAGAAATCGACAAGACTCTCGTGGAGAGAGACAAAATTCTGTAAGCAGATGACAAAATAATTTTCGAAATTCTATTTCGGTTGATAGCAAGGTACTAGCAGACAGCCCAAACAAGTGCTGGAGTGGAAAGAGGAAGGGAAGTAGACCGAGGATTAGATGGGCGAAAGGAATCCTTGATGGAGTGGCAGACGGCGGTTGGTGGAGAAGAATGGTGACTGGAATTTGGAGGACGTCAGTGACGTTAATAAACTAGTACATACATTCATACGCACATACCCAATGATGTGTTGAAGATTATTAAAAAAAGTGTGTAGATGGAATCTTGATATTGGATAAACTAATTTGAATTCTACTGTCAGAATTTAGATACCAATATTCAGGGTACGTACCCTCTTGCTTCGCATTGTAGTTTCATCTACTGTGAAGACATCGTCTTGAGCAGCGAATGGTAACCTTGGCTAACAAATAAATTTCCTCATCTTATAGAACAAAATGGTTCATTGCCGTTTTCACAAAATCCCGCCACCGGTCCATATTTTGAGCTAGATGAATTCAGTCCACACCCTTACTACGTATTTCTCTGTAATATCTATTTTAATATTATCCTCCCATGTACTTTGTAACTGCTATGTTAACTCCTTCTTGAAAAACCAAAATCTACATTCCTTTCAATGTCCTCACGTGTGTTACATAATCAAATTTCGCCTAACTTGATCTTATAACACTAATGATATTAGGTAATGTAAGGTAGTATATTTGCGTCATATTGTGAATTAGGTTAATATTTTAATATTTTCCGTCAAATCACAATTTTAATAAGATTATAAAATATAAAATATTTAAAATATCATTTCACGTTCCGCATTTGTAAATCGATCATTCGATTGCGGAACGTGAAATTATATTTTAAATATTTTATATTTTATTATCTTATTAAAATTTGTGATTTGACGGAAAATATTAAAATATTAGGTAATGTAAAGTAGTATATTTGCGTCATATTGTGAATTAGGTTAATATTTTAATATTTTCCGTCAAATCACAATTTTAATAAGATAATAAAATATTTAAAATATCATTTCACGTTCCGCATTTGTAAATCGATCATTCGATTGCGGAACGTGAAATGATATTTTAAATATTTTATTATCTTATTAAAATTTGTGATTTGACGGAAAATATTAAAATATTAGGTAATGTAAAGTAGTATATTTGCGTCATATTGTGAATTAGGTTAATATTTTAATATTTTCCGTCAAATCACAATTTTAATAAGATAATAAAATATAAAATATTTAAAATATCATTTCACGTTCCGCATTTGTAAATCGATCATTCGAATGCGGAACGTGAAATGATATTTTAAATATTTTATATTTTATTATCTTATTAAAAATTGTGATTTGACGGAAAATATTAAAATATTAGGTAATGTAAATAGATTATGAAGATTCTCGTTAAAATCCCTTTGTCTGTTGTCGTGTTGTTTCCGGCTACTGCTGATAAGATTAAGCGAAGTTCTTTGAAGTTACTCTTAGAGGACAAAACATATTCACATATTAATAACTGTAAAACAGACTTAAGCGCTTGGCAAAGGACTTAATGTAGGAACATATTTCAGTGCAGTCCATGTGTTTTGTCGTTAGAGGAGGAAAGGACAATTATCTCTTACTTCGTGTCTTTGCAGAAACTTAACTTACCTGATACACTGTTTGCTTTAGAATGTGACACCGAGGATATTCATGTAGAGTGAATAAGCGGTTGTGGAACAAATGCTAAGTCGACAATACGTAATCCATGCAGGGCGCCCTCGTGGAGCGCATTGTAGTCTGACGTAGGCTGTATCCAGCAGCTTTATTCATCTGCGTTTTGTTTCAACGAAGAAAATAATAAGATCATAATTGCACGATTAGAATTTTCATAGTTTCAACGTCTTTACCAAATATTTGTTACAGTAATGAAATGAGTACGATGAGATGGGCATTGAAGAGTTAAAGAAATTTGAAACACGTTTTATTCGGAAGATCTGAAGGTAAGAGAGAAATTGGAAGATCTAGTTGTGGATAGTAAATAAAACGTAATCTTAAAAAAATAGGCTTTTTAAGTATGTGGATTGGATTAATCTCGGTTTACGAACATTCGGTATTTCTTAAAAGTCGCCTTATAAAACGAAATGCCAAACGTATAGTGAACATAATTGTAAGATTTAAATAAATAAACTTTTAAAAAATGTATTTATTACAATAATTATATGATAATTATATTGGACTGTTCTTGGTTAATAAAACTAATCCAGCCAGTAAATAAACGTTGGTTTACATGCCACACCGTGTAGAATGTTTTCTCGTGGGAAAGAAATCGATGATCTCCCCTATTATAATATAATATGATCATCACTTGTTTTGCCTAGGTTATCTTAGACGGCCAAGTGTAGTTCTGCATTTGGTGAATTAAAAATATGTTTTTTTAAAAAATTTAAGCGATCATGGGTCCAAAGCGAAATAGTAGTGCTGGTACTGATAGTAATAAAAGATGCAGAATTGGTTTAGAAATTAAGCTAGACATCTTAAAAAGGACAGAAAGAGGTGGACATAGCTCGTCATTATGGTGTGAACCTATCGATACGTATCTTAAAAGCTCAGGAATGCAAGATACTTGGAACTTGTTCATTCGTAAACCTAGACCCTTGGCTAAAATAGCATCTGGAGTCGTCAGCTCTGAACTAAAGGTGTTAATCTTCAGCGCTGTCTCTGGGAGTTTGCACGGCGTGAAAATCCTCTCAGACCTGTCAACAAGGAAAGGTTACTCCACTGACCTGTCTCTCTCCCACACTGTCCAAATTCATGTTGTAAAACAAACATTGTCGGTCCGTAGTAACTGAACGGATATCAAAAGGCAAATTACAAGGAACTGTTAAGGTCTCAAGTCACTTACCGTAAAATTTACGTGTTTAGCCCTTCGAAGCCGGAGAGAGAGAGAGAGAGAGAAGAGAGAAAAAGTGGGGGGAGTAGCGATAGGCACTACTGTTATAAATGGGGGGAGGGGTATAAAGTTAGTTGTGGGCTATGAAGGTTCCCAGGCAGTGCCCGCTCGTCCTTCTGGTATGAATAAGTTTAGTGAGGACAAGGGATTTAGGAGACAGGATGGGGTAAGAAATAGGGTAGGGGGGAGTTGATTCGGGTCTTTGCGTTAATTTTAAATTTTGATATTGGCCTTGGGGGTGGCGTTAGGAATAATTTACGTTAATTTGGGGGGGGGGGCTACTATAGAGCGGAATTTTGATATTACTCTGAGAGGGCTGCATGGGAGGCATGCAGAGCAACGTGGAAATTGGGTACCAACTCAGCATTTGCTCTAGTACCGAGGAAAACCACGGAAAACCTTGGTCGAGTTGGCCGGTCGCAGGACCTTCCGGATGCGTGCTGCTGACTTCTAGCCAGCAGTCCGGTATTTAAAATCGCGAGCCCTAACGGTAGCCTCTGTCCTTGCGCTTCCCTTTATTAAAAACTGATACATTTTTTTTTTTTTCATTTTTTACATAGATTTGTTTTGGATAAGAAACGACCAACTTGGCTCGTTGCTTATCCAATTACAAAAAAAGTTTCAATTCACATTCCATAAATCATTTTTCCATTTTCATGCCGTGGTCGTCTTGTCTTGTGTCCGTTGGTTCACGGTCGGTCCAGCGTAGGGGAGTGGTCGATGTGACCGCCTATGGACTGGACTCTCCGGGGTACCTATAACGGGCTGGTGGTGCACTGTAGTGGGGGCTACAAAAGAAAAGCCGAGGTTTAGCTGTGTTTTTGCTAGAGGTGAAGGAATTTTAAGGTGTGCTGTTGGGCTAATGTTACAGAACAATGTACTACAGAGGCAATCCTCTGACCGTTTATTGAGCAAAAGGATTGGAGGATTTCGCAGGTTGGGTCACCTCGCAAGAAGGGCTCGGGGGCGGAGGTATTTGTCAATGCTGGGATCGTACTGTCCTAGCTCTTGAATTTGACTGTTGTAGCTGGTGGCCGATTTCAAGTATAGCCTATTCGCTAATCCTTTAATGTAATTCTTGATCAACGGTATTCCGGTCTGTTCGTGTAGGGTACTAATTGGAGTAACCCGTGGCAATTTGGTTATTATTCTGAGGACTTTGTTCTGAAATGTCTGAAGTTTTTGTAAATGAGTGTTAGCAGCGTAGCCCCAGGCGGGGGAGGCATACGTCAGTATGGACCGGAGGAGTGATTTATAGATCATTAACGATAAATTTACATCCATTCTGGAGGATTTATTGAGTAAAGGAAATAGTTGCCTCAGTCTGAAGTTAGCTGTACGGAGAATGGATGATATGTGGGCCTTGTACGTCAATTTGGAATCTAGAATGACACCCAGATATTTGGTTTCGGAGGTAAAAGCTACGGTTTTATTAAAAAATTTTACGGTGGGAACAGTGCAGCGATAGTCGCGTAAACGTTTTGAAAACACGGTTGTGGTGCACTTGTCAATGTTGATCTGAATTCTCCATCTCCGAAACCAGGGTTCCAGAAGGCCTATTGCTCTGTTTAATTTCGTTATCGCTATGTCTAATTTTCCTGAGCGAGCACTGATATTTGTGTCATCTGCATAGATTGAGATGGACACGTTGGAGTCATTCTCAATGGATGGGATGTCATTTATGTAGATGTTAAAAAGTGTTGGCCCGAGTAGGCTACCCTGGGGAACGCCGGCCCTGATGGGGCGGCAGCTTGAGTGAGAGCTCCCATGTGAAACAGAAAATGAACGGTTCTGGAGGTAACTGTGAATTACGTGGATTAGGTGAGGCGGAATTTTGGCTTTAATGAGTTTTGCTATTAGCCCCGTGATCCAAACTTTATCAAATGCTCGTTCTATGTCCAGGAACAATGCCACTGTAGCTTTCTTATAGTTAAATCCGTGAGTGATTCTCTCTATATTTCTTAATAGTGTGTGCGTTGTGGAATGTCCACGTTTAAAACCATACTGGTCATTTCTCATAATGTGGAGCTCCTTAAGTTGAAAATTAAGTCTTTTTAAGATGATTTTCTCAAAAACTTTGCCTAGGGAATTTAATAAACTTATTGGCCTATAATTTAACGGGGAGGAATGGTCCTTTTTTGGTTTTGGGAGCATGATAACTTTAGCGTTTTTCCACTGGGTAGGAAAATAATTTGAAGCTAATGACTTGTTAAAAATTTTTGCAATAAATCTGAAAACAGGCCGTGGCAGGTGTTTTAGTACTATGTTCTGAATCCCATCAGGGCCAGGAGCCTTGCGGGGTTTAAGGTGGCGGATAATCCATTCGACCTCGCAATGGTTTGTAAGCCTTACGGAGGCCTGCGGAGGTTGCATCAGGAAGTCGGTAACTACCTGCTCTGTGCTAACGGTAAAGTTGGTGTCTACGTTTGGGTTCGTTTGGAATATTTCTTCTAAAGTATCAGCAAAAATATTCACTTTGTCTAGGTTGGTAATTGCAACGTTGCCATTGTGTTTCAGGGGTGGGATTTTTGTGCCCGTGTTTGTGAGGCTTTTTGTTATCCTCCACGTGTCTTTAGTGTTGGTAGTGTCGAGGCCTTGGAGTGTTTGCTGCCAGGTATTCGAAATTTGATCTTTAATGGCCGAGTCGATTTTCTGTTTCAAGGCGTTGATGAGAGGCCGAAGCCTTATGTCGTGGGTTCTTTGCCACTGATTTCTCAGTTTGTTTCTTTCTTGGATGAGAAGTCGAGTGGCTGCTGCAATTTGCATTGACCTGAAAGTTCTCCGTCTGAGCGGAATAGAGTGGTGCGTGGCCTTATTCAGAACGTCTGTAAGGTGGTCAACAGCTGTATCAATCTCACTGTTACAGCAGTTCCCGTCTACGCACTGTGTGTTTAGGTTTTCAGAAATGTAATTTTGAAAAAGATTCCAATTGGCTTCGCTGTAGACGAATGTATGTGTTAATTCGTCTGGTTCTAGTGGACCACGTATTCTAAGAAGAACTGGGTTGTGGTCGGATGTCGAAAGACTGCCTTGTGTGCGTATTGAGTGGCTGGAAAGCACGTTACTGATTATGGCAAAATCAAGTATATCGGCTTCACCAGGATTACAATCTGGAAAGTGTGTGGGGTGGGATGGAGCCGAGATTACGTAATTACTTTTATAGTAATGTTTGAGAAGTGTCTGCCCCGCTACATTGTTCTGCCGAGCGTTCCAGGTTAAATGCTTGGCGTTGAAATCGCCTGCTAGAATTACTTTGTTTCCGGTTTCCAAAAGATGGTCCAGGTCACTCTCTATAATTCTGCCCGGGGGGGTTGTAAATAGAGATTAGTACTATTGTTTCCCTATTGATGTTAACTTGGATAGCTGTCGCTTCCATGTGTTGGAGGGGGGGAAGGGGAATCTCGGAATGCTTGAAGCCCTGGCGAATTAGAATGGCCGTTCCGCCACCCCTCTGATTTAGCCTGTCAGACCGGAATGTCGTGTAGTTTGGGCACTTAAATTTTGTTGCAGATTGTAAATGAGTTTCATTAATTAGAGCTATGGGGATGTTATTGGTTTCCAAATAATCTAATAGTTCTGATTTTTTAGTCTTGACGCCTCTGGCGTTCCAGAACAGGATGTCAGTGTGGCTGAGGGACCTACCCATGATTAGGAAGACCGAGGAGGGTGGCTAGGAAGTTATTAAAGATTATTGGGAGGGCGCTCTCATAAGGGTGCTGCATGAATTGTAAAAGCATTCCTGAGATGGAAGATAGAAGGTAATGGAAAGAGAAGTTCGGATTGAAAGTCCGAACAATTTCGACAAATTCTCTTGTCTGCTGCTGGGTGTGAGGATTTCCGAGTCTCAGACCCGCGGGAGGGTGTGGGTATTGTTGGGTGCGTTCATGAGATGTGTGTGTCTCTCTCTGGCTCGTGTGTTCTTCTTTTCCCTGCCTGAGTTGTTCTGTGTTATTCCCCTTAGTTGCTTTGGTCTTGAGGCCTGAGGGCCTAGATTTTGGGCCGAGAGATGATTCGGCAGGTGTGACGTCCTGCGCTACTACAGAGAGAGCGGGAGAGACTGGTCTGTCCGGAACCGGCGAAGATCTGCCTGTTACAGAATTCGGAGGCTTGCTCGCTGCAGCCTGTGTTGATGTGTTGGACCGGACGCAGCAGGGACAGTTAGCACTGTGGGCAAGCCGGGCGTGTTGTTGTATGATGTGCGGCTGTGGAAAATGATAGGGAGAATAAAGGTCCCGTGGTTGATGGAAGCTGTAGGGATGTGGTGGAGGCTGTGTTAGTTGCGAGCTGACGAAGTTCAGTGGCCTGCTCCAGGCATTTGCAGCACCCATAGGGGGGAAGTCACGGAACGTTTTGGGGGGCGGTCGCTGGGGTTGAGCTGAGACCCGCGCTCCAGCAATTCTTTTTGAATTTTCCTGCGGAGGTCTGCTCTTCGTCTCCCTCTCCATGAGGTCACGGAAGAAGGGACACCCTCTGTACTTGGAGCCGTGCTCCCCGATCTTGCACAGGGCGCAGGTCGGCACGAAGTTTGGGAGGAATCTATTTTCACATTGCCACGAGCAATGTTCCTCCGCGCAGTGGGCACAGGCCGGAGGGGCCTGACAGTTTGCCGCCACGTGGTAAAACTGTTGGCACCGTGCGCACTGAGGCGGCACGGTTCGCCCCTTATAAGGTTCGACAGAAATTTTTATAAAACAGAGATGGGACAGCTGAGAGATCTTTTGACTCTGGGGAACGTTGTCCAGTTCGACTATATGCATTGGCAGAGGGGTTTTATCTCTCCAAGCGGTCATTGGGATAACGGTTTGAACTGCCAGTCCCAGTGCGATCAGTTCGTTTTGGATGGGTTTTTTTTGGGGGGGGGGGGTTGGCGGAATGCCTTTTATGACCACTTTGAAGGGCTTGGAGTCGTTCGATCTGAGTAAATTGAACGGCACCTTGTTGTCTTTCAAGAAGGTTTGAAGGTTCAGATAGTCCTTGTATGTGGACGTTTGACAAGCGATTCCGGACTTTATTCTGTGAGAAGTGAAGCCCAGCGGCTGGAATTTTGTATGGAAGTCCTTGTTGAGCCGGGTCATGTCACCTTCATAGTGGTGGTGAATGATTACCGGTGGGATTTTTGCTCGCGGGGCGTTTAAGTAGTGGTTATTGGCGGGTCCTGTCTTCCCAGAATCACGGGTCTCAGGGGTGGGAGAGGAAGGTAACTCAGCGTTAATTGCTTCGTCAGTTATTGCGGGCTTTGGAGGTGCTCTTTTTAATTTCTTTTTGGAGGTAATGACAGTGAAGTCATCTCCCTCCACAATTCCCTCCGGATTCAACCGTTCAGAGGACGCTGTAGCAGAGTCTGTTGACTTCTGCGCACTGACCTTATCAATTTTAGTCCCGCCTTGGGAACAGTGGACCTCCGCCTCTACGATTAAAGTTTTAGTGCCAGAAGGGCCTGCTACTGGCGAGGTTGCCGTTGCCCTAGCTCGAAGCCGGAGCTCGTCTGAATCGTATTTAAGAATTCAGTCCGTACCGCGAAGAAAACACTACACTTCACCATTACAAATATCACCTGGTTAACCTTCTTCAAAGAAAATAATTGCTGTCTATTCTGAGAATCATACGAAACACACAAATACACAATGAATAGCTACTGATTGTCAAAACGCCTGGTACATATAGTTACCATTCAGTTATATGTATGAACAGACTAATGGGAGAAGGACCTAACTCCATGACGCAAGAATCTCCTTGATAAGTTCAGTTAGTGAATGAATTTCTAGCCTCTTATAGGACCCAAAGGTTTGTTCTAATCACAAATGGATCAAAAACTGATCCAGTTGAATCCAACCCTGACATAATATTTTATAATATTTAATATTATCCCCCATCTACGTGGTCTCCAAAATTATCTGTACCTTTCACATTTGCATCTACAATGTTATACGACTTTTTCATTCTATATAAAGCATACATAAATTTTGTATTTATTTTGCCATAAATAAATAAGTTATCGCGTTTACGTTCGTAAGTTTTATCCAAATTTTAAATTGGAATTTCTAGCTCGCCAATATTTTATTAAAGTGGATATACATATAAGGTCGAAACATGTAGCTAATATTCGACACTTCAGCGTCAGGTTTAGGCCTCACTTTGTGTTAGGCCAGTTACTAAAAGCGATTTGTAACGTTAGTACATAAATATCGAGGAAATCGAGTGAATTTGCTTGTCAGTGTTGCTCTTAATATTCCAAAATTATTGTTACAGTTTACACTCAGGTCACTTGCTTATCCGGTTGCATTCCAACTTAGTACCTCGTATATTGCTAACCATTCGCGTTAAAATACTGAGAAAACATGCTTATTTTCGTCTTTTAAATCCATGACCAAAATGTATTTCCAACCATTGGCCGGTACCGTTCAGGCATACGACGTAATCGGACAACCACGTTCACAGCGATTAGCGTTCTTTGTTCGTTATCCTCTTTCCTTCTTTCTGTCTGAATAACGAGTGAGACCTAGCGGAACTTCAATCTTGGCACGTCTGAAGACATAGTGGAAATCAAATAAACTTTGATTTATTTGAGGTTTCAGTTTCTTACAGCGGTGAAGATGTCGATGTTTACCTTATGGGTTATAACACCTTGTGGACGTTTAGGTAGATACAAACGTTTCAGAGGGAAATACTGCCTCCAGCTTCAAGGTCAGTTAAATCCATACACACTCAGTGTTGAAGATGAAAGCAATATGTTCCTCCGAAACCTTAGTATCTGCTTAGAATTAAACAGTTTATATGGATATCTCTTTTGTTTCAACGGAACCAGATGACATATCTCATATAATGTGTCACTGAGCTAAACTGCTTCCTTTTTATGGGAGACAAACACAGTTCATACTGCAGTCAAATTGTATGCTTCCAGTGACCTGTAGTAATCGTTATGGCAATGTCCACTTGTTACCTTGGGAAACAACACATGCTATTAAAAGTGGACGGGCTAGTTTCATCGTGCAACCACGTGATACGACTGTGAACGCCACGTGCAGTAGCTGTTCACAGCCAGGAATCAGGCTTTATGCAACCTGAGGATGAGGAGACATGATTAAGTGTAATTCTACGGATCAAGTATGGAAATGTCTGTCTTGGCAAACATTGGTATCTCAGATCAATCGAAGATGTTTAAGAGTACTACACGTTATGACAAGGAGTGATAAAACATTGTCGAAGCAGTTCGAATAAATAATAATTTTTGCTTAATCAGACGGTTTATTTTATTTTAAAAACAAAAGTCTTCGTGAATCAGTGTTATACTGTCATCCTTGCTTAAGTATACATTATTAAACTCAGGTTAAGTAAGTTTAAAGTAACTCAAGAACACATTCAAACTTGTTCCCATCCTGATCTAAACACAAAAGACGAATTATTGTAACATCCACTCATAAAGTCTTCATGAACGTTTGAAATCATGCGAGTCTACCAAAACATTGCCTTGTAAGCTAGATAACTTCAGTAGAATGGTGCTGTAACGAGTTTGTGCTTTTGTAGTCCCTCGGTCAGGAGTACGTTCAAGAATAATTGACACAGAGGTTTATTTTGAAAGGTCTTCGAAATTGAAACACATTCCAGTTCCAGCCCGAAAGAATGCGAGTTATTGTTTGAGTTATAACATAAGCAATCGATTAGAATTATGAAAATACATCACACAAAATTATTTGTTTCAGGATTCACAAAATCGTCTTCTGTCATTAAATATACGTATTATTTTGTTTTCGTTTTGTAAGAAACTTCGTGAGACCAGGTGAAGGGTTTCTGGAATGACGTACGTCACTGAAACGGTTTACCAGACGAGATATTGTCTACTTGTTTGGAAAAAGAGAGCAGGAAAATGTTTCTTTAAACTCGTCCTGGAACGTTGAGAAGGAGACGCCAGATAGTGTACAGTTAGAGCGATATCTCGGTTTATTCATCCAGTCAATAAATATTTTAATATGGATTCCGTAAATTATGAATGACAATGTATAATTGCTCTGTTCTGGTTTTATTGGAATTACACAAGAAAAATTTTAGCATTGAACTGTGCTAATAGCGGTGTTGCGCTCTAATACTAGAAACTTAGTTTCAGTCAGTTAACTGGATGAAATAATATCATACAATACCGCAGACATCGACAGTGTTCTTCTTAATTCATTTGTAATATTCTTTTTCGTGTCATTTGGCGCTGTATAAAGTGTGAAATTGAAATAACGTCTTTAAATTATTGTAAGTACTTCATATTTCTCTAAATCTTTCACTTTTTTATATGCACTATATGTTGCATGTTTTATGTAGGACTTCGCTAAAGCCTGGTAAGGAGAAGTACTGAAATTTGTGTGCCTTCCACTGGGGTCTGAACCCAAGCTCTGTAACTACTCCTATGTTCTGACTACAGCAACCTTCTGTTGTGTACTCGGCTGACCTAAAACAGACAGTGCGCTTAGTGCTTATATACATAGGTTGGAAGAGAGGATGCAGAAAATGTAATTATCAGCTTATTATTTATGCAAACTGCCAGAGATGTTGCGGTATGAGAAGAGTATCCCTTGTTCGAGGAGCTCAGATCTAAGTCAAGATGATTCAGGGCTGGAGGGATAGAGAGATGGAGGCTGCAAGTGTAGAATGCTTCAAAGTTAGCTTTCTAACTCGGTATTATCATTCTTCATGTAAGCGTTTAGTATCAACTTTAACAAAATATCACTTTTGCTTAGAATATGGGCATACCGTTTACTTCAAGTGATACTGTTCTGCGGGTTTTTCTTCCAAATTTGTTACGAAACTTTGTGAAGAATGAGGCATATATTATACAAGATCAGTTAGGGTGAGATGAGAAGATGGTTCTGATGTGTTATCATTTTCGATAGTCTATTCAGCATTTAAACACGCTTTGTGTGCTGAGGGGTTTGTATAGCGTCAAAGTATAAGCGAAGAAGAAAGATACTTGAATGTTAAGTACGGACTTGCGTGAAAAAAGTTGTCGAGTTTTTTCAGGATTTGCGTGAAGGGACTGAGAGAAACCATGGAAGAGCTCCGGCAGGAAAGTCTACAAATATTTCGGATTAATGTAAGGACAAATTCGGGTTCTCACGGCAACCAGTATGAAGTTGGTTGTCTGCTACAAAGTTCCAATGTCTACTCTGGTAGATGCTGACAGAGTTTTCAGAGTAGTCTGCTGTCTCCATCATCCAGGCGATGATAACGCAGTAAGCTCACCTGAAAGGTCTATACATATCTATAGAACGTTAT
The DNA here is from genome assembly GCF_977971745.1 of Zootermopsis nevadensis. Lineage (NCBI taxonomy): Eukaryota > Metazoa > Arthropoda > Insecta > Blattodea > Termopsidae > Zootermopsis > Zootermopsis nevadensis. The sequence goes on along the minus strand of NW_028259213.1, from coordinate 542,981 downwards.
GGCACTATATCCCAGAATACAGCTACATTAGAAATGAATTCATTTGACCTTTCGTTGTGCCAAAACACTACCATGGCGACAAATTATGTCTTATGCTCAAGATCGATTCCAGGGGTTATTTACCTCAACTGGGATTTTTTTTTTGATTCTTCCTTCAGTCCATGCGGAAATAAATTAACTCTGAAATCGTTTAAGTTAGCCGTATATTTTCTTTGCATTTAACTTTAAGAATAATATGAAAATTACAAAAGTGCGATTTGTCTGTGTAAATTCGTTTGGAATAGAAATTAACAAAGTAACAACTGTATTTTCTGTTTTGACTAGCCTAATGTACCTCTGGTGATCGCTTTTGTCTGTTATTATTGCAACGTGGAGGTCTCTTAATTAAAGATATTTTTGTCAATTAACGAGAAGAGAGTTCTACATCTGTTCTATGTTTGTCAGTTGCGGATGAGTAAAGAACAAAACGAGACTTGTGTCTTCGTCGATGCATGCAAGAATGCTGTCACGAAGAACAGGCAGAATGTCAGAAAGTGGAGACCCCTGGATCGTAAAGCAAACTAAACACTACTCGCATTAAGAATACGAATTACTTTAATTAGTCTCTACCGGCACGATTTAACTCTCAAGTCTAGTTATATTTACATGGCCAATTCCCGCCAAATAGCTACTTAATTAGTGGAAGCAAATATGTAGGTCGCGATTATTACAAATCTGGAAGGAACTTACTTCTATTTTGCTTTTCGAATTTTGAATTAACTGGTTTGTTACGCAGTCTCTATTACTTTGTAAGTGGCAGACGTGAAGTCCTGCAAAGTTGTGTCTGATTCTGTGAGGACGAATCAGACGAAACTATTTTCACAAACAACCGATTTACAGCTTTTAGTTTCCAAATATACGTTGTGTTCTACTCAATAAAGTTGCGATTTGCAGTTTATACTGGTTATACAGAACAGACCACAGTATACATTACTTGTTGTAAAATTTTATTTCTTTGTGTAGAGTTTTGTAGTTGTTACGTTCATAGAGCAAATTCCCTCGTACTTACTAAGAAATGAGTTATTTTGTGCGTCTCATTCATGGACGCCTTATGTGTGCATGATATTTGTTTATTCGAAAAACGCATGTATGACCTACGTAAAATGAATGTTGTTCAGACATCATTATATCAGTTTGTTTATGCAGTCTGCTTAATTATCTCACTTTGAAGATAAGAAACGAAAATATCTCTCCTTATATGAGCGTAGTTAAATTACACATAACGAACAAGATTTGTCACGTTCTCAGTAAGAGCAGCTTTCCGTGTATATAATTCCGAAAAATAGTGTGTTGTTTATACTGTATTTCATCTTCGTTATCGAAAATGATGTTAAAATTTAATTGTTTTCATACAGATTAATATGAACATCGATTTACTTATAGGATACATCTTTACCGAGTATTCTTTGTTTGGTTACTAAGTATCGTTCCGTCATTCTTGATTATGACTTCCGGCAGTTGTTAGACACGACAGAGTTGAAAAAAGCTACAGCATTTTAGCTTGAAATTGAAGAAAACAGATCACTGATAATCTTGCTGCAGATGAGAGAATAAGAGTAGACAGAATTTTAAAGTAATACGGAATAATGATGTTAACTGTTGTCTTCTAGTTCGAAACACTGTTCATGTCTCGGACTTCGATGTATACGGTAATGAACCGTTGTGTTTAAAGAAAGGAGGGTTTTCCACTAGTTAACCGGCTACCGAATTCTTAAGAAATCTACTCCATGATGTTATCTCTGACTTGTTGATACTGTGTGAAATTCCTGTATATGTACAAATAATTCCAAATAAACAGTGCCGCTCTGATCAACTTAACAAATCAGATTATTGAATAGAAACATGCGGAGTACAGCACTGTATGAATGTATTTCAACTGGAGCTGTTCGCAGTATTCTCACTGCAACCCACTCTGTTTCACATGATATCCAAATTGCAAGTGAAATTTGTTTGTCGTACTGGCGCTTTGGATTATTTCACAACAGTAGCGTGTGTAAATTTAAGTGGTCTGTTTGCTTGTAGTGCGGATTACAGTCGGTATGTATCCAGCGTCCCCAAATGGATGACGCGTTTCCGCCCTTCTGTTCAGTTAGTTCTCTGGTTGTACGGGTTACACTCACAGTGGCTGTTTGCCCACTTGCTTGTATCTCTTAAAGCGCATCGGATTTTTGACGAGCTTGTGTCTTGTTATGTCCCAGTTTTAACTTCAGCCGACAACAGCTATGCTTAAATTGGCGTTAATCTGTAATTAATGCCAGTAGTACCTTAAACTATGAGCCGGGATAGCTCAGTCAGTATAGTGACTAGCTACGGGCTGGACAACCGGGGTTCGATCCCCGACGGGGGCAGAGGATTTTTCCTCTAGCCTCTGCGTCCAGACCGGCTCTGGGGCCCACCCAGCCTCCTCTACAATGGGTACCGGGGTCTTTCCCGGGGGTAAAGCCGGCCGGGGCCTGATGCTGACCACTCACCCCCATCTAGTGCCGAGGTCAAGGAAGAGAGGAGCTATACTTCCTCTCACCCCAAGCGTCTACATGGCGCATAGCGGGACAAACTTTACTTTACTTTACTTTTAGTATCTTAAACTAAATAATAAATTAACACCATAAACCACAGTCTTTCCTGATCAGCTAGTGAAAATAATTCCCTCTTTTATGGAACCATAAGCTGAATTAGTGTGTTCGAAACTGTGCTCTGACAGCGATTTCTCTTCTGAGTTTAATAAACTTTATCTCAATCCTTAAACTATATTTCCGTACAATTAATTATGATTCTGTCATCAACGCCTTGTTTTTCCGAGTGGACTCTTTCCAACCAAAATTTCTCATCTCTCCGATCCATGCTACATTCTCCACTTTTATTATACATACTCCTCTGTTTCATATTCTAATGTCGGGTGAAAGGTAAGAGCTACGGAGAGCTTGTAGTTTGAAACCCAAATGATTTTACTTCTCGCTACCAGTCACCCATCTGCCGCCTTCATGACAGAATAAAACGTTGAACGATAGATGTATAAAGTGAAGCTTTCACGGCGACCGAAGTTGATGAAAGACTCTCGGGTTACAAGCCGCGTTAGGTGGCTGAACGGTGAACAAACCATATCTTCTGCCAACATTTCGAGAACAGTCTCTGTTCTCATCCTCAGGTTTGCTGGGTAACCAGTCCTTTCCGATGTTGCGCCCTAGCTCATAGGAAATAGCGGTTGAACGATAGATGTTCTGCGAAATGGAACGCAATTATCAGTAGAAGCAAAGAGCTATGAATGGCTTCCATGATTTTAGGATAGAAAAATTGCTTTATTTGTTAATGAGGTTGCTTTTGGTAAATATTACAACGCCATTCTCTTACCTGACGAAATATTGATTCATCTATTTAACAGGCAGTCCAAATTTCGTTTGTCTGTCCTCAGTTTTAACACTGATATTGCTATATATGTAAACGCGTTTACGAAACAAAAGTGTTGTGTGTGTCTTCATCTCTGAGTCAGTATATCTTAAGTTATTCTGTAGGACTTAACCGCAAATCATTATCTCCTTTTACTATTTTATAAATTTCGTGAGCATTGTAAACTGTAGTTGAATCCCTGTTCTCGCAAAATACCCCCCCTACCCCCAAATCTTCTCTATTCTTCATCTTTCTCTCTCGTGGCGCCTTCAGAAATCGCGATGGTTATTACACGTACCAGCGGCGTGGTGCCTTACAGCATCATGCCGCTCTTCAAGAATTTCATCGCTTGTAATCTTGCGGCGTCCCTATCGTCCCTCGAACGGCCGTGGCCTGTCCGGCACAAGCTAACCGCATTTCCACCACATCAGAAGCAAGGATTCTCATGCTACTGTGTACAATTATCACTCCATAAAGAGACCGCTATAACATGCTTCAAAATATCTCGTCGCACTTTCTGTTCTAGCATCATCACGTGGTCTGAAAACTTGTGTTTCAAACGAATACTGACGTTTTACAGGTATATTTACGTATAATTACGACTGTATAGTCCAATTCATGTATAAGATTTGAATTTGGTGATGTGTAGATTATTTTAAGAAAAAATAAAGTTGCTCAAATAATACGTATTATACAGAGTGATCCGGGAGGAAATGTCTAGACTTCAGCAGTTGAATTTTGGGTAAATTCTAAGAAAAACTGTTATATCAACATTGGTCTCATTGCTAATGGTTACCGAGATAATGCAGGTGTCTACATCACCGCCTATGCAGATCTCAATACGTTGGAGCGTGTTGGGGCTTGGTGATTGGGTCAGTGAGTTAGGGAAACTTGGGAACAGCTAGTAGCACGCATTCAGAATGCATTCGATGGCTTTAGGAATGATTTTTCACGTTTCCCTTGGCAAGATTCGTTGGATCGGCGGCTCGCAGCAGGGGGTGGTCGCTTTGAAAATATTCTGGACTCGTATACTGGTATTTAGTGTGCTTTAATTTGGTATTTACCACAGTTATCCATGAATAGTCATCTGAGATCATTTTTTTATTATTTTTTATCAAAATTCAGATACCTGCATATCTTGGTAACCGTTACGAATCTGACCAATGTTTATATACCAGTTTTTATTTAGAATTGCCCCAAGAATCAACTGATAAAGTCTTGACGTTTACTCCTTTGCTGTAAGGCAAAGGTATGGCGATGTTAGGTGTTATTTCAGTGCTTGTCTGTAAGATAATTAGGAAAACACCGATCATGACAGTCAGTGTCACGGTATTAAACGTCTTTGATTATTTGGATAGAGAAGTTGGTACTTGCTACGCGTTTAGGCTAAATGAAGGCTAGAAATTTAAAATTTGGGAAAGATGAAGATTGGAATGTAGACGAATATCAGCAATTAGTAAAAACATCAGCTTCAAATTTCCGTTCAATCGAGAACATTGTAAGGGGTTCTGGTGGTGGCGTATTACAATCTGGATTACTGAGGTTTTGCGCTTTGTCCATCGCCTGGTACTGAAGAAACACGTCTAGAAAATTGGATATGATATCATCCTTAGGTGCAGCTTTTATAATTGACAAAACACGCGTGGCACAGATGGATATAATATGTTGCATCAAAGGCGAGCATAAGAAAGTTTTTGCTTAAAACCCTTTTGTATAGTGAGAAAATGGGAAACGAAAAGTGTAAGAAAGAATTACAATATGACCACAAAACAAACTGGATTTAATATTTGAACTGAATTATTATTGATTGTGGAAAGCAACGCGATTTAAGTGACTGTATCGGGTTTCAGTAACTGGAGAAATACTTTGTATTGATTAATAATTATAAAGTTATGAATGAAGGCTTAATATCAAACAATATGGTCATTGTATTAGGTTGGCTGAAAATTGATTTCTCATTTATTCAGTGAGTAACCTAGTCACGTATTTACTTAATTATGACTAATAGGTTTCCGGAATATGTTGGTAGTCACTTGTTGTCTTGTGAGTTGCAGTTACTTTTTGAATGTCAGTAGGTGAACAAACTAGTATTCGTAATCAAAATAAATCGATAACTTTCTTCCTGGAAGCTGCTGAAGTTAAATGACTTCAGCTTTCGGAAACCGTATTATATAACATATAAGTTGATATTTTCAGTTAATGACGTCTGCCATTGAAACCTGCACCCCGCAGCGATACTGCAGTCTGTATTCATTTTCTTATTTACTTTGTGTTCCTTCCATAAAAATATAATTATAATATATTTGGTAGAATTTTTCTTCGAAAAGCTATTCAGTAACAAGGAAGTCGGTTGTACACGTCACAAAACTTCCAATAACTTGAGACCAAAGGCTTTTTGGGAAACGTTTAATGAAGTGACATTTTAAGTCTCACAGACACGACGTAAAAGACGACACTTCCCTCCGGTGACTGCAGGTCTTTTGTTTTGTTCTATAATACTCAACAATTTCTTTTCAAGTCCTTCGAAACATCAGAACGTTTGAGTTTTATTTACAAGAGATTCCTCAAAGAATGTACGCAGTTTCTCTGAAATGCTCAGACGCTGAAAGCTGTAGAGTTGAGTCGATTGTTTACGGGCTATAAAAGAAAGTCACCTTGAAGGACCAAATTTAGAGACGGATATTTTATCCCGGTGTGCTTGAAGTAACATTTTCATAACGCGATATTCTTCCGCCTAAAGTTTCCAAATGAATTTGAGAATTTTAATTAATTTTATATGGAATGCTGTAGGTACCATTATAGGTCACCAAGTCTTTTTCTACATACTTAATCGTCATCATGGAACTATGTAAATAGTTGAAACAAAATAGTACAACCAGCATATTTCGTGGTTTTAACTAGCATTATTGTTCCGAATTCAGTACGTACTGAGTTTAAATATTGGTCCGGAGACCCATTACCCTTACCAACAAGGACGGTTTCCGTCTACATGTTACATGTTTATTATTTACGTTCATAAAAGCCATTCGACGCATTTAATGATATTAAGATAACAAATATCATTAAATAAACAAACTAAATGCACTGCCGCATTTCGATGTAGAGAAATCACGGCGTTGTATTATGATAAGTATTATTTAAACATTTCATTCCTGTTTGAAAAACCATGAAGTATTTAAAAATACAAATTTTCTATTTTCAAAGTGAGAGATTAGTGCTGTTAAATGAATAACATTGATAGATTATTTCTCATTATTAATATGATTGGAGATGATAATATTACAGCAAATTTTATATGGTACAATTTATTTATCTTAAAGGTAGTAATATTATTTTATGCATATTTGCAGGTGTATCTTAGGAGGAATTCATTAAAGAATCCGAGCAGGTTTGCACTGCGGTAACTTATATTCGAAATACATCCATTCAAATGCATACCACTTCATTACTGAGTCAGTTACTCATCATTATTGACTGTACTTTGTGATCAATGTATTCACATGTAAATATTTGTTTAGTCCAAGCTCTTGTTTGTCCATTGCATAAGGTCGGGAATAAACGTGACGGAATTTGAAGCAGGCTACTAATCGCCCTCTTGTGTCAAAATTATGAATGCGTGGAGTTTAGCCTCCATTTTACAAATTTAACAAGACACGCCATATTTACCACAAATGCTACGAACTATTTTAAAAGATGAGAGCCCTTTTATGTCGTTAATGTGGCAAAGAAACATAATTTCGTGTTACTGCACCTCTCAAAATTTTAAATTCTTTGTAAGCCTTGTAGAGCATTGTTTATTTTGTTGGGTTTTTGTATGAATGAGAATTTTATTAAAAATTATGTTCTAAAAACTCATATATTGAAATTTATTTACATTACAGTTACACCGGTGCGAAGAAAGATATGAACAACGAGGTTAGTAGTATAATGCTTTTAATTCGAAAATGGCTGTAAGTAGTGCTTTATTTGTTGAACTTCAACAAGAAATGTTCCTACTTTATTAGTATAATTGGTAGAAGTGGTACTAGTTTCTGGTTGCAGGTTAATATTTTGCTGCTGCTGTTATTATTACTATTATTATTATTATTATAATTAAGCACATAAGTGAATGATTCCAAAGACTGGATTAAATTTATATAAAATCGGTTCCGTCCAACAAGGGTTACATTTACTGTCTAATATAACTCAGGGCCCGAGTATTTCCAGTCGTTTCTAAATTAGAAGGGATCCTAGTTGAGTCCTTCTTGAAGAAACCGGCACGAAACAACCTCTTTAAAACAACTCCCTCTGCCTCTTGAACCTCACTAAATCAACTTAACCCTCAACAGTCGATTTACATGGTAATCGCAGCACAATAAAGTTAGTCATAATCGACCTGAGATATCTCCGCAAGAGCTCTCCTTACATCCGATGAGAAAATTTCATACTGGCTGTTTTCATTGCATTTTCAATATTCTGAAAAGCTTGCTTTATGGAAACGATCTTTCAGCGAAGACACTTCTCTCGGTGTGTTTGTCTCTCTCTGAAGCTAAGTTCTTGAATAATTTATTTCCACCATTATTATTGTAACCATAGATGGTGTTTTAAAAACACACAATAAAGATCATAGTGTGAGATTAAATGGTTACGATAAAAACAAGGTTCGAAACTAAAATTTGCCTTAGTGTTGGTAGAAGAGTGGAACGTAAAAAGCTATCTCTTATACTAATAAATAACCGTCCATTGCCGAAGGCCATAAGATTAGAAAGTATAGACACTTTTCATAGATACGTGTAGCTTATTTTTATATTTTGAGTAATACAATGTTGATAAACTCGGGTATGGTTTCGATTAAGTGAACGAAATTGAGTACGTTCCAATAGTAAGTTATCATTATTGTCGGGCATTAGCTTAATGCTAATGCGATAGTGGTTTTAACAATCGTGCTAGATCTGCAGTGGTTTTCGCCACTTAAACTAAACGGGTCGTGGTAGAACTGAGGTACATCGTGTAAGGACGCGTAAAAGGAGAGGAAATTTACCCACCACAAGTTGGTAGTTAGCATCTCTATACCACATGTTTTCAACGCTTTAAAGCACAGGGGTCCGTGTGGACAACACGCTTTAACATTAGGTATTTTTGCGTTATGCCCACTGAATGCGTTTATGTTTAAATAATTTTCAGAATAAACAGTGATAAGATGGTGTGTGTGTGTGTGTGTGTGTGTGTGAAAGGAATGGTAATAATAAATATCAAAGTAGAATTTAAGGTTTTCATATCGGTGAGTACGAAGATGGCTGTCTTCTGGGCTGTTGGGGAGTGTAGTCTCATAGGAGTTTGCCATCCTTTCAGAGGTCAGGTTTGAGATGAAGGAAGCAGCAAGGACCGCTGAAACTTTGGTAAACATCTGCCAGAGTGGCGCTTCAGCCAAGAAGACAGCCATCAACAAAGATCAAGTATCTGTAAGGCAACACAACGGGATGCTGTATTATAAAATCGATAAACAGCTGTTATTCTCTTAAATAGCGTTAACCAATTGATCATTGCATTTGAAATGCATAGCGCTTTCTTTGTTGTATGAAGTGAATTTTTAAACATAATTTACATAAACTTATTTTATCTGCAAATGTGAAATGAAATTCTACAACTGAGTTGTATGCTCTAAAACCTCCATACTTGAGAAACTACAGAAATGTTATTAAAAATAAAGAATATAAAATTGTAGTTAAGCCATAAAATTAAAATAAAATAAATTTAATAATTAGAAAATTGCGATGTTTTAAGATTAAATAATAGGAACTTGTTTGCTACTGTTTTCGACTGCTTTATCTAAATTCCGAGTATAATATTTCCATATCACAGTCATACAGTAATAATGTTTCAAGGAACTGACAGCGTTCGTGACTGCGTGAGAATAAGAAAGACGGAGAAACAGGAAGTACTGCTTGAGAAGCATGGCTCCACAAAATCATATTCTTTAAAGAGGGCTTCGTATGGATGTAAGACCACGGACGACACTTCCATTGGTTTGTTATCCATAGTCAGCATGAATTCCAAAGAGTCATATCTGTCTTTATAAATAACAGATTCTAGTGTGCTCTGACGGATAGATAAAATCTGTAAGTGAATGAACGTGAACAGAATTAAAAGTGTCGTGTAGATGTCATACAAGTTTCTATATGTGTTACGAGTGTTCATAATTTTTTACATGAAATAGGCAGAACAAAACCGAAACGAAAGAATATTTGTGAATCTTCTTCAAAATCTATAAACAAATAAGATCAACATAGAATAAAGGCTGATGTGACCGATTCAATTCCGGTCACCGTTGCTTTTCTCGGATCCTCTTAAAAGCGTACAGGTATTTAAAACTCAGAGCGAATTGTTTAATTATTGCAGAATTCTGTTTGCTATTTGCATCCGTAATTGACATTGAAACATTGTAGAGGAATAAAATAAATATATGAGGTAATGCGTTACATAAATATATTTGAAAAATATGTATTCACTAGTTTGAACAACAAGTTTCCACTCTTAACTAATTGTTCAACAGCAGAAAGGCGTAATGCTTAAAAAAATTGTGGCTATAAATACATAATTTAAATAATTTAATATATTATGTGAATGTTTGCAAGTACGAAAGATTCCCAAAAATTTGGAAAGCGTAAGTTTCTAATATGTATATATAATTAAAAATATGCTTAAATTTTGGACTGTATTTCGTCTGCATCTTGATGCTCTCTCAGGTAAAATTTAAAATCGTATTAAGATTGACAGAAACACCTAAGTTTTTATTTCCATTTTGAAAATCGTAAATCTCATCGGGTCCCTACATTATTGGCGCTAACACGAGGTAAACTCGGGTGACACCATTTCAATATAAACGTAAGTGTAAATGTAAACACGACAAGGAGAGGTACGAATTTAACACTTTAAACGGCTACAAAAGTCTGCCAAACGCACAGGAAGATACATATCTGCTGTTAAAGAAATGTGTGAAGCTATGGGATATTTTTTGTTGTTGTAATGTGCGAGTTCTTCCCTTTAATACTGAAACGTGCCCGTGGAATAGCCAGTGTAATTTCGTATTTCCCCGAATCGTGGCACTACTCTTTCCCTTATTAGAGCGCAACCGATCCTTATCTAGGGTGTAACGGGATTTTTCTGAGCCCTGTTTTGTAGCTAGAGCGCTTAATATGCAACGGAAAGAAATGCTGAATTAGAGGCTTGCTTGTTTTAATATAAATTATGGAACAATTTTACCAACCATATCGAAATTTAAAATAGTAGATAGTTAGAAATATAAGCCAAAAAGGGCCAAAAATCAATACTTTCGTGTTCATCTTTAGGTTGTTAATATACGTTTATAGCTCCACTATGATATATATTTATTTCGTAATATGAATGCGGCATGTGAACGTCCATGATTTGTGGAAAAATTGATTCAGCGTCTACCTAGCACGTGTCTAGCCATTGGCGCCACACTGAATAACATATTAATTAGATGAGATGGTAATGTTGCTTCATATTGTGATATAATAATTGTTTAAATCTTGTCCGTCTAATCACAATAAATTCTTATTAAATATTAAAATATTACAATAATTAACATCATCATGATGATCTAATGAAAATCGAATATTTCGATAAAGAACATCATTTAATATTTTAAATATTTTAAATGTTAATTATTGTAATATTTTAATATTTAATAAGAATTTATTGTGATTAGACGGACAAGATTTAAACAATTAAACAATATATTAATTGTATAATTTTGGTATATGTGTCTTATTTTCCAGATGACGAAACTTGTTAAATGTTTCTTTCCCCTCCGTCACACGAATTAATGCATAACAACCTCTCGCATTCTTGTTTCAAAAATTGACTTAGAGCTGTATCTAACTACTTCGTAGGATTTGGGGTTCTCACAAATATGGCTGTCTTCTGGGTTGTAGCACCGTGTATTTTGGTAGAAGTTTACCGACGTTCAAGACCTTCGAGTGTGGTAAAATCTACATCCTGCAGAACGGCCGTTCTTAAGCGTATTTACAAAGGACCCTGGTGCTGGACCTGATGTCATGTTTTGATGAAAATATGCTCGAGAACTAATTTATGTAGGATGTTATAAATACGCCAGTGATTCCCAAATCGAAAATCCGAAGGCCGCTGACCATTTGGTGACAGTAAAACTGCATAACACTCGTGTGACTCCAACACAAAGTAATGTTAATGTAGATCAGGCAGTTATCAAATCCAGTGCCTTGCTAAGGGGTCTTGTAGAAAAGGTTACAGTTTTGGGGGCCGTCAGATGGATGGGGAAAATCGTATGCACCCGCTTTTGATAATTCTAATTGTAAGTTTATGATATTTTCCCACAAGCACACATAAAGTCTTCTCAGCATCCTTTTCCAAGCACCCTTAGTCTGTTAAGAGAAACGATTTGAACTCTTTTACTAACGATTAGAAGCATTCTTGATACATGTAAATTCATTCCACATTTTTACATCCTATTTATGTAAGATACATTTTAATTTTTTCTTCTACTTACCAATTTCCTAACTTTCCTTTAGGTGTCAGGACTAAAAGTTTGTATCCGTTTTAAAATCTCTCAAGTCTTTCTACACGCATTTCCCATCCAATTATCGCAGATGTTATCATGTTCTCTGAGCGAGTATAAATTATGAATATTTTTATTATGCCACTTATCCAGTCTGATGCTGAATTTTCTCTTCTAGGGCCAGATATTATAATCAGCATTCTTTTTCGAAAAACCCTCAGTCTGTTCAGAGAAGTAGTTTAAGATTACTTAGTAATTATTACAAGCATCTTTATTTGTAATTAAAACTCCGAGTGAACCGACGTCATTTGTCGTCGTCGGTAGGATAGTTTCAGCCCTTCCTGCTATAAAGTTACCGTTCTAACAACTAAATCGTACGCTGAAGCGATTCTCATGTGGCGTTTAGCTCTTCATATCTCAAGATCCCTCGGGCCGTGCTCAAAGCAGTCTGTACCTCTAATACTTCTCAGTAATGGAAATGGAGTACAAGATGAAAAAGTTCTTTTATTCATAACATCTTTTTGTTTTTGTACGAGAATAGAATAGCATTTAACAACAGCTGAGGTTAATTTGATTGCAAATTTAATATTTATTTATATTTTATTAATGGCAACCAATCGTTATGCTATCTCGTACATGTAATTAACTTCGTACACTGAACAAATGACATCTAATGACTTAGCTAAATGGCAAATGCTTCCATAAAGTCTGACTCATTATTAATTATTAATTGATATTGGAAGTCAATATCTGTGTTGTCTTTAATATATTTAAAGTGATATATGGATTAAATAGCGAGAGCTGAACGTTACGTAAATACTAATGATAACGAAAATGTATTACTTTATAACAACTGTTAATTAAATCACAGTATGTTTATGATATCTGCTGCATATAATAATGTCACCTAAATATGATTTAATTATCAGGTTATTTTGTGATGTTCTTTTACGAGTTAAAAGTTACAAGTAAATAAATTATTATCTACGTAGAATTTAATACTGTAAAATATTTTCCAGGTTCAGAACAGATGAGCGAGCTAACTGAAATGTAAAGCATATATATATAGAATGTGAACACAGAACAATCCTGGAAAGCTTTTTGAAAGCAAACGTAGATACGGGCAGTTGCTCTTTTAAAGTTGAAGAGGAATCTTCTTATATTTCATGCATAAACCAGTTTGCACAATACCTAGTTTATGAAAGCGACAATTTGAGGAAAGGCGCAAAATAACGCCGTGGAAAGGTCATTGTGACTGAGTGCCAAATGACGTGCCGGGTACGTTTTTTACTACGTAAATTATTCTTTGTATTATTTCCATAGTAATGGTGTTGACCTTGGAACACCTTAAGGAGTAGCCAGTCCTCACAAGAGGAAGGTATTGTGCAACCTAAGATACATACTTCTATACAGAAAAAGTTTGTTCACCTGTCAAATCAGCAAAAAATATATGAATTCAAACGGATGTATTTTTATGTCATGAGAGATTCCTCAGTAACTCCTGATCATATGCATACCTGAAGAAATCTAGCTGTCCACGTGCGTTGGTTCATGAATTTCGTAATTTAAAATAAATTCAGTTTCAATAAATGTCGTTAAATTGCCACTGAACGTATTCTCGTAAATTTTGTTAGAATACTAATTATAGATTTTAAATCTATACCCCTTTCCTTTTTATTATAATAAGTCTCTGAAATAACAACTTAAATTTTGAAATAATAATCCAGCACTTGAAACATTCCTTTTCATTTGCTCGTAAGTAATTCTGCTCAAATTGTAAGGATATCTGTAGAACAGAATACTGCTTGTGTTCACTACGTTTCGGCTTACCAGTGTCTATCGATATTAACTCAATATGATAGTCGACTTATAGTACCACATATTTATTTATTAAATATTTAAATGAAACCTTTGAAACTTACACAAGAAAGTTTCAAGAGTTCCGTTTACTCACAAGTTTCAGAAACGTTTATGGTAAATACAAAATTGAAATTGTGAATGTGTGTATATAAGTGTATGTACGTTCGTTTATAGCTCGAGAGAGGATTTACCCATTTTCACGAAACATGGGAAGTTTATTCCTTGAGACCAGAGAAAGATTTTAGATAGGTTAAAACTCCGGAAAAGTCATCCTGAGTTTGAGTTCCGGTCAGAGAATATCTTTCAGCTCGGAAAGTAATGATGGTAGAAGAACGTCGCTAAGACTGAAGTTGTTTCATCCGAAAAGGATATTACAGAAACAAAGACCACAATCCAGAAAACCTGTCCTGAATTCGAGTCTCGGTGAGTCTGTGTGCTATAGTCGTACCAGGAAACAGGAGTTAACTGTTTTGTAGCAAACATGGGTCTTCTTAGTAGCCTGTTATATTATTTTCTCCATCTCCATTGCAGTGTCCATCGGTTACCTATCATGTGTGTCGCAGGCAAAAAATAATGCAACATTAATGTAACAATGTTACTGACCTTATGTTACTCCGTGAAATATATTAATTTTGATAGCGATCTGTACAATAATCTTAGAACACAAATAAATGCATTAAGTATTTTATTTATCGTACTTTAATGCGAACATCTGGTCTGAGAAATAAAAATAAAGGGATGTCGGTTTACTGCAAGATCGGTAAATGTCTGTATTGAAATGAGGTTGGAATAACAGCCGAGGTAAATTCATGTTCGACATAATAGTACATCTCAATTGGTACAGTTCTCCATTGAGCTTCACTGAGACGCTTAGTACTGACCAGCATAAAATACACAAAGGGCTATATGGTCAAAGACCTCAACCCTTTATGGATTCTTTATGGGTTCTATGACATTTCCTACTTTTTCTTTATTTTAGCGGCTTACGCGAAAAGAATTGTTCTCTTTCCTTGTCTTTCTAAGTTTTATCGTGTTATCTCTACCACAGTACGCAAACTTCCATGGCGTTCTAAATCTGATGCTTCTTATGCCTTCACTGATCCTCAGATTCACATCTCTCATGGTTATTTCCTGTCTTCCTCTTGCCCACTGATGTTTGCAGACGGTTCTGTTCTGCCGATAGGAACTCTGTATTACTTCTGCCGCCGTCAATTCATTCGGATTTCGAACTTCCATGAGCTTGAATAAATAGCAAAGATTTCCTGCAGAAATGTTGGTCCACCCACTGCCGTGTTGTAAGACCAACAGTAGTAAGATCCGGGGATGTCCGGCTTGGTCTGCGTTCTTAGGCCTTAGAAACAGCCCGTGTAAGGTGTACAGTGGCAGGCTATGATGCAAGAGAGACCCATGTATATCAAAAGTGCTGACAGCTATCATTCCGTAACTTACATGACTGTGGTTCGAATTTTGTGCGTGTTTTCTAGTTCCCACTTGCATGCCACATACTGAGACCACGTAACCTGATTATGGAGGCAGCAAGGTCCTCTGAAACGTTGATAAACAATACCAGACTGCACGGCACTGTCTCCCAAGACAGCCATTTCCACCTATATGTGCTTAGTATAGGGCAACGTATGATTCTGATCTGTCATCATACCAAATTACACCTGTTGTGATCGATTATAACTAAAACTTACGTGACTTGTGTTAATTTTTATTCTAAGAAAACCTACACTTAAATAGATTTGGTGCTGGGTCGTGCAAGCGGAACGTCCATAAAACTGCAGGCTTGCTCAACGACCACAGTCTGTTAACTGGGTACTTGCTGTCAGTTTTGTTCATGTAATTTAAATACATAGGCATAATTTAAGGCATATCCAGGCCATTTAAGTTCTGTGTCAGTGCAGTCACAGATACTATGCCCTACGTGTTTCTGAAGGTCTACCACCACAAAATATTTTAACGCTCAGTATGAAATGGTACTACACCTGTCGGACCTCAGAAATTTACAAGACTCTTAAATTTGTATTATTTGTTGCATCGACTTAAAACGTGCGAGAATCGAAGACTTTATACGTCACTAAGTGTTTCGTAAATTTGGTTCAATGGAGTCATTAATTTTGGCGGGATAGCCACGTATAGATAACATTCGAGAATGTTAATTTCATTAGGTCGTTTTTGTTTAAAAACCGAGGAAGACCGTTGTTTCTTTAGTTATTATTGTAAGCAGTTAACAGTTACACACTTGTACTATTGCTTGCCAGCAATTCTTCAACTTTGCTAAGTTTATTTTACAGAAGGCAAAACTTTACCGCATCATTCACCATTAAAATTACGTTGTGTAGTTAAATCTGTGTAGTCTAGAATTAAAACTAAAAATAAATTTTATAACTCTTTCAATAATTTTTATTACCAATTTAATATAATACATATTAATATAAAAAATCGTTTCAACACTTAAGAAATGCCTGTATTTAACTTGTGTATTCCAATTAAGCTTTAATATATTAACACACAAGTTTAAAATTCGTAATTATTTTGATGTAATTTTAAGCTACTTAAATGCTATAAAATTACATCTTGTTGGTTACTACATGCAGCTCTGTGTAAAAATAAATTACATTTGACTTGGCTTATCTTAAATAAACCATTTATTTATTCTACTGTCTGATCATTCTTATTAATGTTGACAATTTTATTGGAATTTTAAATAAAATAAACTGATCAAGTAGAATTAAGTTGTGTTGGTTACGAAATGTCATTTCATATCAAAACGAATTACATTTGACTTGGCTTAACTTAGAGGAACGTGTCATTTATTCTGCTGACTTATCATTTTTATTAGCGTTTATAATTTTATTGGAAATTTAAATAAGGTAAAGTGATAAGTAGGGTATGAGGTTTTCACGGCGGTCAATTCGAAGGCTGCCTCCAAAATCGTCCTGGTGCTGGAGACATCAAGGACCTCTGAAATTCTTTAAACTTCTAACAGACTACGCGGTGCTACAAACAAAAAGATGTGACAAAGTGATGTCTTGTCGGTGTTTGTTTCTGCTTCATGATTCATGTGTATAGGTTTGCTAAAGTGCTTTATGCATCCACATAAATCACATGGTACAGGATCTGTTGACAGTAAAGCAGTTCCGTTTCAGGCTCTGCCTTCAATGGACATTTTTCATTGCCTGAAGTTATCTGCCCTTTTATTTAACAAGGCAGTTTACTGAATGCGTGCCCTGTGCAGAGTCAATGTTTAATTCCAGGAAAGAGAACGTCCATAAACCTTCCAGCAGACTGGAACGTAGTTACTGTAGTGAAAACTCAAATTTTAAAAGAGGGTTTGTGAAAATATTCTAAATTTGACATAATAATTTCGCATGGTTATCGAACGAATTCGGTCCCAAATGTACTTTGTGTGAATTATAACGCATTAAATGTTAAAGTGGATATAGCATCAAACGCAGAAAATTATTCGTGTATTTTTTCTTCATTTCGTGCACTGTCGTAAAATGTAAACTATTTTTCTAATGTTCTTCAGGTATCTCATTATACTAACCTATTTCCGTAGGCGCATGAGTGACCGAAAGGCGTCTGTGGGAAAAGCATAAAGACATAAGTAATAGCTGACGGAATTTAAAAACATAATTTAAACATAGGAGTATTTACTTTATAATGCTCGTCCACTGTTTATTAAAAGTACTTCACTATATGTAAAAATTGTATAGCGTAATTTTAATTATAAATGTAAAATTGGGTTTTAGGTGTATGAATATTTACAGTACATAACAGGAGTGTTAAACACGTTTCACCTGTGACATGTTTGAGGTGACAGTGTTAGACAGTGATTAAATGAGTTCTGTATACAGCCGTCAGCTTCTCGCAGGCAGCATCATCTGCACAGTATGAACTGTAATTTATATTCTGTGACAATATTTTAATCACAATTTAGTTTTAAACTGGGGAGAAAGAGTGCTACCTGCTGGGATATGACCCTGGAGAGTTTCTATGGCTGCATTTACGAAAATATCTTTGTTGACGTCATTTGTAATGCTTTGACTTTACACAGTTTAATTTTCTATTATGGGAATGAACTGTCTTTAATATAAGGAATTATATTTTGAAGACAGTCGCCTTCATACAACTCTGCATGAACGCTAATACAAAATAACTTTCAGGGGGACAGAGAAGAAGCAGATATATTAATTTCTTGCTTTTACGTGTGTTAAAAGTATGCCTACTGTAACTGATCCATTTATTCATCTGTTATGCGTATAAATCAGTCAAGGACGGCTAAATGGATTTTTGTAAAATTTAATGTAAAGCTTATATTAATTTTGTTTGTTTAAGGTAGAGTTGTCACTTTGACGCCTTAAATAATTATTTGTCTTTTTTTTCTGAAGTTAATATTTATATAAGTATTACTCCATTCTGATAAAGGTTTGCTATAGCTGGCATTACTCCACTCAGTTTGAGTCAGCACTAGACAGCTGAATTAAGGCCGTGCGAATGTAAAACGCTACATTAGCTACGACAACAGGACACGGCTGCAAGGATTTATTATTGCCATTGTTTCTTCATTTTTTGAGTGAATTTGTTCGTGTGTAGTTAGCAGGGTCGCGTTTTAAGTAAACACATCTGTATACAGTCCACGACTGTAATCTTGAGACTTGCGGGGTGATGAAGTGGGGTGAAGGAGGAAATATAGCGTCTGCCTTTAACGCTACGGACTTCCTGCATTCCTTGCAAGTCTCAAGATTACAGTCGTGACTATGAATACAGTAGGCCAAACTACTCACGTGTTTGAAGAGTGGTATTCGAAAACTAGTTGTTATGGCCAAGGTTACGAAGAACTTCCACATTTTGAGCTTGATTGTTTTTGCGATAATAATGTTTTATACTGCGCACATGAAATTTTAAGCCTTATGTAAGTACATGTAGAACATATCAAAGGACCTTAAAGAAACTATCTAATTTGTCTTTAGAACTTCGGCTTGTATCTTAAATAAAATGCACAGAAATATGTTAAAGGTTAGTCGGTTGATGTGTGTATAGATTGAATATCGAATTATGAAGGAGGATATAATTTTGTTTAAAATCGGATACTTCGTATGAACCCCAGGCTGAAAATAATATTTTTTTCAATTGACTTTTACATTATAAAAATTGTTCCCATATCACATACAGTTAATATAGATCTCTTAAAAATAAAGTTTTGTTCCAAATATTTTTCAATACAATCTGACATATTTTGCATAACACAAGTAAATGTTGTTCATGATATTTAAAGGCGTAGGTAGTATAGAAGAAGCCAAAGGCAATATTGAATTTTTTAGCCATATCCAATTATTGTAGCTGATGCACTGAGTCAAATGTGTAGAGCCGTAGTTCCAACTGTTAGCCTTTCGATAATCGGCTGTCAGAGACAAATATTTTTGGTGTCGCTGTTGTTAGGAGTTGGTGCATTAAGTATTACCTTGTTAGATAATGGTGACTTGAGTGCCACTGCTGTGGCTGGGAGAGTCGTACGAGATGGCGGACCTACTTGTGATTCGACTTTTTACTGTAGTACGTAATTATTGATGGGCTGTGTTATAAAATTGTACACTCTGTTCATTTTATTCAGTCTTATCACATGAAGATACTGGCCAAATGCTATGCTACAGTTTTCGTTAAACATCTATTAAATATTTGCTCCAGAACGACATAAATTATAAGTCTGTGTAATAATTCACAGCAGCTGTAATAATTACAACAAAACTTGCTGCAAGCATCCACCATTCTGAGCAGAGTTCTAATCGTCTGTCCAATAGGATCAAATTGTTATTCCCGATTCACCTCTCGTACCCTAATAGGACGTGTGTTAAGATATGGGGTCCGCAGTGGCCGCGCGGTCGCTGGGACCGTGGGTTCGAATCCCACTCAAGCCATGGATGTCTGTCTGTGTTGTGCTGTCCTGTGTACAGGTAGAGGCCTTGCGACGGGCCGATCCCTCGTCCAAGGAGTCCTACCGAATGTCTATAGATCAAGCCAACGTAAAGAAGGGACCCCGCAGATGCTCAAGGCACTTGAAGAACGGGTCGTTCCCAGTATCCCAGTTAAGATATAACTTTTGAGAAGACTGTAACTTTCATAATGCGATGATTATATCCATCAATCGACGGCAAAAATACCCCCAAAGAAAACTGTTTCTTATTTACAGATGAAATTATCGGTAAATGATATTCCATATTATGATACATTTTTCGTACTCAGTAGCGACGTTACGGTTCGAGTTGTATTCATGATTCATCGTATAAAATTTAATTGAATTCTGTAGAGAGACAATGTAAATGTTAAAGAGAAGCATCAAAGCATCCTTAACAGACTGATGAAATCTGAAGCACACCAACAGAACCAGTCACTCCACTTAAACCGACAACTCTCATCGATTTCTGCTGAGGTCATTACCGCGGAAGCGAAGCTTTCGTGCTCTAAAGCCAGGGACTATTTTCCTTTAAAGAAGTAAGCACGTAGTCTGTATTTATTCCCTCAGAAATTGGCGAGTATATCAAAAATAAATATTTGTACCAAACTGTTTGATGTTTGCTTCACGTAAGATATTCGTTTTTCTCTCGCCTTGGAACTGGAGTTTCTGCAATAGAAAGATCCCATTCTGATTATCAACCAGCATGTTCTCTTGTCTTTTAAATGGAGTTTCTAAAGTACAAAGCATCCATATCATACATTATATCCATTAATTGGAGCTCTTCTGCACAAGGTGTCAGTAATTTCCCCTTCATCCAGCTAACCCTACGTAGGTAAAAGATTGTATCAATATAAATGTAGCTTTAACATTGATGCCTGTAACATAATAAAACAGGTTTCTAACAAGTATGTTAGGAACTTACACGTGTGAAGTTTTATCCTTTCTGTCTGCTGGTTGCAATAAACACGCTTAAATATCACATATTTAGCAGCAGACCTCGGAGCAGGCCAGTATTTGATTTATCATCTGCAAACAGAATCACTATGACAGTCCATAATCAGGCTGCGAAATTTGATACACTCGATTCCAGAAACTGATACGTTACTTAGTTCTGTACACAATGTACCAAAATAATCTGTTTTAAAAAAGTTAGATTTTCGGTCTAATGTAACACCAAGCGAGAGAATTGTAATAAAAGAGGAAAGCATATATAAGCCCTCTGTTATAAAGATATTCGAAATCTGTATGACCCTCAGATGAATACTTTTCCGTCGAAGTATGTGTCCAGAAAAAAATAAACTTTATGTTTAAACTTTTAGAGTTTGAACCTTCACATCGATGATTTTGTTTGTTTGTTTTGTCATTAAAATCCATAACTTACCGTTCTGTAATACACGAAAATTTTCTTTTCTTATTTATTTATTTTAAGTAACACTCAGTATACACTTTTTCAGTTTTCGTTATTAGCAGCAGTAATAAATTGTCCATGAATTTCTCTAGGAAATATCAGTATAGACTCCAGTAACATGGCGTGTCTATACATAGAAATTATTAATGATAATAATAAAACTCCTCTGTTTATTCTTTGTATAAATACATGCAGAATACATTGGGGGAAAAACCGTGTAACTGACCGAAACAAGAAACATAAAAATACTGATTAGGCTTACTAAATTGTAAACTGAAGCAATAACCGGAAATGTTGTCAGAAAGAGAACCCCGCTGTGTTTAGCGGACTACGCTAGAGGGGCAGTCATTTGTTTAATCCGGGCCAGTTGTTTGACGTGCCTGTATACCATATCCTTTGCATTAAACGCCAACAAAGTGAGTTGCTTGATTTATCTCACCCACACGAATAAATCCCGTAATAACCACACTTTTATCAAATTCGTTGTAGCAAAGTTACACGTGCGTAATTTGTATAACGAAAAAAATTGATCAATGTAAATTATAGCATCCACTATCCATTTCTCAGGCTAGTCTACGCAAAAATGATAGCTCATTTGGCTGTAACAGAGTTGCATTCTGATCAGAAATGCTGACATTAATACGTTTTAATTAAACGTAAGCCTTGTTAGGAGATTGTTTGATGATTTTCCCTGCGTCGACATTTATACTCGTGTTAAATCAAGTTTGTGGATGTAGTTACACAGCCATTGGAGCAACAAGGGCTTTAGTGACCTCACAGATATTTAAGATTTTCCTTCGCCCGTATCGCTGGCTACACTGCGTGGACCTAAGTTCTATAGCATTTGTGTAATCCATTACAGAAAATATGTTTAATGGTTCTTCATATATCCCTTTCCGATTTTCTACAATAATCTGAAATCAGTTGACTACAGACTAGGACGCTTACATTCCAACGTCCGACATGGGCGCTGGCAATATTTCTCTTGAGCACTATATCTACAGTGACTGTAAGACCAAGATATAATCTTCTATAGTCGACGCCGTAGCTGCTTTCCCATTGCTAAGCGCGGCTCACACTAAGCTTATATTTTCATCCCAATCTTAACAAAGATTACTAGGATATGAAAAGCAGAGTTATCACAATAGGTTGCCTGCTTCAGGAGTAACTTGACTAAAAGTGTTCAAGAAACAAACTAACCTAACTCATGGAGAGGAGTCCTTGAGAAGTTAATAGAGCGATAAACTGGTCAAGAATTGTTATTAAACCCGAAGGTTCATTAATATGTTCACAGGATATTAAGACATAAATATACACCGAATTAAGTAGCTCTTCTGTTGTAAGATTTGAGGTTTTCACAGCGGTGAGTATGGAGATTTCTGTCTTCTGGGTTGTTGCGCTGTGTAGTATGGCAGATGTTTACCAAAGTATGACATTACTCGCCCTGATGACGAAGGCAGTATGACCTCTGAAACGTTGGTAAACATCTACCATACTACACAGCGCAACAACCCAGAAGACGGAAATCTTCAGCTCTTTTTTATAGTGAATTACTTCCTTACATGTAACATATTTTTTAGACAAGCCTTAATTAAATCTTATGCAATAGGCTACTGGACTTGAATAGCAGTTATCTTTGACAGCCTACTGCCAGCTTCTTGCCCACTCGAGTACGTGCTAAATATGATCGTGACTCTGCATGTCTTAACATTTATCAGCTGATACTTTATTTAACGCATTTGTTTCGTTTGCTTAGGTTAGACTATATATCGCCGTATTACACAGAAAAATGGTCTTGACCTATGAACACGTATGAACGTGGATGGATGCTGTCTCTTAGCCCGTGTTAGGGTAGTATGTCATAATTAGGCTTGAGACACTAAGGAAAACTGTAAACACCTCCAAATTTACTGAGATTAGAACCTAACACCTGTCAGATAAAAGTCTAGAGCGTTTCACTCCGGGATGCTTGGATGTTTTTTTGTTTGATCTTATATGGTGGAAATATATTATGATCAGAATTCATTATATTTTTACTAGTCTGATGTTAGAATATTGTACTGAAATAGTATGTAACAGCTTGAATCGTGATCAGCTGCACCTTACCACTTACTTGTAGTTGTCTTAGCTGCAGCTGATAAAGCGTCGAAAAATAAGTAAAACAATAAATAAATTATTTTATTTGTCTGGGAGATTGTACGAAGATTACGCCTGGTATTCCCCGTGTCAATATCACATTGTTCTTCCTGCCATGCAGCTTGCTTCCACTAACTGCATTTCCTAACAGAGCAATGGGGGAATTCAAATGACGTATGAATATCTAAATGCATATGACAGATTTAGGTCGCCGAGATCATTATATTAGGTGCAAATGTAATGGAATTATAATTTAGGTAATTTCGTTTAAAGTGTGGTTTGTGTTTGTGTTTTGATCCGTTTTCCAGATGTGTTAATTAACGCTCTGCTTTTGAGTCGACATTAAACGACTTACCGCTATATATAAAATAAATATTTAATTCATATACAAACATTTCATATATGACGTAAAATTTTATGTGCTGGCGTTGTTGCTCTGAAAACGCATTCAGGGCGAACAAAATAGTTTTCACGCATCTTTTCGTGAGACTCTAGTTTGGTTATTAAACTCTGAATGTAACGGAAGAGAGGAAAGTCTAATGAAATTCCCACCAATGTAAATAAAGTCCGTATACACAACGTTAAGTAAATGTGTTTCGTTACAAATGTTAGTGTAGTTTCCTTGAATTTGTGAAAGCTACTTACAGATTGCGGGTGATGACATAATACGAGTACTTGTAGTAGGGATGTTACAGTTTGAATCTCGGCCTGTCTATGCCGAGATTTCATAATTCCCTTTTCCAGTTACAACGAAATCTGCCAAAGATTCTATGACATAATTAACCGATGATATTCTGATATCTGAACTCCGCAGTAAATATATCGATTGTGGGATTCAGGTGACATTGTGTAGTCTTGTAGGCGTGAGGAACATTACGCCTTCATCGCACTTGAATATGGACGAGACGAAGGATGGAGACGATATGTTCTTCTGAAACACTGTTAGTCACCAATAATACTTTGTATCATCACGAAGTGGAAAAACTTACACACGTTTTCACCGCCATGAAATCCCCAAAAGTCAACGTTGATACGTTTTCCTGCATGTGGCTACCTGGACAAGTGTCAAGTTTTATTTACAACTGTTATTTTTTTAAGTGATACACACGGTTATGAGTCATATATGCCGAAATATTAAAACCTTGCATACCGTGTGGTATATTGGAATATAAAATATGCATACAAACATTAGTGTCATTCATAGTGTAAACAGTTTTGTTTATATGCATATTTTATATTCATATATGCCGAAATTTTAATTTAAAATTATGGACAAATATTAAATCGTAATTAACCGACCCGCTAACAGAAGTCTGTGCACGGCAGAATAATTTAATAGAAGGTTCTCTTGAACTCACTGAAACGGTCGTAACACAGTCGATCGAGTTGTAAATTCGCCAGTAATTCTTTAAGTCGTCACTTGTTTGTACATATAATATTACAATAATTCTTCCACATATCCGATTCCTTAATAAGTCGGCTAGAATTTCTGGCATATTTGTTTATGGAATTGGCGTTGATCTGAGAGATATGAATAGAAATTCGTGTTTATTAAAGCATCAGGATTCTCAGAGGCCTAAATCAGTGTTGCAGATTTTGTATGCGACATCTATTTTTGAAATTTTTGATATATGAAGCCCTCTGATTCGATCTGCGTTTCTGGTGACGCATTTAACGGTTGCAACTTTGGTCCTATTTAAACCCGTAAAGCATATTATACAATAATTAACCAGGTAACAGTAGAGCGATATAAGCTAGTGATACACCCAGATAATTGAGAGAGTGTGTCGTCGTCTGATTATTGCAATACTGTTTGTTAAATTGGCAATCAGCGAACCGTTTCTGTAACACGTCTTCTTCCATTATTGACGATCCGTCATTATCTACCCATATTATCTGCCTCACCGCCACGGTGGTCTAGGGGTTAGAACGCTGGCCTTGTAAATCCTGGGGTCTCGGGTTCGATTCCCGGCGGTGCCCGAATTTATAACTTGTGTTGGGCAAGGCCGTGGTCTAGGCAACACGGAGTTTTCCTCCGGGGGCTTCCCCGGTTTCTCCGTGGCATCCCAACAATTACTCCATTCACACACAGAAGAAGGCAATGGCAAACCACTTCTGGATCATCTGCCAAGAACGTATATAAACAGGTCCCAGTCCGAGAAAAGGATGGAAGGATCCTGTTCATATGGACCTGTCGTCAGACAGAACACTACAAATAAAAAAAATAATCGTGTTGTAAGTTGTAATCCTAGAAATCTTTCCGGTAAATGAGGGTGAACAGCAGATGGTGCTCGAACCCGGTATGTTTGGAATGAGTGGCAGATTGTCTGCAGCCTCTTTAACCACTCGCTAAGAATTATACGTATTCTCTTCCATGAAACGGAGACGTGTAGGCTTATGCTGATAGTAAAAACCGTGTTTACGCTATAAAATATTTTATACCACTAGCTGGGTATTCAGTGAAATGAAATTGTAACACCAGGTGTGGCATATCACGTCTGTGTTTGTATCACCACGCGTTTTACGTCACATACAGTGATGTAATATGTTGCAGTAGAAATTAAACAGCACTGAAGTAAAGTGTGAGTATGGCCGCTCTCATAAACTATTCTGTGAATAATTCTTCTTTGTATGTTCGCATTCATGATATAGCTTAGTCCGCCTTGACCTCATTTGAGTTGACTGATGTGGCAGTGTGGGGTCTAAGTTAAGTATGTACCACATGTGATGAAGATATCGCTCGAACTACGGGTATTCACTGTAGTCATTTATCGTCTTAGAATGATATTGTGTTTTATTATGTGTAGAATCATATTGATTACGCGTGTTATATTTCTTGCATTCTGCACATTGCCATGTATTTGGTGAACATTATGATACATTTATTATATTACAGTTATCATGAGATCTGAATGTTAGTTGTTGCCGCTGAGTCGCTAGTAACGAAAAATATGGAAGGAGAATTGATAGCTCAGCAGTGAGTGTATGTTACGTTGCATTAAGTCTTTCTGAACAAGTCAAAGATGAGTGAGGTAACGTACTGAAAGTAAAATTCGTATCTGAAATTGTCTGTTTGTTTAAGAAGTTTATTTGATCTGTTACTCTGTGTTAGTATAATTAACAGATCCGCGTATCAGATTTATTTTGTTCATGTAAAAACGATAAAAATTATAGTTATGTGAAACCTACCCTATGCTTATTTCGTTTGCAATAAATGTGTATTTCTCTCTGGTGTGGCGACTACTCAGAGAAGGTGCTTTGCACATTTTCTTTTCCAGTAACCTTTCACATGCGTATGTGACGTGTTGGGGCCAATTGATGTTACCTCCAAGATAGAAGCTGCATAACAAAAGCGAATTTAAGCAATATCACCACTTACAGTAATGACAGTTTGACTGATTTATTTATTAATGGGCCCTAAGTCAGAATATTATTTGTATATATTATATTATTTTTGCGAACCAGCATGTAAATTCATTGCAAAATTTGAACTTTTGTTTTGTGATTGGAATTGCCTGTACAGTGCTTTATTTGCGAAAATGTACTTATTTAAAGAATTAAATGTTTAATCTCACTAATCTTTATATTTTGCACAGCCTACGTTGAACTTTTTTATGTAAGTAGTCATCTTTTTTCCTAATGATGACATTAATAATAATAATAATACCTGTTTGTTGCTATATCCTGCCTACCTCCAATCGAAGTAATAATGCGTTTTAAATACATGTGTATAGGGCCTGTGTTTGCAATAACCTTACCTGTATCTCCATTCTTCGACATCGGGAACATAAAGACACGAACGCCAAGAGGTAGTTCCGTTATGTTGCAGAATCAAACGTATTTTTTCAAAGCTATTGATATTCATTACCTGGCGTTATAAATATTTCTCTTTTACTTGTTAAATACTAATTCTAATAATATGTAAAACGCTTTACATAAAACTTGCAGATTATAATGATATCTGCGTTTTATGTCACATAAATATATATGTGGGCAGTACGAAACAAAAACTTTTTTACATTTCAGTATAGGCCTTCAGCACTAATTTCTAAAGAAATTCTTTGTGTAGCTTCACAGCTGAAACGTTTGGACAGACAGACGGACAGAGAGATGACGTCCTCATTACACATTCCTTGCACAGAGTGGATAAAAAATGACGCATAATACAAACCAAAATGTCAAGGATGTGGAAGGGGTCAGTGACTTAGTAATCAGAGTGGGATCAGATAATAATATACAGGCGAGTAGATAAAGGGAATTTTTAAGCAGCAAGGGTTGATTTGTAATTGTACTATCCATGACGAAGATTGACACTCAGGTTTCTGCAAGGATTTTCCCATAAAACAACACCAAATTCTGGGAATGAATGGGACACCGGACGGGGTCAGTCGAAGTCCTCACTCCCTCAACTTCAGCCGCCTCAAGGTTGTTGCATATTCAGTCAAGAAGTTGACATGCGCCTTCGTCACGTAACGTCGCAACATACAGCCTGTCAAGTTTAGTGTAACCAGCCTTTGGACGGTTGTCTATGTATCACTGTCAGCTAATATGTACATACAGTACACAGGAACGGAAAACAGAATGAGGGCAAACTGATAAAGTGGATAGTTGTAGAGTAGGATTTGAGGTTCTTACTGTGGTGACTATGAAGATGGCTGTCTTCTGTGTTATAGCATCGGATAGAATTTACGTGAAGATGGAGGCAGCAAGGACCTCCGAAACGTTGGTAAACGTGTACCAGACTATGAGTCGGTACAACACAGACGAGAGCCATCTTGTGGATAGTTGCATTTTCTAACATTACTGTACCAAATATTATAAGTTAGACTCTTTGTGGGGATTCGGAAACCCGAGAAAAGTTTCCAAATTCCTCCGTAGCTCGAGTCTTAAAAGTTCATACTTTTAGGAACATTATATATGAATTGAAAAGAAATTCTATGTATTTGTGTATTTTGGATTTTGCTTTTAAATTTATGATGAAACGTATAGAAGTATTGACCCGATATGGTAATATTAAGGGAACTGCAGAACTTACCAGAGGCATACGTCGAGGTAAATATTGGTACTTTCTTTTATTAAATATCGGCTTATTGCTACTGTACTTGCAAGACATTTAAAAGCTGAAATTTGTATACTTCAGAAACATTAATGTTTGGACATTAAAGAACAACGTACGGAATGTAAGAACGAGTGTTAGTAGTAAGGCATTTAAAACGAAGTCCGGAGTTGGGAATCGCTGCCAAAATTGTCTGCACCAAGATTTCTCGTCGCTTTATGCCCTTTAAAGAAATTAAAATATATCATTACTTTAAAACAAGCTTAGTAGCATTCTTCTATAACCATATCCATCATTCTGTCTTCCAGTTACTCGTTAAGTATTTAATAAGTTATCATAAAAGAAAACGGACCAACAGTATACCATAATGTGCGACTATGCGACAAACACGTCCAATATCGTCTTTTGTCGGAACACTTTTCACATAGCTTCTTATCCTTCAACTACAGGTTCGGGTTTTGAGACAGGATATTCAACCAGGGGCTATCTGGAAGTAGCTAAATCAATATAAATCCTATTATAACTCTGTGCACCTAGAGCTACTGTGAATTATCAGGTTCGCATGTACAGAATTCAAATTACATTTCTAATCTAACTTCCGTGTCTAAATAATCGCTATTCTTGCTACCTCTACCCGCCTGAGATAAGATTCTTTTCAGACGAACCTGCTGATGGAATAGTGTCACTATACAGTTGCATTGATGTTTGTTGTTTAACAAAGCAATGTAAAGTCGCATAGATAATATTAATAGCTTTATTAAAGCTGGTGTGATGTGTTTCTGGCGGAACTTTGATTTCAACAGTATTACGATTACATTTTGATTATAAACTGAGCATGAATGTATTTTTGTTTTGAAATTTCAGTCAGTACCTGCACAATTTGGGCATAAAAACTTTAATTACTCTAGTCCCTGATAGACGTAATATATGTTAATTTATTGTACACTGTATTAGTAAACAGAGTATGCTTTGCTTTACGGTGTCAGTGAAAACTAATCTTCTTACATGGCAACATTTCTCATTGAGTTATTAAGTTTATTGTATGCTACATCATATTAATTTAGACAGTTAATGGTTTTATTGACATTAACAATATGGTGCAGTTCGATGGGTTATGAGAGTTATTACCTAAGCTGAATAAAGTAGGATTTATAACAGACTTCTGTTCTACGTAATAACTCAAAGTACATTATTGTGTTAATTGAGTATGTGATCAGATCCATTAGCGCTCTGTCGTTTTCACAGATAAGCAGAATCTGTACGTAGTGCAACAATAAAGCAGGCTGAATTTCGTCGAACTGTATCCTCACAAACAAATGTCGTGCGCACGGCAGATATACAGGAGCAATGCAAAATCTGAGAACTGTGTATGAGACTTTGCGGAAGATGTAAGGAAATTATATTATGACGCCAAAGATTGTACTGGTGTAGGAAACAAGTTTCCATGCTAATTTTGCTTTTATTAAAACCTGTACATGTATTTTACAACGTTTTCCACTAACAGAAATGTAACTGTAATGGCAACACTTCGATAAAAACTTATTCAACGACATTAATTTTACCATATTATATGAATAACAATTTAAAAAAGTATTAGCATGATCTTAATTTACTCATGACTCATTAATTATTTGAAGCACATAACGAAATGCGTAATAGGGGAGAGGATTAGTTAGATGGATTAATGGTTTGAAGCACGATTTTCATATAGCAGTCATTCAAGCCTAATAATTAAAAATGCAGTTGATATCTAAAAAAAAAACAAAAAAAAACAGCGCGTCTCTGTTACAAACATCAGGAGGATAACGCCGTTTACAGAGAAAATCACTCTTTATTCTCAGAATCACACAACACGCTGAAGGAATGACAGAGATATAGAATGTTGAAGGAGGTAGTAGTTTGCACTGAGCTTCAAAGAGCAAAGAACACAGTCAGAGTTTTCTCGTGATTTTCTTTTGTTCCTCCACCGTAAGCCAGATTAGTGTGCCTTAATCAAGACACGACTGTTTTTTTCTGTATTGTTATAAATTCATTATTTATCTCACTCGACGTTTTATATTTTGGCATTGTCTTTAAATAAACCACGAATAAATTAATTTTCCACTACCTTAACGACTATCATAACTTGAAGAAGGACTCTGCTTCAAGCAAATTAGTAAGTTAAGCATTGCAAATAATTGAAAACATGTTTGGCATTTATGCCCACAGTCTTGATATTTCGAGTTAAAAGACCATATGCAGATTTGAAGAAAAATGCAGGTAATTTGAGTGTAGGAAGAAGAGATTAGAGACATAGCCCTGACCTTAATGTGAGTACTTAACTTTTGTTGTTTGTCTTTGTAGTTTAACGTCTGACACTTTTGAAACCGGAATTTAGAAGGCGTGACAAAATTAGGTGGCCGTAGGATTATGTGTTAAAACGTATTAGAGATGTAGGAGTCATGCAATAGAGCAACGTACTTGAAGAATTTCTGACAATAATTAAATACTGCAGTTAATCTCAGTGATTAGAAAAAGCCCTGCGTTTTGAATCGTAGACTTACTGAGTACGACGCAATTATCACAACTTAAGAGCGCAATCTAAAAAAAAAAATACTCACACAGGTGTCAGTCATGAGAAAAATAAATTGTCTACATTAGACCTAAAGTTTTATTGCATGAATATGTAAAGTAAATTAAATTTTAAACGCAGTTGTCGGCCTTGGGACTTCTACAGACCTGCCGTGACGTGAAAGCAGTGGGCCGTCATGGTAATATTTTACCGCAAAATTAGCTTCGGTGTGCGACATATATTTCTGATCCACTGGGACCACTGAAAGTCGCAGTTGAGTACTTAGCGGACCTGCTTTCTATTACTGAGGTTACCGTTCGGAATCTCAGACCAGAGATCACGTATTCTGACTGACGTTATTTCAGTTTACTCATTTTCTAAAGAACATACTGAAATAATACTGTAAAATAAACTGCGACTTTCAATGGGAAACAAGCTACTGTGGACTATTTTAAGGCAACGTTTTACAACAGTACTATCCAGAAGAGTGAAGTGGCAATAGGCCGGAGAAAACTGTAAAGAGATGAGCTCCATAATTTGTGCTGTTCACCCTTGTTACTAGGATGATTAAATCAAGGAATGAAGCGAGACCTGCTCTGTTCATGGGGGTAGGCGAAAAATGAGCACGGTTCTTTGTTTCGAAAGGCTGGAAAGTAAAATGCCACTCTGAAGACGCAGGCGTAAATGGGAGATAATATTAAAATGGAGCAAAGCATTCGATTTTGAAATGAGATAAATGCATTTCTTACAAATCGGACCAAGCGATTTTAATAGAAGCTTCTCAGGAATGCGCCTAAAACGCTGACTTCCGTCTAGCACGATCACAATTCGAGCTTAGTTGTTTGAATGGTCCGATACTTAACGCTGTACTAACCCAATGACGTTTAAAAGCAACATCGTTGGGTGATTTCAGAAATAGTGTTCGTGTTAAACAAAATGCAGTTAAAAGGCGTAAGCTGAGTTGAATGGGTGAAGACGCAGGCAGGCGCACCTTGTGGAGCGGGTGGGACAGCCAAGCAGCAGTGCGATGCGCAACTGGCATTCAGTAGTCTGCGGGCAGGCGAGCCGCTCGCATCGCGGTGTTGGTGGTCGTAGTTCGTTTCCGTGCAGTTGCTGGATTCTAGAAGTTTTCAATGCTGTGTGTGGGGTCGGAAGTGTTACTTCTATGCGCGGCATCATTTTAAAATGTACTCACTCTGTGTTGGACGCATGAAATCGAAAATAGCAGTGTTTTATCAGTGATCGTGGTTAAAACTTGTTAACAAGTTTTGAGACTCGGTACAAGATACGTATGACAGTTACCAACTTTGAAGAAAGTGACAGAATATTCGTGGCATTTCTCCTTATTAAGTGTTGAAGCAGATATGGTGTTACAGATGTCAGAAAGACATGTTCTTTGCGCTTACAGTTTTAAAGTTTGTTTTTATTACTGGTTACTGAGACTTCGTGTTAAATCAATCTCAAGACACAAAATGTAGCTGAAAAG
Organism: Zootermopsis nevadensis; assembly: GCF_977971745.1. Taxonomy (NCBI): domain Eukaryota; kingdom Metazoa; phylum Arthropoda; class Insecta; order Blattodea; family Termopsidae; genus Zootermopsis; species Zootermopsis nevadensis. The sequence goes on along the minus strand of NW_028259213.1, from coordinate 510,560 downwards.
TTCTTCATGACATTCGTGCTTCGAGAATCATGTCACCGTTGTTTGACACCGGAAGTGGAAACTGTGAAACTGTAATACGAGTATGTCAAAATAGGTTTATGTTCGTTTTACTATGCCGTACGTTTACAAAGTTAGGTTTTAAAATAAACCGCTCGTTACCAGTTACTGATATAATGGCTTAAAGGTGTGTTAGGAACCACAATACTTTTATATGCTTCCAAATAATTAAGTCATACAAACGAGAAAATATGTCCGTCTACCATCTGTTTTAAGTAATTGGTCATAAGTAGCTTGTTGTTCACGTCCACCATTTTAAATCTAAAAGAAATTCCATGTGCTAGAATTTTTGTCGTGTAGATGTGTAGATGGATTTTTAAATGTTTCCGAATTTTTTCCGAGTTTGTCTTCGAAGGAAATGTTTGTTATGTCCGTATTAAAAAGACGCGCGTTGTTTTAATCTGATAACACAACTTGTTTTAGAAGGAAGAACAAGGGGGAACGGATAGGCCTACACTGTCGTAATTCATCTGGTGTTAAGCAGCTTACAGTTCGCAATTTTTCTTGCCACGAAGAACAATTGGCCCAAATGTCTGCGAGCATTCAATTTCATTTGTTAATATATAATCTCGTACCTGTATCTAATGACCACGAACAAAATTTAACTTCATATGACGCAGAAAAGGAGTTTTACACATTGTGTAGCAGTAAAATCAGTGTGCGTTTCTCGACTCCACAACACGAACGACTTATTAAAAAGTAAAATTTGTTTCACCCTGAAGAATTGGAGTGTCTGTTGTCGGTTTAGGTGTTACAGCAGAAAAAGAAAACATTTCGGAAGTGTACTTGTCATTAAAAAAATTTCCATACGTGTTATGTGTTAATGTTACGACGTTTGTCAGATTTTATTGAATATATTGAGTCTAAGAGTTCAATTAAGTTACAACAAATCCCATATAAAGACTTTTTAAACATTTAGAAACAACTCTCTGTTGAAGCTGTTGTGAATTATTCGAAGTTAACTCTGTGCGTGCCATGTGTTTACTAGCATTATAGAAAACATTTGACTCAGCGTTTGAAGACTTAAGATATCAAGATGGCGAGTAGCGAAACTGTGATGGTGTTGGTGACGGCGTTCTTGCTGCAAGGCGCCGCGTCGACTTCCCAGGCAACAACGGAGGAACTTCTATCCGAACTCGACAAACCAAGTGAGTAATGTAACAACGGCGATGCAGTTTTATATCGACTTTGTGAAAAAAATCTGGTTTGAAATACATTCGCTCTTATGCGTAGACGTGTGCAATCGCAGACAAATTAATATGCAGTAGTTCACTCTACGTTGTTTTCCAATCTACAGTTTTACGTAACTTCAGTACATATTTAGTTTAATTTATCCTTGACAGATGTCACTGATAACAGTACCTCGGATACCGAACCAGCAGTATGAACGAAATCTGTTTTATATATTAAAATGGAATTTAGGAAAACAGGTTTCTAGGGCGCGGATTGGATTAATCTGCCTCAGGATAGGGAAAGGTGGGAAGGTGTTGTATACGTGTTAATAAAAAGCGCATAATTTCTTTACTAGCTGAGATGAATGTCTGCTTTACAAGAAGAACTGTGCTGCGTGAAATTAACACAGAATTATGTTGCGTAGCTTGTAGGCTACTTCGCGTCGTGTACACCAAATTTTGGAGACGAATCTGACTTTTTGTTGTTATGTACCTGCAACTTTAGTCCCGGGTTAGCATGTTTCACGATGCACGACAGCGCAAAGGTACGTCGGAGCCTACAAGCCCTCCATCTGTCGGGGTACTTTAGTGTGCAGATTTAACGACTATAGGTATCTTACAAAGTCAGAAGGTGTTTAGATCTGAGAGGCTTGGAGGAGTACAAATACCGCTAATAGACGGGGATTCAGCTATACCACATCTCAAGAAAACTGCGTTACAGGGATTGTTAATAGAGTAGAACTGTGATTACAGGACGTCGACCGACGATACAATATCATAAACATTGTCTTGGTGTTAGTGATCTGTTAAGTTGTAATGGAATCTTAAGAGTGTCTTGCTACGCCACAGCCTTGGAAGGAGGCCTATAAGACGATGTAAACAATAGTGGAACCAGTTTTAGGGAACATCTAAACCTGTTCCTTCCTATAGTGATTACGTAAGGGCTTAATAACCTGACTATACACTCTGAGTTGTATGGCTGAGGCACGTCAGATCGTATACCGCTTCTGAGTTCGAATCTTGCTCAGGGCAAGGACGTTTGATCGTGTCTTGTTGTTTAAGAAGACTTGACGAAAATCTGATTCTCCACCACACACGCCAAGTCATGTTGTATTTCTTAATACGTATTTAAAGCAATTACTTCACAGTAAAATGATTTAGAGGTACGAGATTTATCTGCAGTTTAAAATGAGTGTTCTCCCTCTTTTGTGATATTTGGTGGAAAAGTTGGTATAGAATTAAATGAAATTTAAAACAGGGGACATAGGTTTCTATCATCTTGGTAATATATTACGGACTGATTGACCTGAGTTCAAGCATCGACAGGAATGTTGTCAAATTTTCTTTTCGGCAAATTGCCCTTATTAAATGCGGGCTCACACGTGACCTATTTTCTAAAGAAATATGGCGCCCGGTTTGAGTTCGGTATTACTTGGAGGCTTTTGTCTCCAAACATGATACAGTTTGTGAAGACTTGGAAGAACATTTCAGGAATATTTATCAGATGTATAAGACTATATGTTTAACCCAGCTCTGACGTTTTTGATTTGTATTGCATATGTAACCGGTTTGTGTCGGAGTGTAACATCCGACCAATTACTCTGACTAAGGTTTTGTGTAGAATTCCTTGGTTCGAACAAACGAAAACTGGGATATTTCATTTATAACAGTTATTAGCACGTATTTTTAAATCAGTTAACCGTCCATTATCAATTGTAATCGTTGCATTCAAAGCCTCTGGATGTTCTGAAGTCAGTAAATCGTCGTTGAAGAGTCAGTCGTAATTCAGGACATTTTTTTGTCAACAAGTTTAGGGAGAGTTACTTTATGAACGTTACAGACAGTCTTTTACCCAGAGTCTTAATACCTCTTGGATTTTGACAATAGAAAACACATGTGACACAGTTAATAACGTGTAGTTAAATTACTTAGAAACTCTTCAAAGAAACATTTTATATTTGTGCTTAGCAAGTCATAGCCAAGAATATCCCAAAATGTTTTACGTGTATGTGTGAAGTAGGCTAACATTGTTCAGCCTTATCATTTCTGAATGTATTTATAGCAAACAGAAAGAGAGACTGGTAAAATCTAAATATTACCACTTGAAGCGAAAATGTGGTAATTATGCCATGATGTTGATGAGTAATTTAAGGAAAATAACGTGTTTCTGTGCTTTTAATGTAACGTAAAATGAATAAAATGGCGTATACGGGGTGCAGTTTTAGGTTCCGTAATTAAATACAAGTGATTATCTAATACAGATTTAAAGACTGTAAGATGTTTACAAATTTGTTTGTGAAGTGGAAGAATTTGGTAGGCGCATTTAAAATACGAAATGCCGATTTTCTCAGGATTTTACTGTTTATTCGGTAGACCGATTAGACGTCGGCTTCTCACCGAGACGACTCGGGTTCATTCCCGGGTGACGTCAAATGAGATTCGTGGTGGAGGAATTGGCAATGTAGCTGACGTTTCTCAGAGGTCTTGCTTATCATCGTTCGGCCACTGATTCATTCCCATCTGTCATGGCCCCGTGAGTTGGGCGGTAGCCTTGGCCAAGCAGCGCATTTTCATAACGTCTGTCCTAAGATAAGGGCTTCATCTGTGAACCGACTCGTGGCTGGCCTCGGAGTGAAGTTAGGTAGTTCTGTTATTTTTGTTCGTCTCCTATTCGATGAGCTGTGGTGGCAGTTTTCTGGGAAAAATGGGACCGGAACTGACTACAAGTCTCGATCGACCCACGGAATATTACTTTCACGTTTATATATTCCTTTATATTATGGTGCTTAGACGCAGGTGTAAATATAGCTAAGCTAATGACTGTTTCAGCTACTGAATTCTGATAGAAAATGCAGGCATAACATAGTTTCTCATCCTATATTTGTGTTAATTTCCATACTGGATATTGCAACGTTTCAATAATTGTCTTTTGTAAATTAATTTATGTTTGGTTGATAGGGGCAAAGCTGTAGATTACACAGAAGTGAGACCTATTTAGAGAGGAACTTTGGTTCATCGGACTCACCCAGAAATCTTTGTTGTCGTGGGTACAGTGGCACCTTTTTTATATGACACATGGTAGGAATGAGAAATGCTTACAAAATTTTAGTCAGTAAATCCGAAGGGATGAGATTACATAGGAGAAGAACATGTTAATGTGAGTATAAAATTAACATTTGTCTTAAAGAAATAGTGCATTCAGAGTATAAAATGGATTTATGTGGTCCAGTAGCAGGCATTTATGAGCACCATAATGAACTCGTATATTCCATATTGTACTACAAATATATTGAGCGACTGTTACCTGCTACATGTAGTTAGTTGGGGATGATTTCAATGTGAACACTGTTGCATTGAAATCTTATTGAAATGTAAAGCATGAAGATGTAAGACGGTGATAATAGAAATTCAAATTTTGAAGTTAATGGAAAAATAAGCATCCCATGAAAATTATGTAAACATTTTTAGTCATAATTGTTTATAATACTGTGTTATATCTGTGATAAAATGGATCTCACGAATGAGTCATGCAATTTGGTTTAGCATGGTCTTGTTAAGGGAAAGGTATTTAACTAACTGAAATAATATTGGAGTTTATTCATTTAGGTTGGAATGGAATTAAATAATTAACGCAGCGACATAGTTTGTATCGGTTTTGTGTCTGACGCCAAATTTAATGAACTGTATTACCTTTCGTAGGCATAACGAATTAAAGTAGCACAAGGTCCCTATAATTTCGAAAAGTGTGTGAAAGTAGCATTGAACGATGCTGCTGTGAGATTTATGAAGATGGTGTTGTAATGAGCGGTTGGATTTGCCAAGAATGTGTCAGCCAGGATATCTTAATATATATGGTTTTCTACACAGTTGCATTGTTAAATATTTTCATTATCTCTTTGTAGACTACGAGATGACTGGAATTAGCAGCCTGTGTGTCCCACGCAATAAAATAACATAACTATGAATTTTGTATAGAAATTTTCAGTAACATTGCCACGATACTTTAGTACATCGTCAGATAAATCAGTCCCAGTTCACGATCTCTCATTAAATCGTAGGTACTGCTGGCTTTAATTACCCGGATTATATTTTCAGCTAATTGCATCATCGAAAAATTGTAGCTGTGATGTGGCGAGATTGTATCGATTAAATGCTGTACGTTATAAAAGCAAGCCGTTGGTACATAGGCACTTAGCTAAGCGGCAGGACAACGGGGAGTTACCTACTACCGCACCAGACACTACAATCAAAAACTCTTCTGGCAGATTGCTAGGAATATTTTTCCTTTATCGTGGGAGGACCTGTGATATGTTTCTTGTTTTTTCCCCCAATGGTTCCTTACGTTAGCAGGTGGCCTTTAGCAAGGGAAAATATATTGCAAAACTTGTAATATTTATACGGTCCCAATCAGAAAATCGATGTAATTAATTAAAGATCCAGCGTTGCTGAGCTGCTAAATGCTCACAACACCATAGAAATAGCGGTGCAAGGACGGATGACGCCCGCTATTTATTCCACTTATTTTTCTTTTTTCTTTTCCAGCTCTGATTATTTTATTTTTATTTTATTTAGTGTTCTGTCTGACGACAGGTCCATATGAACAGGATCCTTCCATCCTTTTCTCGGACTGGGACCTGTTCATATACGTTCTTGGCAGATGATCCAGAAGTGGTTTGCCATTGCCTTCTTCTGTGTGTGAATGGAGTAATTGTTGGGATGCCACGGAGGAAAACTCCGTGTTGCCTAGACCACGGCCATGCCCAACACAAGTTATAAATTCGGGCACCGCCGGGAATCGAACCCGAGACCCCAGGATTACAAGGCCAGCGTTCTAACCGCTAGACCACCGTGGGGGTCTCTGATTATAGTAAGATATAAAAAATTTAGAATATTTCAGTACTAGTTTATACTTCAAGAGCTAAAATATATCTAAATTAATGGTAACTTTTCCCAGTTTCTAAAACAAATCTTTTATCATAATACTATAATAATAATAATAATTTTATAATAATAATAATAATAATAATATTGATTAAAAATAAAATTTATTTTCGTATTTTATTCCGCACTCTCTGCCGCTAGGCCTACAGGGTGTGTTATGCATTATAGGAGTAACATCTGACTGCTTTGTATAATAATACGTCAAACTAATTACTAAAATAATTATTAACATGATTATAATTATTGTTGATGTTGCTTAATTGTTTGAAGTACCAGAAAGAGAAGCGTGTGTTGAAATAGTACCTACAGATGTCAGTTAGGTTTTTAATTTGTTTAATAATCAATCAAAACACAAAGCTCAAAATCTAACAATTGGCATAATAAACAGTGAACTGATTAACTTGACTCGAGTGATGACAAATCGGCAAACTAATCATAAATAATGAAAATGAGAAGATTTTTATTATTGTTATGTTAACTGATTAAATAAATGACATTTAATTCAAACTAGCATAGTTGCTTTTTAATTTGGTGGGTGATGCATAATGTCAAACCTTTCAAAGACACAGAGTATCAGTAACAAAAAAATGTCTAATATCATTTTCACTGCTCGGTATGATGTGTGGCTAGTGGCAGTGCAGAATATGTGGCTTTATGTTATATTACAAAAGCAGTTAAAAAACACTTGCAACCTATACTTATTAAATAGAAATGAAGGAAAGGAAAAACATGTTTTATTGTTTCAGAATAATTGAGTAGAAAAAAATCAGCCCATATTTAGACCCTAAGCGGTATTTAACCACGTGATTAAGTACAGTGAGGCATAGATCTACTGTCACATAGATGTGGTGCGTGTGATGATGTTAAGAATTTGTAGACTTTTTGGTTAATTATGTTTACAAAATTCCACTTACACAAAGGCAGAAATGAGATATCTGTCTGTGTTCGTAGTCTGTAATAAGTTTATTATCGATTTATCTCGTTCTGAGGATTTTAAATCGGATATATCTCACACTTTATAAACAGATGCCCAGTACTGGTGAAATAAGCTTGGGAAATTAATGTCTTTCTAATTACTGTCTGCGTTTTCTCATTCAGAACCACTTTCTGGTAGCTGTCTGTCAGTGCTCAAGAGCTACTATTTTTAATTTATCTAATTGTCTGTGCTGTATTATTCGTCAGGAATACGATCGACAAGTTCAGTTCTGATTATCAGCTACTACCAACGCTTGTCACATCACACTTTTGAAGGCGTGACAGATTTAGAATGACTGTAAAAGATTAATTGCGAAGTTTGACCGAGCGAAATGCCAATTTTACCTGCCTCTTACTAATTCAAGGGATACATTCAACACGTTGGCTCCCATGAGGGTCACGAGTGGATTGCATGAGCATGTTTTAGTACCGCGAAAGCCACCGGTGAGCCACAAGACAATAACGTTTATTAGATGCTGAAGCTTCATGGAGTGACTAATGTAATGTATTTCCAACGCCACAGCTAGCTGGGAGAGGAAAGATGCATGGGGTTTGCGAGCGTCACCTGAGTGTGACGCGGTTTATGCAGTAAGAGTTATGAATTTTTTACAATTTAAGGCTGAGGATCATTGGTGTTTCACAGTATGAAGTTTATGCCCGGAAGAAGTAGCTTTGTGTCCAACGTGTTAAAAAAGTGTCGTAATTTAAATTGTCTCTTGTGATGGTATGTGTTTAGTTGAATAGTTGTCTTGTCGTAGTTTAAATTAGACCAACGGTTCCAAATTGATAATATTATTACTTGTCATTCAAAGTACACGTCTGTGTAAAATTTGTGCAGAAATTTATATTTGTTCTCCTTTATGTGATTGTTTAAATATAATTGTATTTATCGAAGAAACATTTTTTTATAGTTTTGTATGAGATAGTCGCGATTTCTTCTTTATTATCTTTCTTATCTTTCTTTGCATCCTCCTTCCTTGAATTACTTACTTTACTGTTAAGGAATATATAATTATGCCTTGAAATACAGTAATAAATCGGCCTCGGTTGTTGTTTACCATTAATGAGCGATCAGGTTTAGGTTAATTAAAGTGTTGAATGAAATTGCTGATGTTTATTCTTCTTTGCGTAATGTTATAAAATCACCGTGCTTTAAGTTGCATCTATGTGTTCCTGTGAAAGGGTAAAGTAGTTTAGTGTGACAAGAGTAATGAAAGTGGAATTTTTTTCTATATAATACTGCAGTGAAAATAACACTGTAATTGGCAGTTGTGGTGTGTACCAGATCTTGTACATGTCAGCTGTAAAAGTTCATTATTCTTAGTTCATGTAACCCGGAATGTGTCATTTTGTCAGGTCTCATTTACCAATGTAATAATTCTGTTGCATAACATATTGGGTCTGATGTCCTGAAGGATGAATTATAACGACGTATAGCCCCACAATGGACCTAACCTAACCTCGCTACTACTATTCTTTCTAAAAGATGGAGAAATTCCTATCATTATCATGATTTAAGTCTATCATTTCTCCGTTCCACCGAAGCGAAATCCCTCAGATAAATCGACCATTTTCGTCCATTACCTGCAGTATTTCACTTGCTCACATACTGGCTACCGGTTTCGCAGAGAATCTGCTTCGGCTATAAACCAGAGCGGAGCTAGCTGGCTGATATCGAGTACAGGGAATTATAGGCTGTGGTCTTCGTTATTCAGAGTGCAGTATGTTGATACAGAGCTGTCTGTTGAAAGGCAGTTCGATTTGGAAGCACTCAACGTAATTTAATACTTCTGCTGTGACACCTAAGGTCTAGATAGTTTTGATAAACGTTGTGGTATTTTTAACGATGTACTAATCACAGTGTTCTTAGTATCAAGACGATTCGAAACATGAGTATTTCTAATTATAAGCATACTAAGTAACAGAAACGCCAATTTAGTTGTAAGAGTATAGAGGGCTATTTTCTTGAGGTGTGTCTGTTGCTGCACTTTATTGCTGAAACGTCTTCTAAAATAGAGCGGTGCGAGCGATATCCCGAAAATACCAAGGATAATGTAATGTTTGACGAGATATTTTCTCTGGATATCCGAAAGGTAGTGAATGATGGTCAAGGAAATTTAAACAGCTCTGTTAATATCAGTTAGAATGAAATAATGGCAGATGGAATGTAAGAGATAGGAGAACTGTAAAACAGCCAAATGCAGTTTCGTTGAAGAGGAATTGTGTAGGAATGTTCTAGTATCCAACCTGTTGAGCTGCGTACGCATGCCATTGTACCAACTATGTTGCCAATGTTGAATGTATGAACAGAGAGCTGAAACAGCCGAATGTGTACCAACGTTTAATTGAGGGATTCCAGTTCTTCCTATTTATACTACTCGTATTTTCCCTGTTTAACTGCCAGATGGCTAGCTCTCTGTGGAGAACATGAGTTGCAGTTGATAACAGTTGAAAGGTTTTGTTATAAATGAATGGCCGATGCGATGATTGTATCGAAATGTGACATAGTTCAACGCGTGAATCTTGTCCCCACATATTGGTCCACGAATCAGTACCAGACCTGAGGTTTATCATGTCGTTGTAAGAACTGAAGGTACATTTTTAGTTAAAATACTTTTATTTATTTAGAACTTCCGTTCACTAAAATGCCCTTGAATATCTTCAACTTATTTCTCCTTTTCGGAATGTAAACAATCATTCAATTGTCTTCCTTGTCTTAACCTAACCTCTGTGTATACATACATTAAACAGTTCAGATACATTACTTGTCACGAATTGCAGTATTTATTTTATTGGTCGTTATGAATATCGAGTGAAAAGTCGCGGAATATCGCTTCTGTTCTCAAATCACGTACAGGCCAGACATTAACGCGATTGTCCACAGTCCGGAAGGCTGTGAAAGTTGACGATCTCTAGTAAAGACGGCTGCGGCTTATTAAATATTAACTAATTCCTTGTAGATTAAATTTTATGTCCCAGTGGTTTATTCAAGACGGCATGAATTTTAACTCGCTCCAGATGTTCAGAATTTTGGACACGAAAATACTGTTCACTCATGTTTCAATTTTCCAAGACCTTTTTCCTATTAATACCTCTGTTGCCATTTGGATTGTGATCCTCTGTGTGGTTACTAGTATTCTGGTGGAACCTGCTATTTCCTTCTTTAGTATGGAGGTAGCAGATTCCTCAGAAACGAAACCATACACGTCTACACGGTATCTCATTCCAGAACATCACAGTCTTAACTTTCGACAACTGTGGAAACGTCGTACCTCTATCTTATTTACTTCTTGAGTTTATTACATTTCTGCATAGTTAATGTTTAAATTGAATGTAAAATATTTATGCACGATGTTTGCAGGAGAGAGTAGTGCGCTAATGGGACGGAGGGGAGAAGTATGTTCGACCTAGTTAAGAATTATCGATGTGAAAGTGCTTCATGCTTTCGAGTAGGATAGGTAGATCGTGAATAGCTAGTGGAAAATGGGGTGATTTAACCTTCGTTTTAGTCAACTGTACTTTTGGGCATTAAGGCGGCAGAAAAATGCTTTGCGTTACCCCTGTCAGGATAGCGGGACCCGGTGGGAATCGAATCGATACCACGAACCGTAACGTATTCCATATGTCGCATCTTAACAGTAACTACTTATCATGTTCTCACTTGGAAAGAAATGTTTCGATGCGAAGAAAATACCAATTCTAATTGAATTGTACATTACACCTACCGAACACGTTGTAGGAGTCATAACCATGTCCCACGGGAATCAATGACAGAACGTATTTCCTTCTTAACAATTGTAGTTAGAATTTATAAGTTGTACCGAATTTATAAATGTTAGCGGTATCCTTCGTTTAATGCGAAATGAAATTGCAGTTTAATAATCAAATGGTCATCAACTTCTGATATATCATAATATTCTCTTAAAAGAGTTAGTTTAAAAATTAGCGTAATAAATGAGAACTGCTATGTTAATGTTGAGGTTGTAGCTTATAACCGTTTATAAGATGCGTTGTTTATAGTTTTAAAAACGGTTACGTCAAAATCAGTTAACATGGAAAACATTTTCGTAAATGTATTGATTTTTCCCAGTCTGATTTATTTTCTTTACAACTTAGTGAAACATTCCCGTTAATTTCACTCTCACACATTCAAATTGTGAACATTTTTCGATCACTTGCATTATGCGTAGTGACGTAAATGTTTGCCGATACAAATAAATAATTTAATGTACGAGGTTCGTCCACAAAGTAAGTTTCCCTGGGGCCGTTTACAGAAACAAAACACAATTTCATGGAAATATTTATTGCAACAGATACAGCAAGTGTCCAGCTATTTTTCAACATATTCGCCACCGGAATTGAGACATTTGTCATACCGTGGGACCAACTTTTGAATACCTGTGTCGTAGAAGTCTGCCGCCTGGGATTGGAACCACTGTGTGACAACCATCTCCGCCTCTCTGTCATTCTCAAAACGCTGACGCTGACCGGACAGGAATTTCTTGAGGTGTAGGAAAAGATGGAAATCACTGGGAGCGAGGTCCGGGCTGTAGGGTGGATGATTAAACACCTCCCAGCTGAACTCCTGCAGGAGACTTGCTGTCCGTCGAGCCGTGTGCGGCCTAGCGTTATCACTGACCGCACTTCACAGTCGGCGGGAGCTGGAATAAGAACCTCCATCTTCAACAGCTGCAACGATGCTACTGTGAGAACGCGGGAAGTGCCGTTAGTGCATGCGCCATGCTACGTCATTGCTCTATCACGTACGCACAGTCGCTTCGCTCAATATAAGGTTTGCTAGCTGTGGGACGAGTGGGAAACTTACTTTGTGGATGCGCCTCGTATATGTGCTTGATTATCACATAAAATAGAGATGATCATTATTTCAGTTTAGTATTTATATATGTATTGCATCGGAAACAGATTTAAACAAAACTCGTAGCCCATTTGTGGCTTATAATAATATTAGATTCGCCCTTTTTGTAAAATTCAGAACGTATACAGAGTAAACTCTCAATCCGTCTACAACCTTTAATGTAGACGCCTAGTATTACATTTCATAAATATTAATTATTTCAGAGTTGAATTATGCTAGCGCGCATTTTACACACCGCCATAATTCTGGGGGCACACAAGAGAACGGCCATCAGAGGTGTATTCTCAAGTCGTATAAAGGTGAAGGGAGGAGTTATGTTGTTTTATTTAGGCACTACCTGGTATATTCGTTTAAAGCCGCAGAAATCTTTAGTCAGAATTTTGACACGCGCCTAGCTTCAAACCAGCTGCATCTCGAAATCAACACGAGAATTCAGAATTAAAATATACACACGCGCGAACGTGGCAGAAAGCCGAACAGCCTAAGTAAATGAGGCAACAGTCATAAAGTTTCGTCCATCTTTTTCTATGGGACTTGTAAGCTATGGTACATAACTTATGACAAGTTTCTAACCTGTTGGTAAGTAGTCAGGTGATATAGCTCATGTCCAGACAGGCTTATGCATATGCCTTTCGTCCGGTTTTCATATGACCTATATACCGCTACATCTCTGTAACATTTCTAGGTTGGGTTGGCGACGAATTGGAGACGTTAAAATGCTTCCGGAAAGCCCTTCTGTATTTATTGATATAATGGCACATTCTTTTACCTGCTTGCTCCAGACCTCAATTGCCGGTCGGAAGGTTAGGTTGTTTCTTTCCCATCTCTCGTTTCTAAAGCTTTAAAGTGTTGGTTGTAATTAATGTTTTATTAAAGATGGCGTCACTAATGCCTTGCCACGTCGACATCGATTCTTTAGGTCCGACATTGTCAGGGGATGTAGCGGAACTTGTGTATAACTTGTCTTATATCAACAATTAATTAGGTCCCGGAGAAGCTAAAAAAAACCATTCTATAAACGTTAACATGGATCTTACTTCAAGGGACTGAGTTGCTGTGTGTTTGTAAATCAAGGACCGAATTTTATTGCACAGTTTTCTATACAAGCAATGGCATGAGCGATTTGTCCACATTGGACTCTCCTCAGTGTAATTTTTGCTATTTGTCACATGAAGAATTTTTTGAGAAATTACAACAATCCGCTAAAAATTATGGGATACATCTTTTATTGAAGATTAAAATTAAACATTATTATGGTTTCTGTTCGTATTAAATCATTTAATTATCTCAGAACCCATCCGTTTCATCACCTGGAAAGCACTCCCGTAACCCTTTTTAATAGGGGGAGGGGCTGTTTGGGCTCCGGAACTAATTATTTGTGACCCTACCATAACCTCGATGTCTCAAAACTAAACATCAAACTGGAAAGATGTGTAATTAGTCACAATGTTACAAGCATTAGACACTGAGATAAAACATTAACACATTTCAAACACCGCTGTTGTTGCTGTTTCTTGTCAGGCAGTTACATAAAATATTAACATCATTCAAATCTTTAATAAGTTTATTTGTCAGATATTGCAGTACGTTGTAGTTATTTACAGAGATTTAGCAGCAGTAGATCTCGAAAATAGTTTCGCAGTCTAAATGGCTACTCGGCGAAGGCTATGTTTGTAAGACGGGACCAGGTGTTCGCGTGTGTGTGTGTCTGTTTGCCTGATGTACTCCGCAGAGAATGATTATTACTGTTACTACTCTCCTCTACTGCTGCTTCCACCTAGCTAATGAGGATCCATCATATCATTACCTGAGTAACATCTCCGTCACGACGCTATTATTTCACGAATAATTACTCAGCTGGCTCTGATGTTGCTTAGCTACTGATGGTTAATTTAAGTCCGATAAACAGTAAAAACCATGTTAACAGTGACGAATGAAATAATGACTTGGTATCCGTGTAGTAGTATAGTAGTAACTGCACGGATAAGTCTTTGTTGAGACGCTGATAGTCGTTCAGGTAGTCAAGAAATTCTCCATTTTTGTAGAAACCGAACGCCGATGGAAAATATTCGTAGCCAGTTGAATCCAGTTACCTCCCTACTGACCTGTTTTTCTGGGATCCTGTTTAATCTTCCCCTCCGATCCATTCCCAAGTCTTCAGAGTGCTCTCCTTCCTGTAATCTTTAATCGAACACCGTGTGTGCCTTCTCATTTTTCCTCTGTGCCACCCATCTCATCTGTTTGGTCATCCTAATAGTACCTGCGTTCGCTGATAAAGTTGAACGCCACTGTCACTTCTCGGTTCAGGCAGGAACTGTTATTTTTGATAAGACGATTTTATTGTTTTTGTGGAGTGAAACGTGACTCGTATCGGGAAAACCTTGTTGCACTTGGCAGTGAGCTATGCTGTTCCAGCAGCAATCCAGGAAGTGACAGTGCTTCTGTCCGTCTCGATGTACAACAGGAAATGTTACGGACAAAGTCAGCCTCTTTCGTTCCATTGGTCCGAGTACCAAAGAGGGAAATTATTAGTTGTAACATTTGGCAACTCAGAATAGAACGCACCTGTTTTGAAACATTGAAGGGGATTTTATAGGCTTATAAAATTCGTAATGTTACAGTTTAGATTTGGTTCGCTGTCTCGAAGTTTCCATGTCATTTGTGAATTAGCTCTGACGCATACGTATTAAAATATTCTCTACAATCCATTAAGTAAATGTTTTTAAGTGTTATAGGTATAGTCCTAAGATGATTTATCATAATCATCTTTGAATCTGACACGTAGATGTATGTGTCTTTGCATATGAAAGCAATTGGTTTTAGTGAGGTAGTGTAATTTATCCTTATATCTTATATCCGAAATACGCATCATTGGAGAAGGAATGAGTCATTGACCCCCGAAACGACGCAAGCCCATGCAATTATGCGTAAAATATCAACATGTCTCACTAGGTGTAGAACACAAAGTTAGAATTGTGAATCATGTGGGATTAGTACCTTGCAGTAGAATGTGTGTGTAATAATTGATGGGGCTATGGATAGTTGAAACATAATCTCGTAGTGCTAAAATACAGGTACGACCGGTTACTTCTGTCAGTGGATTTCTTTCCTTCGGGCCCTAATTTACAGCTTGGGTTCTTCTGTCCATATAACTTTCAAAATAAGAAAGCTTCATAAAATTATTGGGGTTATGATGCTATTAAACTATAATCAGTGGAACTATAAAAGGAGAAAATTGAAATTTGTCATTCTTCTTATTTAATGACGAAATCTTGTTATAAGAGTGAACCATGAACTTGAGTGGCTTTAATGCTTATTTAGTTTTACAACTCCTTTGTCTATATCGAAATTCATATGTAGGGTAGACTTCTTTTGTACGTCTTGTGAAGTCAAGAGAAAATAGATAACGGAATGTGAGAGAGAGATGAGAAATAAATACAGAATTTTAGTTGAAATGATTGAAAAGCAAAGATCGCGTGTGATATCAGGAGTAGATTAAAATAGATGTTTAAGAAATACGGATTTGTGGGTTTAGATTGAATTAATCTGCCGCGAGACTGACTCCATTGGCATAGTCTTATGCATACGTTACTTAACCCGTGTGTTCCCTTGAAATTTGAGAATAGATATGTTGAAGGAAAGACTTTTCGGAGAAATTTTTGGTAAAATTGCGCTAATAATTTCCAGAAGTCAAATTTTTAATTTTTCAGTTACTTTTCACCTGAAATGCATGAATGCGAAACTGAAACATTTACCATTTATGCAGCTGCAACTAATATCAGGATTATTAATTATGCGTATTTATATTTAAATAAATGAATTGAATTATGTCTTAAATTAAGTGGCATTTTGCAACGAGTAGCTTGGTGTTATGTAATCTTAGTATCGCCACAATTGTCAAATGTTACCGGGGGGAGGGGCGATTGAGGGAGTTAGTAGTGTTAACAAAGGACGAAATTCATGAAAGGTGCGGTTGGGAGACGTTAAATCGGAGCGTAGAGAAACTGGCTATGCGACTGTGAACTTGTTAGGGATGACGTATTCCGCTGGGTATTGATTACATAGATTTTCAAACAGATGACTTTTGCTTGGTGTATCAGTCACTTAATCTCTGAGAGCGTCGTATTAATTACTCTGCCCTCTTAAACACAGATTTGAATATAGACTGTTACAATTTTGTAACTTTTTTAATTTGTGCGGTTTGACGGATGTCTTAACAAATACATGTACTTGTAACCTTTTTCCTTATCAGATCTTCTTCCATTTAACCAACGCCGTTGAGTGTCTAGCTAATTTCTCCCATTACACATTCGATTGCATGCGTTAGATACGGAATCAGACCCTCGAAATCTGCGTCCGCACGGAGCCACTGTGCATCTACACCTACAAGCAGGGCTTCATTGGAATCGACAGTGCCAACGTTTGAGTGGTCCAGTCCCATCGGTAAATACTATGAATGGTTTCTTATCTATGTGACCCTTTCAGAAATACTCCACGATGTAATTGGTTATAAACAAACATGAAATACTACTAATCGTTTACCTGTTTCGATAACTTTGGTTGTTTGAGTCGAGTATTGACTTTACCGACTTTTCTTGGAGTGTGCACTTACTATTGATTGATTACCCTTAGGGCTGCACAGCGATGTTTCCCGCCAAGTTTTGCACCCATACCACATCGCTTTGTAGTTTAAATATTGATTGACTCGAAGTTTAAGACATATTGGTAGAGATCGATAGCTTCAAACTAATATCACTGCATAATTGAAGCTACGAATGAGCTTTGAGCGACTGTGGCGATGCCACAATGAGGACAAGGAAACCGACTTTATTATTTAATAAGTTTCATCTTCTCTTGGGGTGTCATTTTAATAATCACGTAACGCTAGAGGAATATTTTAATGATCATGTTTACAACAACGTGTTCAGGGTATAAGCGATGTTATGACAGAATCAATATACATATATAAAGAAACGAGCAGGCAGCTATGTAAGTGATGGCTTTGCACATTCTCATGCTTCAGAGCCTGCTGTCAGACCTTGTTTGGACCGATATTACTAATGGTCAATAGCGTTACCACCACCACTGCTACAACTGGTGGTTCCGACTTGATAAACATACTTAAAGTGTTTCCAGCACAGTGTCTGCATACTTAGGTCGTGTTCCTTGTTCCCTTCTTTTAATTCCTTTCAGTCTTAAGCACGTACCGGCATGAATCGTGGTATTTCCCGAATACTCTGTGTCTAATACATCTAAGTAATATTATCAGGGGAGTTGCATGTTCGTTTGACGAAGAAATACTGTAAATATCCACGCCCATTTTTAGAAAGTACCGAAGTACTCTTTCATAGCATGGTTATTATTAATTAAGGGGATTCCTGAAACGTTTATTCTGATGTATTTTTGTTTTAAAAACAGCCATTTTAATGACGGTCTACCATATTTGAGACTAAGTCTTGATTTTGTAAGGGTTAGTCAAAGACATCGCGCTAGTCTTATGTCCGTGATCAACTGGATTCTTGATTTGTTTGTGTAGTTTCTTCATACCATTTTCTACTAGTTTTGTACACATTGATACATCAGAAGGGCAAGAAATCAATAGATGCCTATTAAGGCAATAGAGCCGCTTCTGAAATAAAGAATGAGGGAAATGTTGAAGATGTGAAGTTTACGTATCCATAATCAATTATAGTAAGAACTTCTAAAACGCCTTGCTGTAATGTTGATTGTGTTGATTCCTCAGGGACGCTCTTCCTAATCGAGATAAGGCAACGATGGATGAGTGTGTAGGGCAATGAATATTACAAATGCTAAACTGAAGTGGGTTAAGCTAAATTTCTGGTACTCACAGCCAACCAAATGAAGCCCCAACAATAGAAGGGCTCCGTGATAACATCCCTGACACTCAGTCACGTCTTATACAGGGACTTCTTTCTTTCACTCCCTATTTTGAAGTTATTATTTCAAACAGCTCAGCAGTTCTGAAATGTCAACTTTGCAAATTAAGTATTTACAACAGACTGGGTACAAAGGAAAGGAGAAAAAGCTTACTGTTAAGAAGCTTCATGGTCTGATCCTAACAACTGTCTTGAACAACGATTTTGATGATGATTCAAATCTTTATTATTATTATTATTATTATTATTATTATTATTATTAGCGTCTTGTGCCGACAGCCAGAAGGCCAATTACAGATGCAGCACAAGAGATGAGCACACGAAAACAATAAATATATAAAGGTAACAACAAAGAGAATATAAAATACATGAGTGCAGAGGACGCTAAAACTCAAAGAAAAATTGTTACTAAATACATTAGTATGTTTTTAATAATAATTTAAATAAATTGAGAAAATTAGGCTGTTATATAATGTGATTAAGTGTAACATTTTTTGTATCAAATATAACCAAGTATGATGATGATTCAATTCAATTCAATTCATTTATTAGAGTGCTTGGTAACAGCCAAAAGAGGCCAATAACAGCCATGATAATAATAATAATAATTCAATTAAATTCTTTATTATTAATGTGCTGTATCAACAGACTGATGGCCAATTACAGATACAGCACAGTTATAGGAGCAACAGGAACTGTCTCCAGGTCACTCAGAAAATATTTGGCCAACATCCCGAGCGAACACGACGTCAGGGAACTTCAGAAGACCGCAATTTTGGGAACTTCAAACATAATCCGAAAGACGCTTTCATAAAATAAAATTATATAATACATGTGGCACTTTCTAAAAACAATATGTATCCCGGAAATAGCTGCTGCCCTATATACCTTAGGGACAAGGTCTGTCTCGGGTACATGGAAGCACATACCCCATAAAGTGGTGAATAGATAAGATAATAACAATTAAATTAAATTAAATTAATTTATTTAAATACTTGACACCAGCCAGGTAAGGCCAATAAGAGTCAAGCACTGAAAACCAACCAAGGATGAAAGTATAATACAATGATTACATTCATTTCAATAATAATAAAAGTAAAACATTACAAATACAAAATCAAACAAATGAAACTAAATATAAAAATGTATCATATTATTATTAATAATAATAATTAAATTCCTTTATTGAGTGATAATTCAGAAGAAAATGGGCTAATTAATATTTTTATTTGTAGTGTTCTGTCTGACGACAGGTCTATATGAACAGGATCCTTCCATCCTTTTCTCGGACTGGGACCTGTTCATATACGTTCTTGGCAGATGATCCAGAAGTGGTTTGCTATCGCCTTCTTCTATGTGTGAAAGGAGTGATTGTTGGGATGCCACGGAGAAACCCCCGGAGGAAAACTCAGTAATATAAGAAACTAAGTAATATAATAATTCAGTTCATTAATACTAAAAGAACATTAAACAATAAAAAACTAGAAAAACTTACAAGATTAAATACCAAAAACTATGGTCAAAATTAAGAATTTTGAATAATAATAATAATGATAATAACAACAACTGTCGGTGTTGCAATGACTCATTTGACTTCAAAAGATAGATTTATGTGGAAAGGAGAGCACACCATAAATCAGTTTTTAAACGGTGATCTGCCTAGCACATTGTATTTAAATTGCACTCATTAGTCGATGGTTTGTGCAACAGATTGCCGACTATTTTATAAAAAGGATATTAATACCCTTTTATGCAGTGCCCTGTATCGCGTTCTTTCTTCCATTCTGAGGCATACTATTTAATTTCCCTTTCATGTCAGCCATTTTACTAATTAATATTCGTGAGTTTTTGGTCTTGCTTTCCCGACTTTTTAACACATACTTTATACATACTATACCGGCATAAGCTCTTTGAAATATAACTTATGACGCTAATTATGTGATAACCGTAGAAGTAGACCTCGTCGTACTGTATCTTTAAATTATCCTGAAGTATTAAGATAGGTTATTTTGTTACCATCTGCCATACAACAATGTACCTGCACTGACAAAAATATATTTACCGATTGGATCTACATGACTTGATTTGGTAGTGAGAAATTGATTATACGATACAATTGTCTAACTAGTTTATTAGTCTAAAAGTGCGTTAAATAAAAATAAAATTACTGGTTATATTCTGATTAGGTAACTTACATAGAGATCATCTGTGACACTCTTGGTCTATTACATAATTTCGATTTGTCCTTACATATTTGTGGGGAATCTTTGGGGCATATTGAACTTATGATAATGGCTTCTCTATTTGAATCTAATAATCTTGGTCTAGGCTTTGAAAGAATACATAGACAGATTAGAAAATTCACTAAGACCAAGGGTTTTGTGATAAAATATATGGCCGTAAGCTCACTGTTTCTATTTGTAAGTCATTTCTTTATTGGACTAACTTTATATATTTCCCTCAGTCGCTCCCTCTACATAGAAACCAAGGCAGTAACCCGTATAACCATTCACTGGCGCTTAATTCTCCATCGTTGGGACATTATAGTTAACGATATGTTGCAATTGATAAAGTTCTGTTAAATAGAAATGGACGACTTCAGTTTATGTCTTTAAATAAACAAGTTTCAAGTTGTTTACTCTACAACTGTGTTGATGTTGACCCCCATACTGAATCAAAATTGTTATTTCAAATAACTTACCTCATTTCTATAAACAGAAGTGCTTCTCATTAATGTATATGTGTTCGTGAATAGACGATAAGTACTTAGCCAAGTACCAATTGTAGTAGTAATGACCACTGCGTAAATGTTGCTAGTGATAATAATTAATTAAAACTTTTACATTTTGACCCACCCGTAATATATCGCAATGTCTGTAATATTCTGGATAATTAAAATTCAACTTCCATACTCAAGAGTTCACTGTCAGAGGGAAGGCCTTAACGAAGCCCCGAGATTCTGATAACGCGATTATTGTACTGGTCTATCACACACTTCAGGAATGATAACAGATGAGGGGTTTTATTGAAATTATTATTGGCAAGAGAAAACCGAAGTGTCAATATCTCATTTTTCCCACCACGGATCTCACACAGAATTCAATGGAATTGAAAATGAGCCTCCATAGTGAGAAACCGGCGTATAGCTATCTGATAAAAGACAAGTTAATTTTATATTTGTGTTGGTTTCCATTCATTCTCTTTTTCCTTTTCTTTTCTTCCAACTGGCCATCGCTTGGAACATTGATACGAATAGTAAAACCTCAAGAATCAGGATGATGCAGGTTTCCTTTTATAGCCATTTACAGACCGGGTTTAATGTACGGTTCGTGAAAGCAATATTCATATCCAAAAGAAACGAATTTTTCATATCGTCATCTGTAATAATTATTCATACTGTATCTGACATTAAAACAGGAATTACAGCTATTTTTAAAGTGATTTGCCGAATACTACCATTTTGATTCGGTTTCCATGCCCTATCCTCCTCCTTTGTCTATGTGTTTTTCAGCACTGAAATTGTATTCCAACAGTTCATTGTCACGATGTGTTATAGTGGTATTATGTCATCCATTCCCTGAATATACGACAAGCGTCACATATCGATTTTAGAGGGTAAAATTCGAATATGTCAGATGTCAGTGTATAAAGGAGATTTATTATCGGTGGCTCATTTGATGGTTTGGTGGAGGAGTGAGAATGAAAAAAGCTTTCAGTACCAAACCGCGAGTTATTAGGGTAGTTCACGGTCATCAATTCTAAATAATCTTTTGAAAACAGAAATGAATACACCCTTATCACTTCTCTCAAAATTTTAGAAACTATATTTCCCGTGGTTTCTCTTCTCCAAAAAACGGTAAATTTATAATTACCTAATTTCTACTGATATTAATCTTCGCGTTTCCGGTTTAATTTATACACCCGAAATAAAAGCTGATCACGCCAATAAAGTTATCTGTTGTTCGGAGAGATGTCGTGAAATATGTTCAGTCTGTTTGATCAGGTATTTACAGTATGTGTTTCGAAGGTTGCAATCGTAATAGAACACGAAATTCGAACAGTACATTGATCAAGATTTTTAAAATTACAGTGAAAATTTATTGTAGTATCTATAGCTATTTAAAATATCGTGTTCGGAGTTCTTATACACTAACTTTTAATACTTTTCTTGGTGGTAATGCCGCATACAGATTACAATGCGGCATGTTGTAACAGTTTAGCACGTTCCATATTTTATTGCCTCTAGATATTAAATTCGTGAATTTTAAATTCTGGTAGTTTTATAACAAGCCTAAACAGACGTGGCTGTTCTGTAGGGACCGCTGTATTTTCAAAAATAGGTCAAGAATTCTGATTTAGGCCTATGAGATGACCCAGCACTAAAATAGTTTTTTTAATTACCTCTAAAGTCGTAGAAGTTAGATACACGCAGAAACTCTTGTACGTCTTCATGTAAGGCGCCCGTTATGTTGTTCGGTATTATCGAAGTATTCCGATGTATAAAGAATATACAACTTCCAAATATTAAATTAATGAATACCCGTTCAGCGGTTCTCGAGTTGTTACAAGCTTACAGACGGACAGCCTGACGCTGGGATTTCAATAGGCACTCCGCTGGGTTGTGAACGTGACTAGAAAGACAATTGACACGTTCGTTATCTTTCGTTTTGTGACGCTCTTGTTCACGTATTGAAGTTATTATGTAAAGTTAGGAGACTTATGGTTGTACTTATGAATAAATTAAAGGTTTTTATTAAATAGACCCGTGTTAGAGACTTGGACTTTCTTGACTGGAATGCTGTACAAGTTACACGTCATGCATGTGTCCAGAAATTCTCAGATTATACAGCTTATCATCATTTACATTGACGGCGCTAGATAACCACGCAGTCTGATACTCCATCACCGAACATTTATATTTTCATGCGCCTAGTTAACTTCCCGTCAGGATATTTTGATGTTTGAAATGTCTCCTTCTGTAAGTCAGACTGGTAATTTGAAGATGTTGTCCTGGTCTTTACAGATTCGTGTCTACCGTTCTTAACTAGATCAACGGCAGTGTTAGGAGCCTGTAAGGCCTATTGAGATCTGCGAAGGGCAATTCTCCGCTTTTATAATATGTACCTTTCTTTGTACCATTCAATCCACACTGGAACTGTTTACAGGGATCTGTTTTTACTCTGAAGTCCTTCTAGACGTGCATTGTCTTCGATTGAATTGTTGGCGAGTGGATAGATGGAATGGAGAAATTCTTCCTTTGCTGCCAGTGCGTTAATAACTTTTAAAATCAAATAAAATCTGGAAGCTTTGATGGGATATTTGGTATGAAAAATGGGTGATGTTGAGAATATCGTAACTTGGAACACATTTTGCTAGGTTTAGATCACTTTTCACAGTACAACGACTGTCTTCTTGCATGTTACGAAGTGTAGTCTAATGGAAGTTTGTCGATGTTTTAGAAGTGCTTGATGCCTCTATCATTAGGGCGATGATGGAGGCAGCAAGCATTTCTGAAACGTCGATAAAGTTCAGACCATACTACACGGCGTAAAAACCCATAAGACAGCCATTGTTACACTTTTCCGCCGTGAGAACCTGAAATCTCTCTCTCTCATATTGTTCCCAGGGCGTGGTATACGCTGCTTACATTTAGTTTATTTCTGATATGTTATGTCTCCTTATCGTTCTCATGACGGTTTATTTTATTAATTTATTCATAGTCCGTAGACGAGATCGAACACTCATATTCTCTGTTATGTTAACACAGCTACCATATAGTATAATCTGTAATCTTAGTGCCCATCTAATCCCAAGAAAAACTCAGACAACTGCCACCAGTTGGCAACAAATTACTTAGAAGTGTCAATGTGTCTGAATTCCCAAGACAGTGAACATTACCCGATACAATGTTATCATAATCAATCAACAATTGCCACTGACTTCCTGAGAAACATCGACTGTCGTTCGTTAAACTGGCCTAAAACAGCAACATTCGTGTCTTTAAATAGACCTGGAACACTTTCACCCAGATTCTCTCTTGCATTCCATGACGACTGTAAAATAAGCAATATCTTCGCAATCAGTCTGAACAGTGTAGAAAATATAAACGAACTGGTGAAATGTTTATGTATCAAACGTTAATTGCCAACACTGATCTTGGGAGTATAAGTAATTCTGGATGTAGGATTGTAGTCTCTCAACTCCTTTCACTTGTCCGAATATCATGGTGCAGAATTTGCCTTATGTACGGAATTAACCGCCTGGCTTCATTGTTACCTTTTTGGTTGTGGGTGAAAACCTCATAAACCCATAAACAACTTATAAGCTACAGTGTGCTGTGATTTCCGCAAATATTTAATATTTAATTACGTGTTACTATGTTTTTGTTTATGTACCAGAAAGTTAATTACCATCGACAAGAATCCTGACTGCAGAACCTTTCGTCAATTTAAGTAACGTCAGTTCGCAAGGCATTCTCTTTAGTCTTCTTCGTAATATTCCCTACACCAAGAGGTCCTGCCACCAGATTGTCATATTTATTACTTTGTGCCATGCTATTATGCATATGTCGCACCCGACTGAGATTTCATGATTTAATTAAAATATGATTACAAAGCGAAGAATACAACTTATGAATCTTCTCCATTATAGTGTTCTACATTCTTTTGTGTTGGGTGTCTTGACTGTCGAATGACCTTGGAAATTTCAAAGGCCCCTTTTCGGGAAACCCTCGGTCTGATATCATCGTTAATTTAACATGACGCTAACCTGTCCGTGACCTCAAATTTGACATGTGTGTTGTCACTCAGATGCCAACAGTTTGGCAGATATATGCGTTTGAAAAAAATGACTTTCGAATATCTTAAAAATTTAAAAGGCCTCTATCCAGAAAACACATGGACTGATATTGTCGTGACACGACGCTGACCTCTCTGTGTCATTTGAGATTCCTGCAGATCTGTAGAATTATGTTGTTGAAAAAATGGCTTTCGAATGACCTTGAAAATTTAAGAGGGCTCTCTTCGGAAAACCCACCGACAGATGTGACTGTAACGTAACACTGACCTGTCCGTTACTTCAAACTGACATATGTATTGTTTCAGGTAACGAATCCTAAACAGTGAGAATGCTGCTTGGCGGCTTCACTAGGTAAGGCGTGACGGGACTCTGTCGCAGGGTTGATATTTTTACACATCCATTAAACCTAATCCTCTAGAATGCTTTCCTGTACATTAGGCCACTTCGCTCCTTCTGCACTTCTCAATAATGCAAACCAAAGTATCCCCATACTTCCACTTCAGTTCGTTCGTGTAAACTGCTTATGAAAACTTGATTTGATCGTGTGTAAATGGCCTATAATTTGACGGAAAGCAAATGTCTTGTACTTGTCTTTCCCGGCAGCGCTCGAAGACTGCACACAATTGAGTCAAATCCGTAAATACTAGGAAGCCTAAATTTACAATTACTCCACTTTGTAAAGTCTTAGCGTTGTTACGTAAGATTTTTACAGAAATAGAAACCTGAATATAAAATAAGGTTATTTCTGTTATATTGAAGGTTGGCGTCCACCGTGTATAAGCTTTGAAAGGGCACATACATGTTTTATGATGCCAAATGTAGAACAGTCGAGTTCATAGGCAATACATACGAATCATTGAAATAAAACACGTAATGCGTAATGCGATCTTTTGCGTTGCGACACCTTATCGCCAGGTACGTGACTAGCAGTGTTTCAGAGGAACCTCTTGCCTTCATATTCAGAATAGGAGACGGGTGCCATTTTCAGGATAGCTAGACAATTTATACGGCCCGTCTTGCATTTGTAGGGCACGTTTGTATGTCATAGATCGTCGACTTTTGTGCTGTTAGCTTCCTTAAACTAAACCATTAGTAAACTCCCATCTAGTTCAGATTAAATCTGATATGTTTACGGCTGTGAAAATCGTCTTCTAGCTTCAGACACCGCGCAGTTGTTTAGGTGGTTACAGACGTTTCGAACGAAAGTGATGCTGTCGCTGGAACCCGTTCTTCGCCCAAGTTCTTAAATCCCCTGCAATATTTGTTCAGGCTAAATGCATAACACCAATGTGTAAGAAGTTGCCGCTCCATCGCGGCGCTCGGTTGGTGTGAGTAGTATGAGGCAGATAAGTTGTTAAAACGCAGGTTAGAGCGTTGGGATATATTCTTTCAGTCACTACGTCGCGAAATAAGATCTCGAAGCAAGTTCCTTTTAAACTTTTTGTTTGATATTCCATGGGTCGTATTTCGTCTTTTCTCTAGACATAATTATAGCTCTCTCAGTTCCTCTGCTGTCAGTCTCTCACTTTCTGTCAGTCTCTCACTTTCTGTTGTTGTGTTCAGACGTGTTTGTGGTGAGCTCCTGTATAAGGGTTGAAAATGGGTTGTTACCTGGAAGATTACCGGGCGAGAGTGGGTAGCTGGGCAGGTAGATGCTTGTGGCGTGGATTGCCTAGGCATGGTGACGCTAACCAAACTACTGGTCACTGCTTGGGGGTGACGATGTTGAATTCCTTGGTTATAGCTGTATTACTGGTAATCGGAGGAGTAGAAAGAAATCCCGGTCCTGTTGCGGAAGGGGATAGTTCTGTGAAACTTTTATGTACTGGCTGCGGCAGGAACCTAAGATCCGGAATCCAATGTGAGTCATGTGGACGCTGGTTCCATTATAGTTGTGGGAATGTGAAGTCTCAAGCAGCTGAAAGGGAGAACTGGAGCTGTGGTAAGTGCAGGGCTGCAAGTGTTCGAATGCTTCAGGATCAGCTAAATAACGCGCTGCGGCAAATTGATGAACTGAGGATGAGAAACAATGAACTTGAAGAAAAGTTGCGAATGGCGGGAGCTGGGAAAAAGGTTATAGTGCCCGAAAAGCGAAAGGCTGCAACGTGCATGGTCCTGGGAGACTCAATTGTGCGCAATGTTGGAGGAGAGCACGCAGATATGACGGTGGAGTGTTTTCCGGGTATTAGAACGGAGCAGTTGCACAGAAGAATAGAAGGGACGGATCTAGGCAGTCCAGAAACTGTTATTATTCACGTGGGTGCAAATGACCTAAGATCGACGAGAAATTTGGACTTGGTAATGGGAGAGGTGTACTCGCTGGTGACTACAGTAAAGAATAAATGTCGGAACTGCAACCTTGTCCTCAGTGGAGTGCTAAGGCGTAGAGATGTGTCATGGCGGCGTATTGGTGCTCTAAATGAGAGATTAGACTGGGTTGCAAACGTCCTTGGAATTACATTTGTTGATCCGAACAGCTGGATACAGGAAGGGGATTTTGCTGGGGATGGACTGCATCTGAATGGACGGGGAAGGAGACGATTAGGACAACTGTACGCTAGAGTTAGTGGACTTGATGGTGGAGGAGCAGCACGAAGGAAGACGTGACACGTTTGGGTGGACGGCACTCACAGAACGAGGACAACCAGGGAAACGCGGCATTCATCAACTGGAGAACAGAAGGCTTTGCATGAAATAAGGGGAACAGAGACGAGTAAATTGGTGAGTAGGGAAATAGAAGCTAGGGCAGGGGCAGAAACTTTAACTTCGGTAGCAGCATATAGGGTTGAAGGCAAGTCGTTAGTGGTGCTGCAGGTTAACTGTAGGAGTATCTATAATAAAGCCTTAGAGCTTTGGAATTTAGTTGACACGTATAACCCCGATATTGTTATAGGCACGGAGTCTTGGCTTAAAGAAGATATTAGCAATGCTGAAGTTTTTAGGACAGATTTTACAACTTTCAGGAGAGATAGGTCTGCCCGTGGTGGTGGGGTTTTCATATGTGTTAAACATTTCATTGCCTGTACGGAGTTATGGGTAGATGAGGATTTTGAGATGATTGCGGTAGAAGTGAAAGGAATAGATACAAAATATTCGTGGGAAATTATAGGAATATACAGAGCTCCTAACGAGGACATGCAAGTTTTTGAAAGATTGGCAGCACGAACTAGTCATTTAGGAAATTCTACGAAGCGTAGTATCATTGGGGGTGATTTAAATTTGCCCTACGCAGATTGGAAGGGAAACGTGGAAGGTACTAGCAGAAATCAGGCATTTATAAATAGACTGGTATGGGAAAATGGGTACAAGCAGGTAGTCGATAGGCCTACCCGAGGGGATGCATTGCTGGATGTTTACCTGGTCCGGCCTGAAAGTTCGCTCACCTCTTGCAGCATTGTGCAGGGGATCAGTGACCACAGTGGGGTAATATTAGAAGTGGAATGGGAAGAAAAAATCCGTGAACCGCAGGTAGAAAGATTAGTCCCCATGTTCCATAAAACAAATGTTTTAGGATTACAAAGCTTTCTTCGGGAAAAGTTTAAATTATGGGCTGGAAATGGTAGTAGCGTGGAAGAGATATGGGAAAGCTATAAGGATATAGTCTTCGAGGGTATCGATCGTTTTGTACCTCAAAGAATCCTGAGTAAAAATCCGGATCCGGAATATTATACCAAGGAAGTGAAACGTCTGAAGGTAAAGGTGAGGAGGGTTTATAATAAGAGAAATTCTGGAGGGCAGTACCAAGCGGAGCTGAAACGGTTATCCAAGGAGTTGCTGATAGTAAAAAAGAAGGCTCAGGAGACATTCTTAACTTCGGTCTTGCAAAGAGAGGGGAGAAGCTGGACAGAGTTTTACAAATATGTTAAAAGACGTAAGGGTAATAGAGAAACTATTCCGGCAATCAAGGGCGTTAAAGGAAACCTCATCACAGATCAAACAGAAAAGGCCAACTCCCTTAACGCTTATTATGCGTCGGTATTCAGTTGCGAACGGATAATTTCGCTAAATAACCAGCTAATCCAATCAACAGATTCAGATAAAACGTTTACCATTAGTATCAATATCATAAGGAAACGGATAGCAGCAATCGGGAAAAATAAATCCGTCGGACCAGATGGCATCCCCGGGGAAATTTTAAAGTTAGGTGGGGAAGCAATGATTCCATACCTTGCGCGTCTGCTGGAGGTAACGATGAACAACAATTCTATCCCAGGGGACTGGAAGAAAGCTATAGTGGTCCCTATTTATAAAGGGGGAGATCGATCGGTAGTTGGGAACTATAGACCGGTCAGTTTAACCTCGGTGGTTTGCAAGCAAATGGAGCACGTTATAGCAGGGTATCTAAGGCAAGTCTGGGAAAGGAGTGAGTGGTTATATGAGGGTCAACATGGGTTTAGACCAGGGTACTCATGCGAAAGTCAAGTAGTCACGGTTTGTCAAGATGTTGCTGATTCATTGGACGAGGGAATCAGGACTGATGCGGTTATAATAGATTTCTCAAAGGCATTCGATTTAGTCCCACACGATAGGCTGATTACAAAAATTGCTGCAACCGGTGTGGACTTGAGGGTAGTGTTATGGGTAAAGGAATTTCTCTTAGGACGTTCGCAAAGAGTAAGAGTGGAAGGACAGCTATCTCATGAAGTCAGGGTAACGTCAGGAGTGCCGCAAGGGAGCGTATTAGGTCCCTTGCTATTCCTAGCTTATGTTAATGATATTTGGAAAAACATTGATTCAAATATACGGCTTTTCGCTGATGATTGTATAGTATACAGGAAAATAATGGATAGTAGTGACATTGATAAGTTACAGACAGATATGAATAGATTATGGGAATGGGCGGTAGAAAATGAAATGAAGATAAATCCAGGTAAAAGTAAAGCAGTCAGCTTCAATAGAGCTAGGGTGAAGGATAAGCTGAGTTACTTTTTTGGGGATCAATTAATTCCAGAGGCAAATAGCTTTAAGTACTTAGGAATACTTATTCGCAGTGATCTGAGCTGGGCAGATCATGTGAATTATACACTAATTAAAGCATGGAAGGCTCTCCATTTCGTAATGCGTATACTAAAAAAGGGAAATAACAATACGAAACGTTTAGCTTATACGTCGCTAGTGAGACCGATACTTGAATATGGAGCTGTGTGTTGGGACCCTTACAGGGAAGGACAGGTAAGAGCACTAAATCGGGTGCAGAAGAGAGCGGCTAAATTTGCTAATTTCACGAACGAATCTGGTTGGGAAACATTGGCACAGCGTAGATTGATAGCCCGAATGTGCGCCCTTTTCAAAGCATACACGGGGGGCCGGGCTTGGAAAATGATAGAGGATAGATTATTAAAGCCATGCTACCTGGGCAGGGACGATCATACTCGGAAAATTAGGACTAGGAAACAAAGAACGGATGTAGGCAAATATTCCTTTGTAAATAGGACCATAAGAAGCTGGAACCAATTACCTCCAGGCGTGCTAGAGTCTTTCCCCTGTAAATTAGGCACCTTTAGAAAGAGGGTCAGAAAAGTAGTTACAAGCTAAGGGTTATTAAGTTGGGAATAAATGGTGATAAGTGAAGTGAAGTGTCTTAGTCTCCAAGTGATGAAGGGCTGTAGTTCTTTGGGATAAAATTTTCATGTACTGAGAGCGGACTTTATATTCCACTCTTAAGTATTGTGATTAATTAGTGGATGTGTGTTTTTTTATTGTGTGTCAGATGTTTTATTTTGAGTGTGGTATGTTGTATTGTTGTGTCTCATTGTATTGTTGTGTGAGTGCATCAGTTCATGACGTTTGTAATACATTACAGTTATTGTCTTATGTCTAGGTGGTATTAAGTTCTTTTTTTTAAGTTAAGTACTTGAGGTTGGATGGTTTTGTAATTTATGAGTTGGTTGATTTTGAGTGGGATGTGTTGTTTTTGTTGTGTCCTTTTTTATTGTTTTGTTCTGTCTCTGTGTTGATGTATCTCATTGTATGTTGTGTCTTATGGTTTTTGTTGTGTCCTTTGTTTATTGTTTTGTTGTGTCTCATTGTGTTGATGTATCCCATTGTTTGTGTGTCATATTGTTTTTGTTGTGTCCTTTTGTTTATTGTTTTGTTCTGTCTCTGTGTTGATGTATCTCATTGTTTATTGTGTCTTATTGTTTTTGTTGTGTCCTTTGTTTATTGTTTTGTTGAGTCTCATTGTGTTGATGTATCCCATTGTTTGGGTGTCATATTGTTTTTGTTGTGTCCTTTTGTTTATTGTTTTGTTCTGTCTTTGTGTTGATGTATCTCATTGTTTATTGTGTCTTATTGTTTTTGTTGTGTCCTTTTGTTTATTGTTTTGTTCTGTCTCATTGTGTTGATGTATCTCATTGTTCTGTTCTGTCTCATTGTTTTGTATGTTATTGTAGGACACTGCCACCGGGTATAAACCCATTTGCAGTCAATAATAAATAATAAATAATAATAATAAATAACCCATTTCACGAAAAGAATAGAATTTCTTGTACACCCGAACCGCTTTTACGTCGCTTAAATATGTGATGGCATTTACCTCGTAAATAGCGACACCCTAATACAGACTAGGGGTGGAGTTATTTTCAGTGAACTTATAACACCACTGGTTAAGCACATAAATGAGACATTTTGGTACATCCCGATTTTAAACCTTTATTATCAATTTTTATTGTAATGTCATGTCACTCTTAAGTCGTTGTGAAGGTTCACGACTTATTATTTACTGTCTATGCATCTTATTTTGAGTTGAAAATAGGAATGTATCGCTCTTAACCGGACTCAAATGATGAGACTGCATATGTTCTTGTGTTCCTGTACCTTCTGTTATTGTAGTAGAATAGTCTGAACACACTCAAGGACTTCATATTACCCTAGGTGAGTTTTAATCAAATGTACCACATTGTCCACGACTGTAATCTTGAGACTTGCGGGGTGGGGAGGTGGGGTGAAGGAGGAAGTAGGAAAGATAGTGTCAGCCTTTAACGCTACGGACTTCCTGCATTCCTTGCATGTCTCAAGATTATACTCGTGGACTGAAGGTTTGATTATTTGTTCGTATAGGATACGGATGAAAATTATGTGTTTGAGTTCCACACTGAAGAGTATTATAATATTTTCCTCTTTGGATTGTGTAACTCAATTAGGATTGACTTTATTCAAGCATTTCTAATTATTTTCAGAACTTCTAAGTCGTATCGAATGTTTTCAAACACAGCACTGAAAACGGGGGAAAAGAGAAAATTGAAGTAATATAAATTTTTTTCATGCAAACAATTTAATGGTATCTCCCCTTGGTATGGCTAACTGCCTGTGCCCTCCTTTCTACATACAGAAGACTGATCTGCCTATTATCGTGAAGATATGGTTCCTACTTCTACGACAGTTTCATTATCCGCTCGAGAATGGTGAACATATGTTTAACTAAATAGAAACTTACTCAAACATTATTCATGGTTGTAGATTATATAAGTCTGTGCTTCTATATACGTATTAAATTACATTTTCGTTGCAGACTATTGGAATTTTATTAGAAATATACGCAACGTAATGAAACGAAGCTTCGTTATTATATGGGAACGTTGCAAGTACAGTCAGGATTTGTATAGGATTATGCGGATGAAGTCAGTGATGTGGAATGTTATGGGATCTTGCATGGTGAATTTTAAATCCCATGTTTGCTCCTCTGACTGACTTTTGTTTACTATGGATGAACGCTCCTCTCTCTCTCTCTCTCTCTCTCTCTCTGTCTCTGTCTCTGTCTCTCTCTGTCTCTCTCTTTCACTTTTCAGTATCAGCGATTGGCTATCTCTCCTCACCGTCGACTTTTGAAAACCATTTACTTCCGATAAATGATATGCCAGCCTATGAACTCATTATAACCACTTCAGTATTTTCCTTGAAACGAAAAGATTAATTTAGCCTGTGGTAAGCAACACGAATGTGTTTTCTTAGAATTTATTTATATTCATCCAACATTGCTGATTAAAAACAAAAGTCGAAAAAATGCATGTTTGAATAAACTATAATTATGATTATGAAAAAATAATTTAATACTGACTTCTAGGCGAATTTTTATTATACAGACGTAGTGATTACTTTATATTCATTTGATTAACTCGCATGGAAATCGTCTAATTTGCTTCTGAGTGCCGCGGAAATCTTTTATTCGTAACTGCTAGATTTTTGTTGACTGAAAACTGAAGCGTCTGTGTTATTTGTTGTAATTTATCGGGAAGATCTTAGGAACAGAAATGTGCTATTCAATCACTATTGTGTGAATCTGGTATGACCTTTTGGCCTCCAAATTAAAGAGGCTATACGCTTAGTTCAGATCCTGTGATTTAAAACGCGTCTTGTGGTTGGTAGAACGGGTTACGTTCCTGATTCTTACATTTTCTGTGCACGAAATGCATACTATGAACCCGCAAACAAGAGATTGTGTCTCACTTCAGTATGTTTTATCTCCGAATACTGAATTACTGAAATATTTAACCTTACTTTATATGTATTATATATATATATATATGCAGATAATTTTTATCATTAACGAACTTATCATAACAAAAATTGGTCTGTGTGACATAAAATACAGGAAATCACTAAATTATGCATCATTCACGATATTTAGCCAAAATAATGAATTCCTCTATCAAGAGATATTTAAGTATATTTCTCTTGGTAAGATTTGAGGTTCTCACTGCGGGGAATATTAAGATGGCTGTTTTCCGGATTGTAGCGTCATGTAGTCTGGTAGAAGTTTACCGACGTTTCAGAGGAACGTGCTGCCTTTATCACCAGGGTAATCATGGCACTATAATTCAGAAGACAGCCATCTATATCTTCCCCTCACTAATTTGGACACATATTTTATTCACTCGAATTGAGCACAAGTTGGAGAAGGTGAAACTGCAACATATCAATATCAGGACCACAGAGGACTGCAAAGTCGGAACGTATATGCCTACATACTTTAAAATATGCGTGTTGCGTTGGAGTAATCTACACCTTATACGTAATGTGGATCAACTTACACACATGAAGGTCTGGGACTTTGCTTGCAGTATCATCTGTTTATTTTCTGTTGCGTAGGTTCTAAGTGGCGGCACTGCTTAGCGCGGTTTCTAGTGCAAGATTGTATTACGGACGGTTCAGTTATGGAAATAATGGACAGAAAACAGTAGTTGTTCCTTATTTGAAGTTGTTATTTCAGATTTCGCCATACCAGCCTAAATAAACAACGTGTGTTGTTGATTTGGATTGATATGTGACACCTCTCGATATGTTTCCCATTTTTAATGACTGAAAATATGAATTTAAATAAGTGAAGCGAGAGAGCGCGTTGTACGTATTAATATGAATTTCAATGAACTATCTCACTGTGTTCGGTTGCAGTTCCTAGTTTGTAATGAACATCCTGAACAGGTATGCACGATATTATTTTCATATCGACGTATGCAACATAAGTTGAAAGTATTGGAGTGGCTGAAAGATGGAAAATATTTGGTGCGGTGAAACAGAAGTAATGACGTGAAGTATTTTGAAATTCACTTTTTTCTGATCAAATTATTTCTGAATCGCGTCTTGTGATCAGATTGTGCTCAGCCTAGTGTGGCTTTAATTAAGATTTGAATGTACATTGATTACAGTCTTCTAAAAATTCGAAATATGATTCTGGCACTATTGATTCTAAGGATATTCATAGAAAAGAACTACGTCTTTCGGGAAGAAGTCACTCAGCAGAGTAAAACACAGGACAGAAGTATGTATACAGAGTGACCCAAAAATATGTATACACACAACCATTACATACGCCAGCATTGTGTATACATCTTTTTTTGGATATTCTATAGAATTTATTATGTAGGAAACGACGGACGGAAAGAGTATGACGAAGGGACAAACAGATAAGGAGAAGAATAAAGACTGGTTATTGAAGACTGAGAGGAAGTTTTTAATGACGTAGTATCAAGGAAACTTTATTTTAGCCACCGCGTTCATTCTAGCATTTCGGCCCACCCAGCCTCCTATCCGGTGGAGCCGGGAGCCTTTTTTGCTGAGCACTCTCCTTTTAGTGGCAAAATCAAGAAACAGTGGTGATTACCTCCATATGATTTCATGATACGTATCAGGGACATCTTTTCAAGGGAGATTGAAACTGTGGTCACGTAAATTTACACTATAAATAAAGAGTGATGATATTATGGTCTCTAAAACATTCTTCTCTGAATGTCATTGACGTTTGTATTGATTCTTCCTTTGTTTCAGACCTTGTCTATTATCTGCTTTTAAAAGTCACAGAAATCTCAAAACCTTGAAAACTCACCGCGTGTCTAATGAAGGGTCACGTCTCTTCATTTTCCCCAGTGTACAGATCGGGAAGAGCTTTCTACCGGATGAAACAGAACAGGTGTTTCTTTCTTTTTCCTGAAAACAAAGAAAGATCCATCTTTGGAAACATTATTTTTTAAAACTTTCAAGATTTAAAATAAAGATCCTGAATAGGCTGTGTTCCAAAACACAGAATGTAATCCTTACAGTATTATGATTATAACGACAATAATTTTGATTCGAGACGTGGTTAATTATTCGATATTAATAATTTATCTAGCTATGATTTCGGAAATTGGCTTTCCATGTACTGTAACCCACTCTGCATTATCTTCATTGTTGACTCATTTTTAAGAATTTCTTTAGTATCTAAGAAATAAGTTGAAGACTTTCCTCCTCTGGTGTTTCAATACCAACCGAGTTCTCGTAATAGCTCTGACCTTCCTGACACAATGTGTCATTAAATCGGATAACATTGTGACGATTTACTCTAGAACCAAATCACTAATGATTCCACATCTGCTTTGTAGTCTACATTGATTTTGTAGTTTTGTTTGAATTCATCCAGAGATTTGCCTGATTTTGTTACGGCCTAGGTAATGTTTAAAGAACACAGTACATTTTATTTGATGCCCTATTACTATTTTCGAAATAATTCCTGAAAGCAGAAACCGAAACCTATCTGTATATACCGAAACGTAGAAAATGTCGACAGACATTCGACAACGTTATTAAAGGAACAGTTTTTTTCCCCCATTGTAATGGAACTGACAAAGAGCTAATCCATTATGTTGATTACGATGATGATGGACATGTGGTTTCAAGTAATAGACATTGAAGCCTGACACGGAAAACTGTTGTTATACAGCTATTTACGGCTGCCTGCATATTTTACTCAAACTGTATAGCCTTTTGTGATTAACCATTACTACCATTTTAACCAAAGGCTGAGACGTATTTCTGTACGCAATTCCAAAGACTCGTTGACAGCATGCACAGAATGAGTCGGCAGTTGTCTTGGGTTGTACATTTGGTGCCATGGAATACAATTTTGACAAATGTAATTTAATATATGACACTGTTTTCGCGAAGTACTTCATGAACGCTGTGTAACACACTTGACGTATGCCACCCGACAGAAGCGTACTTCTGTAAGTTGGTCAAGGCTGGTTGCATGGACGTTTCAAATCGATTTCACGTCATATCACGGAACCTAACGTGTTGGAGAAATTCGTGAGGTTGTAGCGTGGTGTCTTGCAAGTGATTTCTTGTTCCGGACTAGGTGTGTTTCCAATCAGTTTTATCAGACCATGAAGTACAGGCCATACCTTATACAAGTGCACACAGATTTATCTGTGCTTTTCAACCGTAACATGTCTTTAACAATTGGGTATCAACTTTAAATAATTAGTGTATGAAAGTCTACTTTAATATTAAAATTAAAATCTTCCACATGAAAATTTCGATATAATTTAAATGCATTGACAGGAGTTTAATATTTGTTCTAGCCTTATCAGCTTTTTCAACCGCTCTCAGATTTTGTATTCTGCGAATAAAAAAATTGAAGTCCAATTTTCTAGCTGTGTCTTGTAGTAAACAGCCAAACATGTATAGTGTCTGGTAACTTATTTACCACTACCACCACCACACGGGCTGTCGGGGCAGGGGAAGTTAGCCCTTAATTTAGTAGAATTTTTTGAATCGTAATCTACTGAACCATCGGGTTGTAAAAGGATGGGCAATTCCTTGACAAGCTTAGCTTTAAAAGAACCTTGGTCTACAAGGTTAATTAGTTATACTGCAGTGCTGTATTATTCAAGAACACTTGTTGTCTAGATTAAAGAACGAAGATTTTGTTACGATGATGTCATTTTCAAACGAAATGAGATTCCAGTAATGTTGAATAATATCTACCTTTATTTTTAATTATCAAGTAACAACTATTGCTTTAAATGCGTGCATGTAAGTTCTGTCAATGTTCATAGTAGTAGCGGCGACAGGTAGAAGCACACACAGTAAATTGGATGTAAATATGTACGATATAGAAATACATATATCACTATGTCTCGTTTATTTCTAGTCATGTTCGAGTCAATAACTCTACCTTTTATTTCTGTTCGACTGTTGGTCAATGAATATATACATATTGATGAGCGAATATGTAAATGATAAGCTGGACTTCCATACGTAATTCATAAGTAACTTAACACTGAATTTGTTTAAAAATTAATACTGCATTCAGTGAAGATGTCTCAAAAATACTGATGGATTTGATAGACAGTAAATGTATTTTAAAAAAATTATTTAGTGCGTTAATTGAAGGGAATATGATTATTTTCGAAGGATGGGCGCCGACTTCTCGAAATTTCCAGGGTTGCTCAGGTCTGCAAATTCTCCCGGCAGTCACAAAGTGTTTAAGGTTAAGCCGACGACAAAGAGTCAGCTCCAAAAGCGTAGAGAACAAACGGAACGGAACTACATTATGTTTACTCGCCTCTGCCGCTCTTGAATTCTAAGAATCTTCACAAACAACTAAACCGGCTCCACTGCCGATCAGAAATGTGGAGGCGGGAAGCGGTATGAAAACTTCAAATGTTAAACAAGTTTTTAGGCCCAAGTGAGTACCTACATACATTTATTAACAACAATTATGGACATATACATTGGGAAAATATTTTTGTAACCTTTAATGATAAAGGTTGGATGGGTTATGAACGTGGAAGAGTAAGTAACTCTACTTTAGCTTGAAGATTTCCAGTTATTTCACTGTAGTAATATATTCTGAATCTCTTTGTAGCAACAGAATCTCGTAAACTACACGTAATTTTAATAGGCCATTCTTGTGTGAATAGTAGTAGAAAGTATTTAAATAATTTTCAAATAATTAATTATAACCACTGCGAAAAATGAAATGAAAGTATTTGTTCTTCATTTATTAAACAACTTTTTTCATGATATGTTACTGAGATACCCAAAACTCTAAATAGGAATTTGAAACAACTTAATATCAGTTATGGTAAGAAATGTGATCTGTTCTTTACGACATTTTGTGTATACGCATCCCCTCACATTTTAGTAAGTTATATTGAAATAATCGATTTACAAGCAGCATATTTAGATATACTAAGGGACATTCTTACATGGCTAATTCACTCTTTAAAACCATCTCTCTTTAGATATAATCAGTTTACTTAATTAATGACATTCATTAGTCAACAATTATTAAAATCTTACTTCAATCCTTTAAAGGTCAGTCGGCTTAGAGACTATATGTACATTTGCATTAATAATCAATAACTGTGCACTTTTGCCTGTAGTGCATTATGGGTACGTGCAATTCTTAGACTAAAAACATTTCCTCAAGCAGCACTAACCAAGTGATCTTTGTAATGGAGATGTGTATTTTCTTTAAGGTAGAAACTGAATTTTCGTGTAATGTGTGGATGAGTTTCGCGCTTCAAAAGATAAATTTGCATATGTGTTCCGGCGTTCAAGTGTTTAGGTGAAAGGCTGTTCCGTACAGTATTACATCTGTCTCTTTTCCGTACCAGATTCAGTATAATAGTCCATTTTACATGTAAACGCTGTCTTATGCAATCTATTTTCCTTACCTTTGTCTTATACATAAAAGTTTTATGCAAGAAGTGCTTTTATTCTTTGTTGAATTAATGTAAGATTAGAATAAGTTCATACAGTTGTAAAGCTGCTTCGAGTTTTCAGCAGGTTTTTCACATATATAGTATGCAAGCTGTTTTATAAACGTAATATTCTCGAGAATAATTATAAATTTTCAGACTTCGATACGTGTGTCGAACAGATATGCTATTCTGTTTGCTAAGCGGACTACACAGTAAGCAGACGTCCGAATCAGATTTCGTAGATTACCAGTTTCGTATCCCTAAACAAAGCCGGTAACCATGACAGATGTTTGCTTTGATTTTCCTCGGTCCATCTAGACACCCTGTTTTCAAATACTAGCCTTCATAAGGAATAGACAGATGGCCACTCCGGATTAGGTAATGATCCTCGATTTCTTTGGAAGATTAATAAGGACTTTAGATAGCGTTCTTGACATCATGATCGCTCGCCATTACAGTTAACATCCTCCGCTATCTCCAGTCTTCGGTGGCATAAGCAACACTAACCCCCACACGTTTTTCCAGTCCCACAGCATTTCTATGTAATAAACTTATCACTTCAGATATCGCAACACTACCTGCGTTGCTGTGGAACGTAAAATTGTTGATATCGCAGCCAAATTACAAGAGATCCTACCGTTAACTCTCTCAAATGCATGTAATTAGATAAGAAATATTTAAAAAAAGTATCATGAAACATTACAACTTAACTTCGTGTATAAGCCTATATATATATATATATATATATATATATATATATATATATATTGTTAGTTGAAGTGTTTTCAATTGTGCTTTGAGAAACTCATATTCCATATGATCTGGAGCTCCCATAGGGTCTATGGTATCGAATGAAAAGGTGATTAAAGAATAATTAATCGCAAGGAATGTGGAAGGAAGCAGTCACGCACTCATTTAAGGTACTATGCAGTCAGTTGCTTTGAGAAACTGAGGAAAACCATAAAATACTTGAGGCTTGAATTTCGCCGTGTCCCCACGAAAAAATAAAAGTAATTATAGGTTTAAACTAATTAATTATTTTTAATTAATCTGTTTTATTAACGCACTGCTTAATGGCGGGCTTCAAACAGCTACCAACTTCTGACTCGAATTTTAAAATTTTCCCGCATACAAATATCAGTAGCAATAATTTAGTTATCATTAATGGCTATAAATATCATACTGCGTTGATAATTCTTTTGTTTATTAAGGGATGTGTACATCTCTGACGACTTGACAGTGAAGTGTAGTGTTCAGCATGCTGCAACCGAGTACTGCAGATGTGATTTACTGTATCTTAAACACCTTGGCATTCCACGTGTTTCTTGTTAGCCATGTCAGGTTGCAGACACGCTAGGTGTTTCGTGTTTCCGTCTGCCCCTATGCAAATGAGGCAACTCTCAAGTGATAAAACTTGTCAGTTCCCTCCAGAGAACCAAGGGAAGTGGAAACAGAGTTCACAGTTTTCTTGGTTACTGCTGCTTCTCCTCGATTCATTTCTTTATTGTTTGATTTTCTGTACATTTCTTCTGAGAGGCAACAAAACTCGAAAGAGGACTGGTGGATAAATAAGGAATATCTGGATAAAGCTAATGAAACATTACGAACACTCTTCGCCAGTTTTGCATTTGGTAACTGACGTAGATTACTTTCACGATTAGAAGGAACCACTTTTATTTTCGACACAAGTTATGCTGATTCTTGTTACCTTAAAATCAACAGTTTTAACGTAAATTAATGAAGTACTTCTAGGTTACGTACGTTTCTAATTGCGAAGGAGAACTCGCACGCACATTCTTTAATTTTTAATTTCTTTCTATCATTTTGACATGTGAATGAAATTTCGTGAGGAAGGACCCAAAACGAACATATTTGGGCTAATCCATTAAATTGGAATTTTTACTTAATAAAAATACCCAATTAAACTGTTTCTTTATCGAATTCAGTGAATACCAAATAAGAATGCGATGAAAATTAAAGTTATAAAACTCAATTCGGTATGTAGTTTATTGCTGAAATATCAAATTTTTGGTACTATTAGCTGTTTTCAATATACAGAACACTTTTAGATGCAGGTCTGAATATGTTCCGCCCATGTACACTGGTGTTAGTTTCATGAGAGTGTACCCTATATCAGTAGCAATGAATTGACACGTTTCGATATAGTGTGTCTTTTCTTCATAAAAAGTTCACCTTCTTTTGCCTTATGAAGTTTCATAAAATTCATTATTGCTTACAATGAAAGTGTTAATTGTATACTGGACATATATTCATTTCATACATTTGATTTCAAATGTAATAGAACGTATATATCTGCATACTGAGTAACTGTTTAAGAAATGCATGTAATTGAAGTCGAATCGGAAAGTTTTCGTTTGAAACGTGTTGAAGCAAGCAGTATGGTTGGCAAATCAGTGACAGGAATTGTTGTAATTCTTCTCTTCATTTCTGACCAACCAGAACCCAAGACAAAAGCTTATATGAATCATTCTATTGATTGAAATTTATGTCATTATTAAAGCACAGCGACAGAACTAGGCTGGTATTAACCCACTGACCAACCACAACCTCCCTTTTATATGACATTGCTTCGGGGTTTATAACTATGGGGATGGTTTTGAGTTTTAGACAGGGTGGTTTAAAAGGGCTCGAATGGCGGTTGCAGTGGAGACAGTCTGGACTAATGTGGGTATGGAATGGGCGGGGTTTGGATTCTACTTTACGCTCTGGAGTCAGGCATAACCGATAATGAAAATGAAAGGCTGACATGATGATCTCGCGGTCCGATAAAATGTTCGCTAGCGATGACATAGGAGCTAGTATTATGTTTATATAGTAGTAAGCCGACAACTGAATGTGCTTGCTGTAGGGTAATGCATGACTTTTTAGGGAGGAAATAAACATTTATGGGTTATATAGAATAATGGTGTTTCCCATACCCATCTGTCGGTTACCGTGCCCTGATATCGGGACAGGAATGTGTGATAGAACTCTGATTTTTTGTGTAGAATTTCAAATCGGTGAAAGGAATTATAGGAAATAAATAGACGATTGAGTTTATTACACCACAGTAGAACACAGCACAGCACTTTGTGCTTCGGAAAACGCTACTCATGGTACGGGTGAATGTACTCTTCATTTCCGTGGGTTTCCAATTTTTTTTTGGAAGGATGTAGATGTTTTATGTATATGTGTACTTTAAAATTTGTATACCGATATGTTACATTCATATGTAGACATGTTCTTTTTCATTTTGTGTAAGAGTTGGAAGGTGTCTAAATAGTTGGGTTTCCCTGCAGTTGTATCTTGTAAGTGTAACGTCTCCCGTTGGTACTTACGTACGTCATTCCTGAAGTGCCAATTAAAACTTGTCTTACCGAAACAAAAAATTATCAGCTTGAATTAATACTAAAAACAGAAGGGCCTGGTTTAAATATAATAGAATCACACACAATGACATACAACGTTGCATCGTTATGATGTTTTGGAATAGGCAAACGTAATGGAATCATACTAGTACGTACCCAACAGAATTTCAACGTTAGATATATAGAAGCACACACCTTATGTATTTCTTTCATTAAAATTTGTTACTCACTACAGTTTACTCCCCTTAGACTACCATGATATTAAAA
Source organism: Zootermopsis nevadensis (assembly GCF_977971745.1). Lineage (NCBI taxonomy): Eukaryota > Metazoa > Arthropoda > Insecta > Blattodea > Termopsidae > Zootermopsis > Zootermopsis nevadensis. Next base: position 468,245 of record NW_028259213.1, on the reverse strand, counting down.
TACGACACATGTATTGTCTGGTCTGCTGTGCTTGAAAATACCAGCTACGTCGCAATTAGATATCTAAATCACGCATGCTTGTCTATGTGTCCAGAGCCACACGGTACATTTATACATACTCGCATTCGTAAATATTTGTATATATGTAAGTAGACAGGACGAAACTGTACTAGACTCGTGTGTTATTCCAGTTATATCTCGATACGAAAACAAAATAATCTCAAATGCATTTTATGACGACTGTTATAGCGTCGTTAAATAATAACACATAGATAGTCATGAGAGAATAAACATGAGATTTAATGCTCTTAGGGCGAGAAAATATCGATAGTGGAAAGCTGGAAAGTCGACGGAGAGGGTCGCGACGCTGACCCAGCAAGAGGCAAGGGAAGACACGATGCTTGAAAGCCGGCGATAGCCTTGCCGACTCTGATTCAGAATTCAATGTAAACCGTACACGAGGCCAGGGAAACCATAAAACACGACGTTGGCGCAAGAACGCCAAGTGTGGCGACGACACAGAATTAAAGATCTAGGAAAGGGAGTTTGTGATCCGATACAAAACGATAACGGAAAATCTACGCCGAGATGTTTCTCAAAAAATATCTGTCCAGCATTATTAATTAACTTACCCCAATTCAACAAAAGTACGGTTACGTGGACTAACCTTACCTAACCTAATCCAACCAAGCGAAATATAAACTTACACATACTAACCTAATCTGCCAAAACCGAACCTAACGTTAACTTACCAATAATTTAAAACGCGTATTGTAAACAACGTAGAAGCACGTCAGACTTTGTTTACTGAACGTTGTTTCACATTCGGCCACAGCCATGCTGATTATTTATAACAGGTCTAAGTTTCTTATTACTTATACTTCATTTCAGAACGTTATTGGTAGCCCAGATTATGTAACTTGAAATTACAGCACGATTAATGAGTAAATAATGATACAATATATGGGAGCAAGCCACCGTCACATAATTTAACGTACTCTCCTGGCATTTGTCAAGAAGGACTGTGGAAAACCACGAAAACTTCATTCAATATAGGCATCCTGGGGGCTGAAGTTGTAACTCGGGAACTCCGAAATACGTTGTAGGAATGCTAACCACTCAGGCGTGAAACAGTTACGTATTACGTTTTTAAATTCCACCCACGAAGAAAATCTGTTGTGTATTCTGAATATGTATGGCTTCATTTCGCGATTCTGTAAAAGAATAGACGATATGTAGCTTCGAAGAGAAAGTGTGTACAGCCATGAATGATAAGTACGGTTATGTTCGTAGAAAGCAGTTAGCCATATTTGAAATAACGGCCCTCACAGTTGTTTGGAAGGATTCAGTAGAATCAAAAAATATTAAATCTCGGTAACAATTCCTGGGATTTGATCTAGCGACTTTTGAACGCGCGGCAGAAACGTTTTTAAGAATCAGGGGTTTTAAAAATTTTCAAAATCTGGGGCCACGTTCAGTTCTTATCGAACCCATACTCCACAATATTTTATATAAGAACAATTAGTTGAAACGGCATCACAATTCCTTATAAATGGGACTAAATTTGACCCATTAATGCACATAAGCAAAAATCTGAATTAATTTCTGTTGCGATTCGCATCCTAGTTCTTGATTTGACGTTCTTCATGCTGAACAGTTAGTCGCAGAGATAGTTACTGCCAAATACTGACGACATCAATAATCGTATCTTCTGTTATCAGGTATCAGAGTGTCTGAATATTACAAAACAAGTGTGCGAGCCACATAGAACATATCTGCGGGCTGCGGGCTGCGGGCTGAGAACCCTTGTCATAAATTTGTATTTTATTTAACGACTCTTCTAGTAGCTGAGATTATATAGCGTCAGGCAGGATAATTATTTCATTGCTTGAAAAGGACATGGGAAGAAACAGGCTGGGACTAATTGAAGTTATCATCGAAGAAAATGTCCTGTAGAGACAGAGGGAAACGATGACCATCAGTCAGAAATGCCGGTCATTGGGCAGATATTTGAACTCGGAGTCTCTTGAATATAACGCAGGAGTCTTACCCTGCCGTACAATGTAACAAGTAACTCTGTAATGAAACTATGTACTTTGATTTAGAGAAGACTGTAACATGGTCAGGTATTATATATTAGATCCGCTTGTGATTAACTACAAGAACCTGAGTCATTAGAGACAGGCTTGAGATCTAGTCCCTATCTCTCGTTTGCGATCCGTTGTTTAAAGCTGACTTTCATATAGGTTAATCACTTTAGCGTGTCTAATACTGTGTGCAGAGGATATAGCACACAGATTTCTGGAGGTATTTATTTTACGATAAATGAAAACTAGAGGACAGATAGCTTGTGAATAGTTTAAAGTTCTAGACATTTTACTGTATTATCCAGCTCTTGACGTATGTAGGTTACATAATCATACTGAATAATTTTCCTGTCCCCATCCATCATAGCTTTTCTGGCTGATGAAAAGGAGTCGAACCCTCGCAATCCATCAAATGTATGTATGGCGTATTTATCATCATATATGGGACATGAGTGACCCCGGAACCGGCGTGAACATGACCAGACAGACGAACATGCCCTTCATAGAATACATATACCATTACAACACGGTAGAAGAAGAGTTCCATGCCTGTTTTCATGGAGGTAATTACTCATTTATGTCATTCCGAATAGAACGAAATGTGATAAAATATGGCTGAAATAAACGCAATTGAGTCTGTATATTTCATTCAGTGTGAACGCTAATGCGTTATAGGTGAATTATTTATTAAATTTAAAACTTTTATGCAGCACGTATATTGGAGATGAGAAATACATAGTTTCTGTAGTAAAATATTAAAAGAGCAAACAACTTCCGAGATCTAGACTTAATAATGGGAATAGTCATACTGACCTAACTTCTTACAATACAGTCCTTTCCGAAAACCTGATAGTCGCTCATCTAATCAATAACTGTGGTGTTCATTACAGTGTTTATAATAGCACGCCATAAATAAAATTCTCAGACAGTTGAACTATATTCTGTCATCCAATTTCTTTAAGATGCACATTTACGCTTAGGCTTATCATTGTCTTTTACACTCAATTTCCATAAACATTTTCCATCCTATCATGTGTGCTATATGTGTCGCTTACGGCAACCATCTTGATTTGACAACCCTAAATAATGTGCCCGAAAATTGCCAGTTTTAATTTCGTTAATATTTTCTCCCTGCCTAAAGGGCAACAAAAGTATTAATTTAAATCTCGTAGTAACTTTCTTCCTTTTTCCAACTTTGACTGCTGTGTTATTGCGCAAGTAATAATACTTTCCTCCTATCGAAGGTGATATAAGGGAAAAGAACAAACATATAAGATGATTTCGTGTTGCAACGAGTCGAATTTTGAACCATATTGCGAGTGCAATACTACCTAATTATTCTTAAAAATAACATATTAAAATAAAATATTCTTAAAAACCGCTTTAATTCCAGGAGAACTCAGAAATACCAATAATAATTGATTTTGTAACTTTTTCTGACAATTTTAATAAATTCTTCTCGGGCTACCAGCCGTGTAAGTTGGTTGGCTTACACGGCTGGTAGCCCGAGAAGAATTTACTATACTTAGCTGCCGTGAAACCGTCAGATCATTTTCTGGCAACTCTTTATTCATTTTACCAAAAATATGTGCGAACGTCCATTTCCTAAGGTTTATCTCATATGCACAGAAGTTCTGGATTTGGCCCTATTATCGTCATTTGATTTGTTGTCATTATACTGACAGATTTTTTTTTATTTTAAGATAATTGGCTTTGGTTAGGATGAAATCCAGACAAATCGTTCACTTGCACACAGGAGTAGAGGCAAATTGCAAAACGTTACGTTTATCTGATATACCTCAGTCAACACGTGCAAAATAATATTGGTATAATCGTTAACATGCAATTATAAGCATCACTACAATTGTCCCTATAGTAAACGACTGTAGGTTGGTTAATCAATATAATGAAGTCTGTATGCTCTGCATGTTTGCTGGCCAAGTCAGGCGTAATGGGTGACAAAGTGAGTGGACCTTGTGGTCTGGTGGAATTGATTAAGCAGGTTAACACGATGAGACGAGAGTAGTCGGGCGGGCGCCTGTGGGAAGACCAAAGTGTTTGTGTTACCGGTACTCCACTTCAGGGGTTTCTAAACATGAGCTTGATCTCAGGTGACTCACTGCATTAAGACATTTATCCTCTTATTGCTGAAGTTTAGTATATTCTTGTTTGTTTCGAGTGTGAATGACAGTGTAGATTAATCGGCGAAAATTCTTATATGCAAATAAGAAATTATAGTTAAATGTCGCAAGCGACTAACTTCAGTAATTACCATAGCCCTGCACCATCAAACGGTAGACGTATCTGAAGCACATGGGGCCTAATGGATGAGGTTTTATTTATGTACGTTTTGTAGGAACAGCATAAAACGCGTATGATTTATCAGAATTGGTTACTTCCATCTATAATTTTACTTTCTGCAGCAAAAGACCAGTTACGGATCTACGCTATCCGTCCGTTTTTGTAATCAGAATTAGTGTCTCTCGGAATAAACTATTCCCTTTTCCCGAGGTCTTAAAATAATTATTTGTCCCTGAAATAAGTATGTTTTTAGTTATGCCAAAACGGTAGTCCCAATCTCGTAGGCGAGTAGAGGTGTCAGAACAGAAAAAATCGCTGATACAAGTCTGAAGTTGCCTTCCCATTTTGATCTTCCGACACAAAATATAATTGCCGGAATCATCCGGTAATATGATCGATGTAAGAAGACCATACCTCGTCTATTCTAAACTCCAGTTGATGTCCAATGCTGTCCGTATAATTGCGGTTGTATCAGTTGTCACGTGAAGCAGAAGGTACGGATGCACAATAGGATGTCCAGAGGGAGGAAGCAGGCCTCAGCTCGGAGGTTTAATGTTGGAGATGCTCTTTCCCTGCCCCCGTTGTGGCAAAGTATCACAAGCAGAACGCACCTTTCGCAAAACATATCCCGAGTTATGCACAGGGTATAGTCGGGATCACATTTCATCGTAACTTATACCTCTGTAGGGAACAGAAACTTGGGTCTACAGCACAGCAAGGACCCAAGGAAAAAGTACAGAATTTACGTAAACTGCAGAGGGTCAAAGCGAGAAGATGGCACTCACAATGTAAGGATATTCTGTGTAATACTGTAACCTCACTGTTGCTGTGTGTTTAAAAAACTAACAGGTAACATTACTTGAGTGTGATTATGGCCGTGGTTAAACCCAGAGGAGTAGCAGATCTGTTGCGTCTTTACCAAGTTTACAGCACCACATATACGTAGTGGAAACTAAGTTCCGTCCTCAATTTGTTTTTAAGTACGTACAGAGAATAATGTCCTGTTGATATGTCTCCTTAAAAATATTAACTTCTGTGTTAATGAAAAAGTTGACAGCTTACTTTCCTCCGCTGAGAGTTTTTAATCAAAAGTAAGAATAGTTACTGATGTTAAGTGAACACACAGGTACAATAGTTTGTATGAATGAGTATCGTTTACCTAGTCATTATCATGCCTTTTGAATGACGAATATCATACTGGTAGCTGATATTGTGTTCAGCGTCTGCAAAATCAAAGCGCTGTGAATTTATTTTCTGATTTTGCTGCCTTTGACTGTAAAATACGACGGTTTTATCATGCATTAGCGACTTTAAGTTATTTACTCATATTATTGTTCCATATATGAGTGAAATAGTTTAGCGTTTGAATGTAAAGTGAGCAATGCATTCATGCTTGACTTTGAAACAATCTCCGCTTTGTCTACATGGGACGAAAGTGGAAAGAATATGGAAAGTTATGTGAACCGGATATTTCAAAGGGTAAGGCTAACTTCCGATTGGAATGCGATCTCCGACAAACGGACCCAGGTTTGGTTTCCATTGCAGAATGTGAAAAGTGTACATCCGTTAACTGCTTCAAGTAATTGTTGTTCATCGCTTTGAAATAATCCTATAATAAGGAGACACATATTACTTCTTAAAAAAGAGCCTGTTATAACTAATTAATAAATTTAAATTCGAATATCTTACATCAAATCTAATGGCAATAGCATGAAACACGTCTGATCTATGATATGGCACTTTACTAATTTTTATACTAATCATAAACTTGATATTTATATGACTTTCTTCTGAGATTTTCCTTCGAGTTATGCGGTAGAAGTTTTCCGACGTTTCAGATGTACTTGCTGCCATAACACTAATCACCTTGATGATGGAGGCAGTAAGCACGTATGAAACGTCAGTCAAATTCTACCAGTCTAACGACGTAACATCCCAGAAGACAGTCTGTCATCTTGATGCTCAACGCCGTGAGAATTTTAAATATTATTTTTATGTAAATTCTTGCGGTAAAAATGTGAGCGATTACTTTCGAATCACTTCTCTGCTCTCTGCATGTACTCGTTCGTTAAGAAACCGCCGATGTTAATTCCAGAGAGAGATTGGGATTGAGAAAGAATAGTAAAAATAACAATTTAGAAAATGTATCAGGCCTCCTTATGTATTGCTGGTGTTCCACATGCATAGACAGAACGAGAATAACTGCAGAAATCGGGGGTATATCTTGCATTCAGGTATGCTGTTGAGCACATCTCGTGTGTCTGTAAGCAATAGTTTATGACTATTTTTCAACCACACTCTTGTAGAGTGGCTATAAAACCAGTGTAATAGATGTGTATTTTTAGAAATGCGGGTGTTAAAGTGGAGAATTACGGTTCTAGTTGGTTGTAGCTGTAATGAAACTGATCTCAGTGAAAGTGTGTGTTAATGTGTAATGGGAACGTTATTTTGCGAAAGCAGTTTCTATTGAAAATCATAGTTAAGTGGATATTTCCATTTACTCTGGGATAGTGAAACTAGCAAATGCAAATATTTAGCGCAGACGAAAGGGAAAACTTCTCCATACTGGATATGTATTGCATATTTGCAAACTACAAACGTTTTATAATTGGGCTGCAATCCTCGGAGGCTAAGTGGAATGTGAACGAACGAACATGTAATATCAATCATACTGTATACCTGTGAGCTATAATATGTGCTTGGGATTACAAATTTGATGTAATTCGTGTATTACAGTAGGTTAATGAGTTCGTAGAACATCTAACCGTCAATTTATTAGTTGAACTAAATTCAAATAACTCGTTCAGTGCAACATATATGGTAACATATTTTGACATTGTCTCAAAAATCTCTCTGTGAAACGTAACAGATCCTAAAATTCATAATTTGGCTTTTTCCCTCTTCAATAAGGCCACAGCATTTTTATTATTGTACGTGTTCTAAGTAAATATTTATTCTTAATTTATTACAGAAATAATTTCGTATTTTATGGAAATTTAAAGAACATGGCACTCCTCATCCTGACGACATTATCATCATTTAAGTCCTTGTATTCGCTTATTTGCTCACTTTCCTTTTGTGTGGTTAACTTTTTGAGTGTATAACATAAAGTTATCCCTAACGCGAGTGTTTCTGAGCTAGTAATTAACTAAGACAAGTACATTTTTAACTGCCTATTTGTTTACGTGCATGAATCTACTTGGTAAATTAATTTTATAATCAAATGTTATCGCGATGTAAGCATGTTTATGTAAAATTATTGTGTGTCTGGGCTGGAAACGGAAACAGTAATATAGACCCTGTGTTCGATTCTTCATCTAAAGTGTGTACATGCCATTAAGTTACATTCTGTAATCCTATCTACTTTTGGTAGCTAAGACTGTTAATTAACGTCATCCAATTTAAAAGATATATGTTTTAAGCTTTGGTGCCATGTTGATTTTTTTACGTTTGTGACGGGCGCAGAGTTAATTAAAGTCGTGTTTTATTAAAAGAAATTACGATTTAAAATCTTAGTGGCACAGAATTCTGCATCTTCTGAAGGGTTTCTTTTTGCCCGCCTGGAAGATGACATGAAAATTAGAATTTCATCTGAGAAGCAGTAATGTACGTAGTTATACCAAAATGTCGGGTTACAATTCTGAAACTTGTGTCGGGAGGACACGCAAATGGAAGAAGCACTCATAGACAGAGGGATTCGAAGAAATACATATTCGAAACGAGGACTGTCATAACGTTGATTTACAATTCTGTTGATTTAGTTTGGTTTAATTACACGGGCGCATTGAATGAAGTGTTAACAAGAACTTCGATTACGAACACACGTTTTTGCTCTTACCAAAAAGGAATGATTCTCTTCATTTTTTTCCATTCGGTCACCAGAAACAAGATCTACAGTCAAGTTCTTCTCATTTTTAAACATTCTATTCAGATTTTAAGATCTTTGTTATGCATCTTCCTTTCTTGCTGTATACACCTTCTATATTATTTTTTTTAAATAATATTTAATTTAATTATCTATTTACTTAACGCCTTTTCGAGACGTTTCCAATTTGAACGATATAAAATGGCAAGTTATTGGACGCATATGAGCAAAAATCCAAAAACCTATATTTATTAGACTAGCACATATTGAAAATACGTTGTGTTGTGGGCGGCTACGGGAAAGAAACTTTCTTCTTGAATGGTCAGCAGTTTTGATGGTTGTTTCTCATGGAAATGTTAATTACGACGGATATTAGTTGCGCAAGTGCTCAGAATGAATGTACTTATTCAAACATTGGGACACAATCGAACGCAGTTGCTTTGCCAAATATGAGGCTTCCTGTCGCCACTTGACCGATCACTTTTTTAGTGACTGTTGTTATCATAATAGACCAGTCGATTTCCAGATATGAACGACGATCTGTGAAACGAGTAGCGATCACGAAGCATGAAATAACTTAACCGTGAAGTTCCGTGCATGTGTGCAATTTCCGTGACATTTTATTCAAAGTGAACAATATGGAAACGCGTAGTCCAGAATTAATTTTTGTGAACTTAAAGGTAGGAGTTGCCTCTCTGCCGAATACCCTGTACCTAAAAGGCGATGCATAGGTGCTATAATGCCTAGCTGAAGTTACTCTATACTTTGGCGCTTTGGTGGTGCATAGAGTGGGTCAGTTTCGCGTTCCAATTATCCTTTTTCCGGAGAAAAATCCTGTGTTATTGATTGGGCATGAAATGCTTTCCTTTCGTTGCTGCTAAAGAGACGAAGTTCAACATACCAGCCGGGAATCAAACTTCCATTCATCCAGTAGGCAGTCACTGTACTGCATTAGCTATTTCATACAATTTCAGCAACACGTGTAATCTCGATGAGAAGTAAATAATTTTATGGATTAGAGTCCTTAAGAAGCTAACAGTAACCTACATTCAGCTACTCAAGAAATTACGTATTTTGGTTAAAGTCGTCTCAGGAAACTTATGCCCATTCACATGGCTTTCCGGACTCCAAAATCGTGTACCTGCGGGTATTTACAGTCTGCTTGCAAGGGAAGTAGCAGTTTCATGAAATTTGAGTGCCCGTTGTCATTAGTAATATTAGCCATAAATTTCCCTTTAAAATGACGGAGTAAATTAAAATAGTGCATAAAACATTTCTGTTAGAAAGTTCAACAAAGGAGTATGTGAAATGATTACTGGTCTATTATTAATAAAATAATATGGTAGGATTTAATGTAGTACAAATAGTGATTTTATAAACATTATCACCAGACAAGCAACAGGCATTTGTTTATTAGGACTATATATATAGGATTACACATTATTATTATTTTAAAGTTGGACACTTGCGTTTAAATTTTGGGAGATATGCATATCAATAGCACCAAGTTGGTCTCTTGAGTGTACAATCAGATACACTTTTGATATTTGTCATTGTTACCGATCAGGTGAGTATGATGATACTTATGATGATTAACAATGCTAATAATGTTTTAGTATTCTTAGCAATATTATTCATGAATTGTCATAGTAAATCCAAGATCATATATTTTCAATGTGATGTGGTAGGCCTACCTGAAGATATTACGGTTTTCCGTATTTAGATAATTCGCTGTTTGCATCTGAGCGAAGAGATCGGTTAGGTGCTTAGCGTACTTAGAGATCAGAGGTTTGACACCCGTCTTCGCTCGTAGTGGAAAAGGCAAGAGAGAATCGAGCGACTGCAACTAAGGAATAGTGTAAAGGTACAATTTGGCTGCACGCGACAGAGACAAGCGACCGAGGCAGGCGACAGAGTTACGAGACCGAGACTGGTCGCTTCCTGTCTGCTCTCTGTACAATCGTATGAAGTACAATTACGAGCGCGAGACAAAGACAGGCGACAGAGACAAAGCACAGGAGACCGCTCTCGGACCAGTAGTGTCTCGCGACGGGCTCAGGCAGCACGTGTGTTGTTGAGTAAAATAATGGCAGAAATTAAATTTACTGGTGACCAAGATGAGCAATTGGTAGAATTAGTAGCAGAAAACCGACCACCGACAGAAAGAACCTTCTTCACGTCTGATTTTGAATATTGAACTCATAGGTTTTCTTTGTTTCTTTCGCATCAAATAACACAGCAACACATCTTATTCTTCTTCTTCTTCGAGTAACCTTTTTAGAAGCATTTTTGTACTAATTTTTCACAGAATATGTGCACGTATGTCTCAACAAAACAAAGAAAACAAACACTTTGCCGCATGTCTCGGTCGTCACCTCAAAAGTGTGTGGCGACAAGCTGCGATGTGTCCGTCTCCCGTCTCTGTCGCCTGCCTCGGTCGCTTGCCTCTGTCGCGTGCAGCCAAATTGTACGTTAAGGAACATCTTGAGAGAGCTCAGTCGGTAGGTCATAAGGCATTGCTTAGTGGGTATTTGAAGCAAATATCTAAGTAATTTAATGCAAATGTAAAATAAATTTTGAAGGTGATACAAGTTATTTAGGGCATACACACGAATCAAATGTTTCCAAACTGGAAACTCAAAAACGATAATAGATATGCAATGTAGACGATGCTCAGTGTTGTTTTAAAAGGTCCAGCTCTTATGACGATATCGTATCCAAGCGAACGAATTATTCTGCCATTGCATGAAGTTCTTATGCGCTAGTTTTTACTGTTTTTAATATAAACGTACATTGTAGATCGTTTCATGAAGCCCTTTGAGCGAAATGACTGTTTAGCGATACGTTTTACAGTTGCTGTGACCATGGAAGCCTACAGACAATACCTTTTTTTACAAAATATTTATTTTATTTTTATTTTTCAGCATAATGAAACACGAATCCTCTCTCCATCGCTAGCTTAGTCTTTGGGCGCAGTGAATACAAAAAACCTTAATCCTGTGCTAAATTGGTTTCCAGTTGTATAAAAGTAAACATGTCGGTATTCTGCGTCCCAACGTCACATTGTAAACTCAACCCCTGGATTCAAAATAAAACTTTCAGAATAAAATTTTTATTTTTAAAACTAAATTAAAATTTTCATCTCTCAAAAGTGTACTAATTCTTTAACAAGCGCTCAAAACACGTGCCTTCCAATATGCAATCAGCGAGCACAGATTTAGTATTTAATCTTCCTAGGAAATAAGCCCCAGCCATTTGTAAATTATTTATAATTTTGTAATTATCAGGGAAAAGATACAGTGACTTTTTGGGTATTCTATCCAGCTAGTACAAGGTTGAAGATTTCCGTCTTCTCGGTTGTTGCGCTGTGTAGTCTGGTCGATATTAACCGACGTTTCAGAGGTCATACTGCCTCCGTCATCAGGGCGATGAATCGTAGTATGACCTCTGAAACGTTGGTTAATATCGACCAGACTACACAGCGCAATAACCCAGAAGACGGAAATCTTCATACTCATCGCCCTGATGATGGAGGCAGTATGACCTCTGAAACGTTGGTTAACATCGACCAGACTACACAGCGCAATAACCCAGAAGACGGATATCTTCATACTCATCGCCCTGATGATGGAGGCAGTATGACCTCTGAAACGTTGGTTAACATCGACCAGACTACACAGCGCAACAACCCAGAAGACGGATATCTTCATACTCATCGCCCTGATGATGGAGGCAGTATGACCTCTGAAACGTTGGTTAACATCGACCAGACTACACAGCGCAATAACCCAGAAGACGGATATCTTCATACTCATCGCCCTGATGAAGGAGGCAGTATGACCTCTGAAACGTTGGTTAACATCGACCAGACTACACAGCGCAACAACCCAGAAGACAGAAATCTTCATACTCATCGCCCTGATGACGGAGGCAGTATGACCTCAGAAACGTTGGTTAACATCGACCAGACTACACAGCGCAACAACCCAGAAGACGGATATCTTCATACTCATCGCCCTGATGATGGAGGCAGTATGACCTCTGAAACGTTGGTTAACATCGACCAGACTACACAGCGCAATAACCCAGAAGACGGATATCTTCATACTCATCGCCCTGATGAAGGAGGTAGTATGACCTCTGAAACGTTGGTTAACATCGACCAGACTACACAGCGCAACAACCCAGAAGACAGAAATCTTCATACTCATCGCCCTGATGACGGAGGCAGTATGACCTCAGAAACGTTGGTTAACATCGACCAGACTACACAGCGCAACAACCCAGAAGACGGATATCTTCATACTCATCGCCCTGATGATGGAGGCAGTATGACCTCTGAAACGTTGGTTAACATCGACCAGACTACACAGCGCAATAACCCAGAAGACGGATATCTTCATACTCATCGCCCTGATGAAGGAGGCAGTATGACCTCTGAAACGTTGGTTAACATCGACCAGACTACACAGCGCAACAACCCAAAAGACAGAAATCTTCATACTCATCGCCCTGATGACGGAGGCAATATGACCTCCGAAACGTTGGTTAACATCGACCAGACTACACAGCGCAACAACCCAGAAGACAGAAATCTTCATACTCATCGCCCTGATGACGGAGGCAGTATGACCTCAGAAACGTTGGTTAACATAGACCAGACTACACAGCGCAATAACCCAGAAGACGGAAATCTCCATACTCTACGCTGTGAAAACTTCAAATATCTGCCTGAAGATGGAGGCAGTATGACCTCTGAAACGTTGGTTAACATAGACCAGACTACACAGCGCAACAACCCAGAAGACAGAAATCTTCATACTCACCGCTGAGAAAACTTCAAATATCGCCCTGAAGACGGAGGCAGTATGACCTCCGAAACGTTGTTAAACAGCTACCAGAATACACTCCGCAACAACACAGAAGACAGAAATCTTCATACTCACCGCTGTGAAAACCTCAAGTGTTACACAGTTCATCTACAAATTTCTCTCTGTCGGTGCAGAGTAATAAGTAGAGAATAGATTTTTAGGTGCTATAAACGGAGAAATATTTATCTCCCCCCAAGCGCCTATAAGGCGCATAGTGGGACAGTTTTCTAAAGTTACAAGAACACGAATTTCATAATCAGAAACTCTTACTGTGCCCTGGCGTCTTTACTTCTGTGACATTGATCGTCCATTATGCAGTCCGTCGGCTTCACGCTTCGAGTAAGTGCCCTCAAACGCAGTTTGAGTATAATCGTGTATATCGTGTTCGCGTTTAGTGTCCGGGTGCTGAACCAAAGAGACTTGTAGCCAGTGATCGGTCACAAGGACGTGTTACATTAAAGGATAAACAATAAATGAATTTGTGCTTGAGTAGTTAAGGGTTTTACATTTGTCCAGGGGCTGGGGGTTTATATTAACCCTTCTGCAACTTTGAGAAACGAGAAATAGAGTCTTTTTGTCTTTCTCCATTCTCTGACACGCTGGAGACCCGATCAGATAAAATGCGTCGTTACCCAGTTTTAGCTATCCAGACGTTGTTAGCGAGATAGTTGAGTCTTGCTGGCTGGAGCATTTCATCTGATCGATTCTGCTTTGTTCCGGTTTATGTAGTACCAATAAACCACGGAAGTTGGACAAGACACTTTATTTTTCGTCTTTAATTGTGTAAGCCCGGCTAACACGATTAACACAAACTCTCAAGCTCCGGATTTATCTGTGAGTGAAATTCGTTCTTGATGGAAACAGCTCTTCGATATAGATACTTTTAGTTCAACGATGTCCATCTAAATACCTTCCCCAAAATTTGACTCAATTTTTTTAAATCAAATCATGCGTAAGATAGGCAAACGTGACTAAATTGTGCCTTCGTAAAGACCGTAGATTTTTTTGATATGAGTTCTTGCTGACGAAGCAAACCTCAGAGTTACCTTTTAGTTCTCGTTTTAGTGGAAATTTTACTTCGTACAAATCTGTGTTCAATTATATAAACCTAAAAGACATTCCGCATTCTACACTTGCTAGGCAGGAGAGACATGTAAGGGGCAGAAGGATCCCAAATACTCTGATTTCCTGACGTCTCGTTGCGACATCCTCCGGGTGTAAATTCTTTGTTTGCCGATCGATTGCTTTCTGATATTACAGGTTTCCTTCCACGTCTGGCCCTCTGCAGTGCGTTCCCTGAAACGAACTCTTGTCTCAGAATAAAGTCTGAGCCGAGAGGGCATTTAATATTGACCCTTCTGAGAACAAGTTGCATTCATGGGAAGAATTTTTACTTTTTAAAGTTCGAAACACAGTGTGCTAAGTTCATATCATGACGCTTTCTGGATACATTTATTTTATTTCTGAAGTTAATACTTTATGGTTCAAGTCCTGTCTTTGTATGCAGAGCTCTCGTGGGAATGTCAGATTTTACTTCCTCTGAAATAAAACTCAGGGTTCTTTAGAACGAAGTGGGAATAACATTACTCTGTGTCGAAGTTGAAATGAACAAGGGAAGGGGAACAATTTTACTTGCATTTACTGTAATATGAAACGATCAGTCCGGTTAAAATCGCGTGATAAAAATACTAATTGCGGAATTTTGCCATTCATTTTAAAATGTAAATAATCTGGAATTCGATATTTGACTTACCTCTCCGTTCGTAACTACACAAATCATAGTAAGCGGAATTGATAAATGCCAGTTATATTTTTCTGAAGGTGCTGCTACTGTTTGTATTGTATGTGTACGTATCTGGTTTGTTGGAGAATTATATAGGCTAATGGACAAAGTCATGATACGGGGAATGTGTGTGCTGTTAATCAAATAACTTATTCATACCATGGGCTACTAACATTCATACTACATGAACAGCCAAACCACCGCTTTCGAGAATTGGATTCCAAATTCGGCGGAGTAATTGTATAGAACGGCGGAAGAATGTGAAGCGACTATTTGTTGGATGAAGCAGAAACATTGCATAAATAATTATTTACCTTTTATATACGTATGTCTAATTTTTATTTCCTTCTGCCTTTCCATGTTATCTTTTCCCCTCATATTTCTTTATTTTACTGGTTTCTTTTTCATTCCCTATTTCTTCCTTGCAGACCCCAAAAAGTGTGCATAATTGTTATCTCAGGACGCTGCTGGAGGCCACTGAGCTCAAATGAGCCACCATCTGTATTTCGTCCTTTCAGGAGCGTGCACTCACATTGCTAAACGACAAACACTGTACGTAACCCAACTTGCGTCCTGATAAAATACAAATTAATGACGAACGAAAGCATTGAAAAGCTGCCATGAAAGATGATTTTATCATATTTCAGTAAATGAATACAGAAATAACTCTAAACAGCGCGCTATACATTCATAGAATATAATTTGTATATGAATAAAAACGGAACGAGAGCCCACGTTTATTTGCATGTGTTTGTTTGCAAGAGAAGGGAGCGGAAGAAGCCGTCCGTAGTTGCAACACATTTATTAAAAACGAAAAGAGAGTAAAGCACCATCATGGAATCCAATTATAGAAATTTATTAACTGTGTTTGTGCAAGTATAAACGCGATTTCGAGCGAACTATGGCGGTAAAATTGACATCAGGCTGCCTGAGCGGAAAGCCAGAGTAATTGCCAAATGTTGGCTCCAGTACAGTAGGGCCCCGCTTTTCGGCGCTCCGCTTTATGGCGATCCGCTAATACGGCGCTCAACAGCTGAGTCAGAGAAGTGCGTCCGGCGCCATTTTCTCGTCGCTGATTCAGTCTGTTTACAGCTTTTGTGCACTCCGCGTCTCTATGTATTTCTGGCAATTTTTCATTTATGACAAACTGTTTATTTATATAATATTTCTGTGTTAATACAGTGTAATTACAATGGCGTCAAAGGGTAGTAGCGATAAAAAGAGGAGTCGTAAGCCTCTTACTTTAAATGCCAAGTTAGAGATGATTAAACTTCGTGAACAAGGCATGTCTATGGCTTCCGAACCATCACCAAAACGAATAAGATTCGTTGAAGAGTCAGATGATGAAGATGCGCCATCTCCTTCATCCTTCCTACTATAAGCATATCAATTTTCAAATTTATATTCACCAATCACTATAAGCTGAGGACAATGTGTATATTACTGATATTCATTTAACTTTCATATCATTTTCTTAGGCCTAGCGCTATTGCGCACTTACTATATGATAGTGTAACATCTTATTAGGCTTTGATATGCATTTGCAAGTGAAATAAGGCAAATATCCGCTTTTCGGCGATTTTCGCTTTACGGCGGGGGTCTGGTCCCTAACCCGCCGTATAAGCGGTGCCCTACTGTAACTTCTTCTTTTTTTCCTCTGGTCGTATTTCAGCAACAAAGGCTTTCCCCTTTACATTATTCGCTGCCAGTGGCGGGTTATGGTTTGTTTACTGAGCTTGTCATTTTAAAGTAGCGATTTTACGCATTATATATGATTTAACAATGTTAGTACCCTTTTATTTTATGATTTTTTGAAGAATCATGCCATTTAAAAAGTTGCCTAACAACATTGACTGCCACGACGCAAAAATTAAATTATATGCAGAACCATCCTCGCGTAAAGGCTCTCCCATAATTCCCCGTGACGCTGGAACAAAGGTCACTCTGGCTACTAGGCCGCTGCTCACACCAGTCGCGTTGAAGTATTCACGAGCAGAACGTTTGCTTATTCATCGAAATAATTTGATGGTGTTAGTGAAGCATTTACTTATGCGTACTTTCAAAAGGAAGTACCGAATAAGAAAACGATACATTTACCCACTTTCGAGACACGGGAAAAAGTTACAGAATATATCTATTATAAGTCTTTTGTGTACGTTCTTCGTAACAAATAAAATTGCGTTTTAAATGGAACATTCTGTACTTGATTTACGCCAAATATTCGTGCGCACAAGGCCTATTACAAGTCAGGTTAATATGGATGGATGTTACATTTATTATCACGTTCGAAAGAAAAGTATTTAAGTAGTTGTTCTGTATGAATGTTTTTAAGTTGCGTTCAGACAAATGGGAAAATAAGAAGGGTAAAATCTGTGGAAATACACTTTCAAAGGGGACTGAGACATTTGACTGCCTGGGATATTAAGAGCAATGCATTCCATGTTTTTGCAGAGATGAAAGTGTTTGCCACGTTCACAGAAAACGGAGGATTAAAGAAAATCCCAAAGGAACCATTCGGCTTATACCGAAAATTGAATATCAGTGTGAGAAGACCGAGCATAAAGAGATTTAGGAAGTCAGAACAGTCAGTCTATTGACTACGTCTAATAATAGTGGTAGCTGTAATAGCAGGCTAAGACACATATTAGTATGGGAAGAATAGAAACGGAAGAACTCTGGTATTCTACATGTACTTAAACATGTCATTTGTCTCTGTTTGCTAGACCAAAGCTTTGTGGTATATCCGCCGCTGAGTAGAACGGCATCTTCCGGAGTTTTGCCAACCTTGACCCTTATAATCTTCCGGCATTTTGAATCTTAACATGCAGTGTTCCGCGTTGAAGAAGTACTACAAGGAAATAATTTCAGGGAAGAAAATAAATTATTTCCGAAACCTATTGTGTAATTTGCTCGCACGATACTTTTATTCGCCCGTCAGTGGCAGAGTTTCACACTGTTATTTTGGTTAATAGTTTTACAGTTACGTAGAAATTGAATACAATTTAAGTTTATTTAGTTTACAAAACTTTTTTTGAGACTGATCACCATTTAGGATCTGAAGCTACATTTGTCAGTCTTTCAATAAAAAATGTTACACGGTGCACTAAATCAGGTATCGACCCTCTCCTCCCATGTTTAATCAGCATGTCTGATCTCATTGGAAGAAATCTTATAGCTTGGAATGGAATGAGGTCCTGTTAATTCAGTATAGTTTAAAAAACAACGAAGTTATTGATCAAGCATTGTTCTGAAATTAATGGCGTAAATGGTTTAGAATACGTTTTTGTGCTCGAATCACGTTATTTACTATAATTTGTCTGCAAAATTCCAATGGATAATATCAAGGCGTCGTCTCCTTCTGGATAGATTACAGGTCTGTATTATCTTAGCTGGGTAGGCGTGCAGCTGTTTTTCCACACTGAACATAAACCTTCATTGCGTAATGCTTAGTTAAGTTAGAGAGCCAACTTTACATTCTCTGTGTGTCAAGATCTATAAGCAGAATTATCTTCTTTCAGCAGTTGTAACTGAAACCGTCGTAGGTATTTTTCATCTTGATTGGTAGGTAAATCAATTTGTTTAGTACTATTACTGCTAATATGTATTGGCGCATAATAACTCAACAGTTTCAAATAAGTTGTTTTTATGTGTAACGTGTTATGCTGAAGAATATTTTAGTCACATTTTACGAATACGTTTATAAATATTTAATACATGCAGAGCTGTTTTATACAAACATTACAGTCAATAATGAGAACGACAATTATCTTTGTAGATATTTTCTTTCAATAATCATACCGTATTCTTTCGACATAATGTCCACCCTAGTAGGGGTTCTGCTATATGTGTCTTGACTTTCATATTCAGTCTTCAGGCTACTTTTGGATTTCGGATCGAATGTGCTTTCGGTTGGTTTAATCATTCCAGCCAGGCAAAATGTTGTGTTTCTGTTAGATTTGTGAGGTTAGTTTTACTATTATATCCTGAAAAGCTTTCATACCACATCGATAATCTATTGTTTAAGATCTCAAACAAAAGCCCTTGCTGATGATAGATATAGGTCTGACCATTGTACTATTGTAGTCCCATTCCTATTGTGTTTATTTCTGCAACTTAAATTATGAATATTTTAAATGAGGGCTCACGCGAAGCAAGAGAGCGTTCTATATATTAGTTGATATTTTAACGGAATTAGTAGTGTTTATAGTGACGTCCATACAGAAGGGGGCGTTCCTAGGTGTGTGGCGTGGTATTTCGACAAAAAAGTAAAATACAATTGAAAAAATACAAAAAACGGAGAAACTGAATGTCAGGTTTTGCTAAGTATCGGTCGGTATCTCTTCCGTTTCCCCATTTTAGTTGGGAAAATTAGGACTTTCTTTTATGTCGGCATTTTGTGCTGTTCCCTTCAAGGTGGCGAAATTATGTTGAGATTTCTGTCCTGGTTTTTGATTCTCCAGTTCGTCGTATCGTTGAGAATCAGACTTATGTCCACAGAGGAGATTCATGTATCTTCGTCCTTGAGAGATATAGTACAGCAGTATTTCACACACGATGAACCTCTGTTCGTCTGTCTACCTGAGTCTGAGTCTCTTCATCCTGTGTGGATGGATGTCATGCTGGAATAGTTGAACGAAGTGACACTTTGGCCCGTATACGTTTCTCAGGGTGAAAGTGAGGAGGGTATAGTAGCAACGCTGACCACTAAACCTCACAGTTATTTAATATTCACTGGTCCACAGGGATAATTCGGTAACGTTACTGAGACACTGGTTGGACAACTAGAGGCACTGCAATCTTCGCCTTCTTGGAACCCGCGAGGTAGATTTGTTGTTTTGGTAACAGCGCGTGATTCCACCCTCTTCTTGATAGATTTAATACACTCATCAGACGGTTTGCGGAATCAGGACTGGTTGAAAAAAATCTTGGTCGCAATTGAATTTCGAAGTTTGTTTACGAAATGTGGCTGTATCAAAGGGAACAGAATGTGAAGCTTGTAGTGACGTGTATTTGGTGTTTTCACTTTAACACCTCAGAGTGGCGTTCGTGGGCTTGGGATTCGGATGTCTATTGAGTTTTACAGTGTTTCTGGGTGAACTGATATACAAGTGGTACGGCAGACAACGCACTGTGACCATGTAGTCGACAGCTATTGTTATGAACTGCATCTAGGTCTGATATAATAGGCCACGTTTTAGTAGAAGCATCGGAAAACACATCTGAAGGAGAAAATACGATACACTTTATTTGTGGTAGTCCAGTTTAGTCCACCCAATATTTCCTCAACTTTTTACTGTCCTTTTCGATCGATTGATATAAACTTATTCCACCTTCCCATCTGCACATACGTCTCCCAAGTGGTTTCTTCCCTTGTGGTTTTCCCATCAATGTCTATACGCATAGATAAGTTCCTTCTTTTGTGCTACATGTCCAACCAATATATTGTTCGTTAAGGAATATTGAAACGTCACTCGAGTTGCCCACTCTGATGACATAGGTTCTCAAATGCGAGGTTATTTATGAACTCGGCTTATACATATCTGCTCTCATACTTACAAAGCTGGAGAGACAATTGTAAAAATAAGGGTGACTCAATATATTTACAGTTAAAATGCAAATGGTGTTGAGGGTCTACTAGTTTCGAGTCTGGAGTATCGACTGTCGACCTACATGAAGAAGGAAGTAGACCTTTTCAGTGCACGCATTATCCAGCCAGTCAACATCCCATCTGTTAAATAATCTATATTACGTGCAATGGGTGAGGTCAATGACCAAACAATAACACGGAGATAAATGAATTATGTGTGTGACATGTAACTAATTTGACTTGTAAATATTTTGATTCAGTAGTGTAATTTGTTTATGTTACACAAGAATACTAGGAGAGCTAATGGATTACCCTCCGGTCCCTTCCTAGACAGGACGCACTATCGGAGCTTCTCATGTACCAATGTGATCTAAGCACAAAACAATAAAGAAAGTACACACATTCCTTGATTTCTGAATTTCTTCATGTATTGTTTTCATAGATGGTACAACGTGAATTCCAGAATCAGAGTTCCAGTTAGGTATTTTTCCCACTCCTGTTTTATGTTTATGGGGTGCCGGCTAATCTGGCAGAGTTTGTCATGGTCTCTGTTAATTCGTCCAGAAAATTACTAATACTTTATCGTACAGTAAGCCTTGACTTAGTTTTTCCAAGTTCTTTCCGTTTTATTGTTTTTAACGATCTTGTGATCTGCGGAGAACATTTGGTTCATTACCGTGCTCATAAAAGCCTAAGATTGGTCCTTGTTTTGCTGGAGATAAGTCCAATATTCGGTTCAAAAAATGGCGTAATTGCTATAAATACAGCTCATGTGTCTGGAGGTCATGCATTGAAAACATCTACGAATATACCACAGTTACATTTAACAAAGTTAACTCCGCGGTAAAGCGTTTATTCCTATGGTTTATGGTTAGAATTATGTGCGAATATCCCAAATTAGATTTGGCAGTGTTTTGTGAGTCCTAGGCTAATTTTGAAACGGCATACTTAAATGTGGCATGATCAGTTCATGCCCATTATTCGGACTGAATCTTCGAAAAGTTATTTTCACTTCATAGCCAACTCCGTAATATTTGGGAGTGAAATATCGGGAAGTTTGAAGAAAGGTGAGCACAGACATAGTACCAAATATGCATTATTGTAAATTTTATGACTTAATTAAGATCCATTAAACATTTCTGAGGAGAGAAAAGAGTGTTAAGCACAACTTTTATCTCAGTACTAAACGAAGGTGAGTGGTTAGCTTCACGCCCAGACTGCATTACAGTCGAGGAAGTGATCTTGGTGCGAGTTTTTTAGGAGACTGTGTGGGTCCCAGAGCCTGTCTGGACCGGTGTGAGAGTTGAGTGATGAAATCATTTCATACGTCGGAAGTGAATATGAATGTGCTACGGTCAGAGGCATGGTCGTTCATAACAAGGTATTTTGTCTGTTTTGTCTGAATAATCTAATGAAGAACTTAATCTTTCAAAGCCAGCATCGACAAATAACATGTGGTATATTATTAACCGAGATTAGAGGGAATGTTTCAAGTCAGAACGGTGTAATATGTGAGTTATGTATACTGATATTCATTGATTCATTCATTCACTCAATGCGTTGTGGTGGGCATGTCGTAGGAATTGGAGCGGTGTCATCGCCCTGGACGTTAACAATGTCGGCTGTCGGATCTGCATGATTCATACGGCACAGAAGAAATTATCTGACTGCGAGAGCGACGAACTGTTTGTCGCCAGCTCAGGTGGTTATTTTCTCTTCTATCTCGAGGGTTCATTACCATGCCCACAACAGCCCATAATAATAATAATAATAATAATAATAATGTTACGTAGTGTGAGTTACTGACAGCGCCGTCAAATTAATCACGTATAGCGAAATAATACTCATGTTAGACCAGCTTTGCCAATTGCAGATGGTGATAACAATTTGAAGACCATCTCGGTTGATAATAGTCCAAAGTTCTGCAGACAGACCTGTCGTATGCGAATCTTCACTCCCCGTATTATAACTGTTTTAATTACATATAAATTTTAATTATTCTATAAACACCTTGTACAGGGAGCTGTGATACAAAGTTATTTGGATACACAATGTGAAATTCCACTGTTTCATCTCCCATATAGAATTCTGACTGGCCGAGTTATGCGTTACATCATAACCACGTTACTGATTCATGTTTCTGAGATAGGATTTGATTTTATTACTCCCAAAGACTGTGTAGATTGGTAGACTGGGGACTATCCACTGAAACATAAACGCAGGAAGAATTTTTGTGATGGTATCTGATACTGTTTCGTGGAGTAAACAACGCTTTGCTTACCCAGTGCTTTTCATCTGTGTTGAGTCGCCAAATAATCATAAATAACACAACAAACTCGTTTCCCAGTTAACGATATCCAGTTAGACTACTAACTCATGAAGCCTCTCTGTCACTAAGGTCCTCTGGGACCTACATACACTTTATAAATGATTGTAATCACGAAAGGCTGGGAGCATTTTAGTGGGATTCTGCTTGAGGTTTATCCAGATAGGCAAGAACTGAAAGTTTGTTTAATAATAGTGACTGTGTTTCTTGCACGGAAACCATTCACTTCTGCGCCGCTGTAATTGCAAAAGGAAATTATTTCTGTGTGACTCCTTTCATTATTGTCTCGTATATTACATCTTTCTTTAATGCATGCAGTAAGATGCTCCAGTGACGAAATGCATTGAAGATTGTAACGAAATGTGGAATTCCTAAACATTATCTACCAGAAACATTTGTGGAAGAGCTCCACATACACACAGAGCTTGAACATTGCGTGTTACTGACGCTCTATGACAATAAGACGTATGTGACACTGAACACGCGACAGCTACTGTCCGACTGTACCTTGCTTCCTCCAGTAGTAATTAAAATAATATTATAATACATTATTTTTCTGACTGATCAACTACGATATGAATTAACTCTGACTCTATGTAGCACAATCCATCATGGGAAGGTAGCAAACGTTCAGTTACTAAGACATTACCCGCTTGTTATGAAACCCGAATGTTTGTTACCATACTCACAGGATCGTGCCATAGGAAGTTCCCCTGAGCCAGGTGAATTGAGTCCACATTCTCATATTCTCGTTCTTTAAGGTCCGTTTTAGCATTGTTCTCCCCTCCAATCCTAGGTCTCTCAGATAGCCACATTTTCTTCGGTTTTGATGTGGTTTTCATCTTTATATACGTGCTACGAAACCACACGACTATTTTAGGTTCAATAATCTCTCAGAAAGCTATTCTTAAACACTCTCACGCAGTCTGTCCAAGTACGAGGCCTCTGTAACATTTTTGTCCTTATTTTTTATGGCCAAAGTTCAATATAACTTGGGATATCGTACTTAAGACGAGTCTTATGTTCAGGAAGTTTTAATGTTGCGACTGCCATGCAGTTACCACCATCGCCCTGTCTATCTACGAGGCGCGTCCTCAAAGTAAGTTTCCCACTCGTCCCACAGCTAGCAAACCTTATATTGCGCGAAGCGACTGTGCGTACGTGATAGAGCAATGACGTAGCATGGCGCATGCACTAACGGCACCTCCCGCGTTCTCACAGTAGCATCGTTGCAGCTGTTGAAGATGGAGGTTCTTATTCCAGCTCCCGCCGACTGTGAAGTGCGGTCAGTGATAACGCTAGGCCGCACACGGCTCGACGGACAGCAAGTCTCCTGCAGGAGTTCAGCTGGGAGGTGTTTAATCATCCACCCTACAGCCCGGACCTCGCTCCCAGTGATTTCCATCTTTTCCTACACCTCAAGAAATTCCTGTCCGGTCAGCGTCAGCGTTTTGAGAATGACAGAGAGGCGGAGATGGTTGTCACACAGTGGTTCCAATCCCAGGCGGCAGACTTCTACGACACAGGTATTCAAAAGTTGGTCCCACGGTATGACCAATGTCTCAATTCCGGTGGCGAATATGTTGAAAAATAGCTGGACACTTGCTGTATCTGTTGCAATAAATATTTCCATGAAATTGTGTTTTGTTTCTGTAAACGGCCCCAGGGAAACTTACTTTGAGGACGCGCCTCGTGTATGTACACACACACGCTTTAATTGTACTGGAAGCCAAGTCTGTACATTTGCCGTTTACCAGACTTTGTTGATTAATGATGTGTTGACTGGATGGTCCCACCTCCCACTAATTTATTTAGTAGACATGGGACGCACTTCATAGCCACCACTAAGATTTACAGTCGAACATCCACTGAGCAACATACTTCGGACAATTTAATTGTACGCCATCTGGTGCAAGTACCATTCTTCAACGAACATACAATCACTTTTTTTTTTTTTTTTTTTTTTTTTTACAAATTTGGAAGCCACTTTCAGTTCAGAACAAGAGTGGGAGGTGTAGTAAAAAAAATCCAATTAAGTCTTTTTCATGCGCTCTACCATTTTGCGTAGGCGTAACTATATTTTCAAACGTGAAATTTTAGCGGATCTCTTATATTTAATGGGAACCAAAAATGGCATAGTTTTATCAGAGCTTTCCCCATAAAGAGTCAAAATTATACAACTTAATTGACTGTTGTTACACTTCTAGCTCATGGTATTATTGGTACTTTCAACTGATTTTATCTGTACAACAAACTTATTACACTTTTGTCTTAAATATCAGTTACAGGAAACATTAATCGGGAAATGCTTTGCAATTATGATATTTTTATTTATTTTCTGGAACATGGTATTGAGTTTCAATTAAATCCTTTAGTTTGAATGGTGTCATCTGTGGATTTAATATACTTGTTACGCCATTGGCTTTTTACAGTCGTGTTCTATGGTTGATGTTTCAAGTACAATTTTAAGTGAACCGGTGCTGTTTCTAGAAGCAATTAAAACATTCTGTGACTTTTTTATTCTGACAATAGGACCTCTTTTGATCACAATCTCTGACATTTCATGTCAAATTTCCCCCCGCCACACAAAGTTTGTTATGGAGACTTGTAAAAGGAGAATGGATTCTGTCTACTGTATTACTTACAAGAATTTCTTGGTTTATGTTAGCTTCAAAGTTACCCGTGCTTTGGAAACCAGAGCTCTAATATTCTTACCATCTTCTCCTAACCTCTTTGCTTTTGTCTACACCACGTAAATCACCATTCTCTCCTGTCACTGCTTTCCATGCTAACAGCCATGTTGCATTCATAGGAAAGAGGATAGAATGAAACAGAAGCGGAAACACCAAAATGTCACGGTATTGTACAACACTTTAAAACCTACCCCATAATCATTATCCGAAACAAGTTAGATGGAGGCCTTTTGTTTCTTCTTCGCAGGACATTGAACGAAGGTGACGGCTGATCTTTATGGCAAGACCGCCATCTTACCGCGACTGTCCTCATCTGCTTCGATTTAGGTAAGTTCTGCACGCCTCGTGTGTGAGACACATAACTTCCTACGGTCACCTTAGTTGTCATTGAGTGGGAATATTAAAGAAGACATCGACTTCGTGATATAAGAAATTGCAGGGGCCTATTTATCGAATGTAGAACAAGAAAACCAATTGGTTGTTGCGTTGTTAGCTGAAGATAATTAAGTGGGCGGACGTACTGGAGGAAACAATATAGCCAAGACGATTTTGATAGGTTTATGAACAAGACAGGCATATGTGCAAGAGACAGTCAGCATGTGCGGATAGTTGTGGAAGCCGACGAGATGGCGGTGATGACGAAGTTCATCTGGTTTGCTGATTAAGTTGCGATCATTCCAACCTTTCATGCTGAATTGATGAAAACTTTAATTTTGACACTTTAAATGTCGTCCTGATTTGTAACATCTTGTAATTCGACTCCAAACGTTTTTGCGTGTTCAGCTTAGGGACGGGTCTGTGTTTATCCTGACTGCATCATGAGACCGTCACATCAGGAATGGAAAGTGGCACAACCTCCTTTGTAAATCCCTTGTAATTTATTCTAAGTAAAATTATCTGGCGCTTACACGAACAGCACGTGTGTGTGGTTTGGAAATCATCCAAAGTAACTTATTTCACAAATAGGTCTACATAGGGAATAGTTTATTTTTCACAAGAGTAATCAACACAAGAAAGAAACTCTCAGATAAATAAAGAAATAAGACACGAAACATGAAATGAGGGGAAGAAGGAAATAATGAAACGAAGGGATTGAAAGAGAAGGTAGCAGAGAATAGAGAAACGAGGATATGAACTGATCGGATGAAAGTAGTAGGGAAGTAGAGGAACATAACAGTGACTAGTATCCGGACTGAGAGAGGGAGACAGTAAATTTGAAGACCCTTCCAGGACGCTCGTTGGCGCGAACGCACAATGACATCCCGTAAAATGAACATGCCACTGACCGAGACGTCAACCGTCCCGTGGTGCTTATATCTCTATATTACGTGAGCATAATTCAGGAGCAAAATGTGTTTTATGTAGTCTGCATTAGTTTTATCTTCCTTTATAGTGACCCTAATTCCTACACATCCTGCTTTACCCGAAATATGTATATGATTTCCCGAGCGAGGAGCTTCCGTTTATGCAATTTTGTGCGATGTTTACGCTCCGACACACACAATAACGAATCGACAGTGGTACTTGTGTGATTGACAGAATAATTTAAAGGGTTTCTGTACGTGTGTCACATCACGTGTAGTTGAAAGGAGTCGATTTGCGTTGAATGTGCACACAGAGGTGCGCATTTCATGTTTTACACGAAGGTGGCTTTGACGACTGGTCTGGTTGTCGGAGGAGATATTGAATAACGCTTCGGAAACTGATTTGCTTGCTTCTTTTGTTGAATTATGGATCGAGGGAGGGTGAAATCAGGGGATACGGGCAACTTTCTGTGGTATTCGCGTTTTTGATTATTTTTTTGTTCTTTTTTAACTTTTGATGGGTTATGGATTGTGAGCAATGTAGAGTATAATGTCCATTGAAGGTAAAACGTACCTCGGTGCTTTAACCAAGCACAACGCCGTACCGAAATATGGGGGAGTGACGATTTTACTCCGTACTTTCTTAACCGCAGCCCCTGTCGCCCTGACGATGAGGAAAGTTGCTCGTGACCTATTTATTTTATATAATTTTTATCACCTGCACAATCGAATCGAGAAACTATGAACACAAAGGTTTGTGGCCCTTTTTAGAAGCTAATAGTCTTTCAGCTGGTCAAGAAATGTCCTGTCTTTTACGAAACGGGTAGGCTACGTGCTCATAGGACTCCGACACGGCCGTATCGGAAGGATATTGGCTGTAAGCTATGTTATGAATAGCAGAGGAGTGAGGAGGACGGATTTAGGAACTGAAGGAAAACACGAACAGATGTAAGACGACAGTAGTACCGCCCGGGATTCGATTTCTTCATCAACTTTTTTTGTTTCTTTCCACTTAGCGGCTTATTCCAGTGACGATTTGACTGGCATTCAAACGGACAATGTACTGATTAAGATTTCTTCTTGGTGTTCAGTTGACTGTACAGGCGAATCTAGAGGCAAGTTCTCAGAATATGCAAAATCTTTCTCCTACATCTGCACTCTCGTGTTTCATAATACGTATAGAATTAATCCTACTATATTGTGTGCTATTTATAACAATATAAAATGAGTTCCTGACACAGGATCATAAAATACTAAACTTTCGTGTCCTCTACCTTTCATTATATTTCCACGTTTTTACTCTGTGGCCTGAAGAAACATTACGTTTGATTAGGAGTGATTATCGTCCGAGTCAATATCAGTGTGTTCCGTTATGCTTGCGGAGGGTGTGGCCTGTATGGGAGCAGCTTAGTAGCCCTAGAGCAGAAATTTTGTGGTTTTTATCTGCACGCACCGTCACATGTCCCGTCCTTCCATTAAAGACAATTACTTACGAGTAAACATACGTAAATACAACTTGAACTGAGGTAACAGTTAGCTGTCTGTTATTTCAAATACGAAAAGATCTGCTGTCATATGCGCCTGCAAGGGGAGCTAATGTATTTTCTTTATTGGTACCGTCATAATTAATGCAGATTAGATTTTTATTTTGTGCGGTTGCTGTTGTATTTTATATTTCGAATAATGTATTACGATTCTATCAGTAGGCTGTAGTAATTACATTAGTAAATTGTATTCACTATTACAGTATTTTGACAGTGAAAGGAGCAAAGACGTCAAATAAAAGAAAAATGTTTCAGAGGCCCCGTGTAGGACTGTAATCAAATGGACATCATCGTGTTTGCAGAAAACCTTTGTTTTTAAGCACTTACTTAATGGTAACAGCGAAATCGGTTTATAGGAAATGTCATATAAAGATGTGCTGCATTGTTCAGAAGTACTTGTGTTTTGATATCATTATGTTGGATACAACCTTAATTGAAAAATCAAACAAAATATAACTGACCGCACTTGAGATTTGTTTACTTAACATGCCTCCATCACCAGGGAGATATTCACTCATAGCCCTGATGATGGAGGCAGCAAACACCTATGAAACGTCGGTAAACATCTACCGGTCTGTATTTCACACACGAAAACAAGTTAGCGATATTCTGTTTCTTAACATGTTTCGATCCGCCAGGGACATCATTAGGTGAATATATTACTGAGTTTCAGCATGGTGAAATACGTTTAATAATATCATATATGAAAGCAAATATAAATGGTCTTACTTCTTACTGATTAGGGTTGCTCTCAAGCGTTATTAATGGCCTAGCCCTGATGAATGTGTGGTAAATAAGTTTAGTTGAATGATGAATATCGCCCTGAAGATGGAGGCAGTGTGACCTCCGAAACGTTGTTAAACATCGACCAGACTGCACAGAGCAAAAACTCAGAAGACAGAAATCTTCATACTCACCGCTGTGAAAACTTCAAGTATGGCCCTGAAGATGGAGGCAGTATGACCTCCGAAACGTTGTTAAACATCTACCAGAATACACAGCGCAACAACCCAGAAGACAGAAACCTTCATACTCACCGCTGTGAAAACTTCAAATATCGCCCTGAAGATGGAGGCAGTATGACCTCCGAAACGTTGTTAAACATCTACCAGAATACACAGCGCAAAAACTCAAAAGACAGAAATCTTC
The DNA here is from genome assembly GCF_977971745.1 of Zootermopsis nevadensis. NCBI lineage: Eukaryota > Metazoa > Arthropoda > Insecta > Blattodea > Termopsidae > Zootermopsis > Zootermopsis nevadensis. The sequence goes on along the minus strand of NW_028259213.1, from coordinate 438,735 downwards.
ATATTCACCGCTGTGAAAACCTCAAATCTTACAAGTTTAGTTTTGTTTTGGTGGCTTTTAAAGTAACACGATACGTATGTGTATTTATTTTCGCAGCTTATAATTTCCATGTTGAATAATTTTGGCTATTGTTTCGGATTGCCTGTGATGCACACAGAAGCTTTAGAATCGCGTGTTCCCCCTCCCATAACTTCTGGAACGTCTTGTTTCAGAAATAAGTTTCTCAACCGAAGGACTGTGAACCGACTCAGTTTATGGCAGTCGGCATATTCTAGTTAAGGTCATTTCACCACAACTTGCTTTTTCGTTTTTCTGTTTTGGTGTACAAAGCCGAGAGGCTTCCTAGGGTCAGTCCCCCGGTCCTTACAAGGTGGGTAAGCCTATTCACCACAAATTAAATTATTTCTTATACCATTGTGCTTACGTAATCCTCACTGTTCATTGCGATCGGTCGATGCTAGTAAATATTTTGTTTTTCGACGATAATCCTCTTAGCCCAGTGTTAACTATATGTATCACATTCTGCAACGAAAAATAACTGCATTTATATTCATCGATTTTGTATGATTATCAGTGTAAACATTGTTCTCGTAAACACCATTAACCAGTTGATCTCTTTTTATAGAGACGCATTGATTTCCCTTTCAGGTGCAGAGAGAATTATTAAATATTATTTAGACAATATTCGGATTTGAAGATTTAATATAGAATGTCCCATGAAGATGTATAAACAATGCTCACGTATTTAATGGTTTTGTGTGTGTATAACCATTACACACATTCTTTTACAATTTAAAGCTATATGCCTAATTCCTGTATTGTAAAGAAACGTGTTTTGATGTAATAATAATAATAATTTTGTCTGTACACTTGATTTGTACAGTAGTCTAGATTATGATATCGGTCCTCGAAAAACCCACAATTACTTTACCAGTCCTCGAAGCTGAGTAGTTTAAAAATTAGTACTCCACCTACTGTCATCGTCTTTCATAATATTTTTTTTTATTATTTATTTAGCAAGTACAAAGTGTCCTGATGATCTCGCGAAGTCTGCAAAAGCAAATTCAGTAACATGGTACTCCAACCTTGGGTTCGTAAATATTAGTAATGGATCATGAATACATAAATTACGCGTTAACATCCGGCTGTATGTTAAATAAACTGCTGCTAATATAGATGACTAGTTATATGGAGCCAATACAAGTTATTTCTACCATAATACGTGACTGGCAAATTCATTCCTTTCTTATTTATATTCACATTAGGGAAACAAAACAGATGCTACAAATACCTCTTCGATCTTTAGTTGTGTGGACGAGCCTCGTACTTACCAGCATACAGACGTCAGATATATTATATCCTTAATTGGTTTTAAACCACAATAACATAATGTATAATAAAATGTTTTCAGATATTTGTTTAGTGGAATTTCAATTTATAATTTGCCCGCATACCGAAGCGTGTAACAACTTTGCAGTCCGCTCTGCTCTCAAATACATTTATTGATACGCTGTTTTATTGTTTATCTTTCTCTCTGAAGGTCTGTACTATAGATGCATTTGTGTTTGTGTTTGTCCTACCGACAAAGATTTCAATCACATCGTTGGAGCGATCGCCCCTCATTACCATTATATGGATTCTGTTGTTTTCAGCTGCGCAGTGAACTTTTGAAATATCTGATTTACATAACATTAATTCTATGACTTCTTAACGAATACGGATGATTAAAAATATGTGAAATTACAGAAAAGCTCGGCTGCTGGCATGTCACGAAACATTCAAAACTAAAATTAAATATAAATAGGCTTATATAATAGATGTTAAGAAAATAATAGCAATTTAATTCATTTCAGTTTTTTTTTTTACTTTAACGTGCTGACTTACCAACTACAGCGGCCAATTACGGTGTCAGCACAAAAAGGTTAAATGAATACAATGTTTGAGAAAACAAGAACAAATTAAAAACAAAATTAAACTAAATGCATCTTATCAATCTAAACACTTTCTCGTATCGAGGTGTCCTCAAAAGAGACAATGTTTTTTCGCCAAAAATGCCTAGTCCTACTTTCTTCTAGAATTGTGATACGAATCTGATTAGCCCTTTAACTCAGTAAGAAGAATTATCGTCTGCGGGCTGGATTACCGCGTTTGGAGCCCCGGCAAGCGAGACAGGTCTCTGCCCTAACCAAACTCATATGCAATGTGTACCGGCTAGTCTTTTGCGTTTGGCTAAAACGGCCGGAGCGTAACATTGACCACTCTACCCCACTTCATACCAATACAAGTTTCTTGCGGACCGGCAGTCATGAATGAAACTGAATGAACGTATAGACAAATCAGTTACAATTCGTGTTTGAATAAGATGCTTAATAAGACCGTCTGTGACGGTGGCGTAACAGGTAAGTTGCCATATCCAGCACATCGCCAACCCCCTTGAGTCGTTATCAAGTGCGCCCGAATTTCTCAGATGCCACTTGGGATGTCATATTTGATAATACAGGGTTATTCATAATTCCCTGACACATCACAAAAAATCGCTAGTCTTCCAGGCGTATACAGATTAAAATGTAAAGACTGCCAATTAACTTATATAGGACAAACTGGACGCATCTTTACACAAAGATATAAAGAACATATCGCAGCCATAAAACACAATAAAGAAACTTCTGCATACGCAAAGCATATTCTAAACATAGGACACTCATACAATACAATTACACAAACTATGGACATTCTAAAAATAGTACGTAACAAAAGACATACAACAAACATATAAACAAAACCTTTCCCTAAACGACAATATTTTTCTTAATAACCCCATCTTCAATGCCCTCCAGATCCTTGACCCCAACCATAGCAACCTCCTTTCACCTACGCACTCCACGAGCAACCGCAATTCAGTATTAAACCTCGACCCGACACAGTAATACTTCTAGATGTCTTCCGCCAGACACGTCATGTCTCTATCAACTCATCACCGACTAATATTGAACATCAGATGAACCACGCCATATAAAAAACAATACCTTCGTTCTAATATATAAGAGTAATCTGATAATAACATTTTCAATAAACTGCATAACATTGTAAATGATTGTAATTCGAGTTTTAGATTTACCAATCTAATTTATACCTGAGGACGGTTAAATATAACCGAAACATGTCGTAAAAAACGTTCCAATTTGTAAATCGATCATTCGATGCGGAACGTGAAATGATATTTTAAATATTTTATATATTTTATTATCTTATTAAAATTGTGATTTGACGGAAAATATTAAAATATTATCTTTCCTATGCACAGCCACACACGAACCACAAACCTGCATCACGTGTGACACATGTGTTTATATATGCATATGTACATATTCCAGCAAACATGAACGCATTTGCATATAATATGCACAGACACGTTAGCGAAAAATATTTGACCAAGAGACTTAACAGCGTGTGTTCTTAGCCTAACAGCTATTAATAGGTTTGTTAAAACAAGGAGATATTTATGTGGCACGTATAGGAAAGTGAGAACTGCATATAAGGTTTTGGGTGGAAACCGTGCGTCACGAGACAACTTGCGATTTGTTTTAACGAAGCTGCCAGTCCCTCAGACTATTTGCGTCGGGTGAAAGGATTATTAATGAATAATGAATGGGAAATAATTTGGAAGAAAGCCATAGTGTCCTAATTCAGGTATTATTTCTCACATGGAAGCAACAGTTTAATCATCTTAATCAGAACAGAGCAAAAGCATTAACCATGCAAAGGTTTTCAGCCAGGGGCACCATGGCTGGGGATTCTGTAACCGTCCACTTTCAGCTTCGAAAGTGCCGCAGGTTGAATACCGTGGAGCCGTAGCTGTCTCCGGGTGGACGTTGGGCGGCCTCTGCTCACGAGGATGTGGTTATTTCTTTAAATTTGGGAGCAGGTGATCGAGTTGGGGTATCTCAGGGCAAATATGGTTGTTGGGTCCTAACTCGTCGGTAGGTGGACTCTGGATCTCGGGTGGTGTTAACGGCCTGTTCGTAGCAGATAATAATAACAACCCCGGATTGATTTAGAGGATATTGCCACTATTTATTGACCACGTACCACACCGAGGTTACAGATAACAAAAGGTGTTAAATGATAAATTTATAAAATAACTCATTCAAGCTATAAATCACTTCAGTGGCTCTTCGTAACTTCGATAATTTGGATTTAGTTGTATTTTGTGAAGTTTCCTAATTAAGGTTTCAAAATGTGACAAGTGACAATTTGAAGTGAGAAGTCGGAGTGAAGTAAAGACTGTCGCCCTCAACACCGGGGTTAAGACACATTCACAAGAAAACAACTCACTCCTGATTGGATAAGAAACTTACAGAGTCCAGCCAAGAATAATATAATATTAATTTCCATTAAAGTAGGGACAGGGTTTGGCGTAAAGGGTCACCCCTTTCTCGTGAAAGAGAGAGACTCCTACAACATCCGCCCAACCTGGTTTCCCACGCCTTCTCCTAAATTCAACTCTCTGTGGGGTAATAAATAGTATGTAGTTAAAAACAGGGTTGCTTAGATGCGAGGCCGAAAAATAAATAAATCCTTAAATATGTGTTCTGCACACGCAGTAAGTACCTCAAATATTATACGATTCATTATTCACTTTTCAGATAATAAGTATTATTGTCAAAATCGTCCTGTCCTGAAACGAATTTCCAGTGATAGTAGAATAAATTGTGCTACTTTGTTATGTTGGTGACTTACAAGTTAAGCATAAACAGACAGTTAGGTCCTTCTTACCCTGAGATTTTATGTAGGCAATAAAGGTCCCAGTGGCTGTTAACCCGACGCACGAGATGAACATTACTGAGCTATATCCTGCTCTGTATGCTTCCCGCAGGAGGCCGCTGTTGTATATATATGCTGACACCAGTAATGGCTTACCTAGAACAGGTTGGTCCAGTATTTGTGTTCCCTCTGGCCAAGAATAGTTTTCCTCGTTGGACTCCAAGGTTCAAAACTCCCTCCTGACACTATTTAAAAAAAACTACTAGTCGGTTTTCGTTATATTTAATAACACTTATTGAGAAATTACTTATCTTCGAGTTATCTCGAGTTTAGTTTACGCAAAAGCAGCTGATCTGAAATTAGTAAGCCTGCTGTATATACCTATCTTTAGTTAATACGTCAGTTTTTTATAACAATCAGAATATCTCATTTTGACTGTTATTGTTAGATATCGGGTCTGTGTGTGGTGTATTTTATGGTTCCGAAAGATTAGACCTCACATTGTCTCATTATAACAACTTTGACATATTTTGTAACTAATTAAAAATACTCCACGGAACAAAGTCCTTCTTGTAATGCTAACAGTTGCTAAGCTTTCTAAGGAATTATTAAGTTTGTTACCGTGCTCACAAGAGCCCGCCACCAGTCCCTAAGAATAAGCTTTATGAATTCAATTCGTTAATATTCTATTTAGTTTCCTTTACTTTAGGATTTGCAATCGAGCTGTTTTCTCGAATTTTCATCTTACGTATGCATTCTACACGTCCTGTGCATGCCTATGACATATGAAGAAACTGTGCAAATATTTTGGTTTCAGTGACAGAAGTTAGTTCCTAGAGACTAGTGAAAGCATACGGTTAATGTAAAATAAATTAACTGCTCTCTTATTAAGAATTATTTCTGCTTCCTAGTGTCTATGTAATCAGTTATGCATTCCTTAGCTTAGTTCTGCAGATCGAGTTACAGATATTAATTAATTTTCATTTGAGTTAAACCTGCCATTTAAATAAAGCCGTTTCCCTGACGTTTATGTAGAAGCAGAATTTTGTTTGATGCTAAGGGGGTTGTGAGAGTTAGTCTAATATGTAAAGCACAAAGCAGTGAAAACTGATCTGTTGATGGATTTCAAAGGGGTCAATGTAACTTTTCTATTGAAGAGAGTAGTCAATGTTATACGTACGCTGCGGTGTTGCGTACGCCACTTCTGGATGCTGGAATAATCTTTTAATGCTTTAGGCGGAACTCGAGACCATCAGAAGCCCATCAGTTCGTCCGTCCGTCCGTCCCATCAGATCATAGAAAAGTCAAAGAATAATTCCGGGGAAAATATACTACATATAAATCCCTCTGTAGGGAAGATACAGGGTGATGGTTTGTGGACCGTGCATAGAAGTTTGCTGTCTGCATGCACCGTTCTAGAATCAGAACTGTCGGCTTGCAGATACATAAGCCTATAGAAATACGAGAGAGTGTATTGCGGGGGGGAGGTCTTTTGAAGCCTTGTACTACAGCCAGCACGTCCTCGGTTTTTACATTACGACTGCGACACGCCAATGTTTCTTTCGTATATGAAAAGCCTTAGTTGTCTCTGTCTTTTATTTCGATTCAGCATATTGAGAGCAGTTGAGTGAAAAAGATAAAATAAGAGACGAGGAGATAGAGTGAAAGGGGAAAAGAAATTGAAACGGATGTGATTTTATATAGCTATTAATATGCTGACTGCTAATGGTAATGTTGGAGGTCCTTCAAGAGTGACAACGCAGTGATGTGTACTAGGAAGCTCTTTGTGTGGGGTTAGGCACGTAGATTAATGTGTATTTCTAATTTAGCTCAGTACTTTGATTTATTTATTTGGGTGATAATATTTGTATTAAGAAAATAAAGGTTGTAATGCATAACTGGACTAAATGACTTACTTGAACGTGTGTGAGTCCAAGAAGAGGACAAATATAAATGTTTATTATTTCAGGAAACAAAGAAAGCGAAACGTGACCAATAGTTATGAGAAATATCGTGGTATAATTGTATAGTAATGAAATCCAAATATTCAGTTTTATAAATGTACGTACCAGAGCAACATATTTCAAGAGAATCACAATTACGCAATCACAATGTTTTATATATTAACATTTAATTATACGGAAACAAATAATGTATAATATGCAATAAACTAAGACTGTGTATAAATGTAGGAATAAGGTCGAAATACATTATGAAGGTGGTACATGAGCAAATACTCATGTAAAGTGAATGTTTAAGGCTAGGGAAATGAACTGTCGTGACTAGTTTCAATATACTATTCAGGAATTCTTTAATAATTATAGAAAATATTACAGAAATCCACCTTAAGAATCGGGTAAGTATCGCCAAATTTAACGCATTCAGTGTCAATCTTCTCGTAGTAATTACAGATGTGACAACGGTTAATTTGTTTATTAAAGTCAATTCTGTCATGTAATTTAGACTTTATTATTCCTTTTCTCTTTTATAAATTAGGCAGTCAGAAAATAGTTTTACTTTATTGCATATTGTAAACATTACAGGTTGCATGTAAGTTCAGTGTTCAAACGTGCACTAATCCCCCACTCCCCACCCACAAAATCACGTGCTTTTGTTTAGCACATCGCATGGGATTCTGGGGCGTAATCCTTGCCACAGTTTTGATGGAAATCTTATTTTTTCCCTCGTCTGTATATTATCTTACCATGACTCCTTTTTTACTACCCTTCCTTATTCCCCCTCTACTTTGTATCTTGTCCCAACCCCCCCCCTTCAGTCCATTTTACAGATTTAATGGCTAATTTCACCCTGACCCTGAGAAGATACAGACACACCTCCCTTTTAACGTTTCTTTTTTGGAGTAAATACGTCTATAAAGAAGGGTCATTCGGCAAAAAAGTGTAACGAAAAAGTGTAACCTGGTTACCTAGGAAACGTCATCTGTTTACTCGGAATTGTTGTTACCTATAAAACATTACATTACTTTACATTACATTCAGCTACCACAGACCCATCTTAAGCGTAACTAATTCAAGTTAAATAATCAATGTCTTGATCAAATTTATCTCAATTGTAAAGGATCTATAAAGGAAATATTTAGAATAAAGCCAATATATAAACTTCCTTTCCGTATAGACGTATTTACGTCAAATTCTCCGGAACCGTCGTTCCACTGACAACTTTTTTCAAGGTCGCATGGCGATAGTTCTCTTTTACCGGTTTTCGTCTTTTAGAACCACACAGAAGTAGTAATGCACTAGATCACATATCCACTGACCTGGAGGGAGGTCTGAAGACTCGACTAACAGAGGACTTCAAGTTGCTGGAAATCTCTTCTGCTTCTCGAGCCAATTTATATTCGTAGCGGGAACTACGAAACGTAATAACACTGAAAGAATCTGGAAAGGTAAGGGAGAAAGAGCAAGGACCAGGGTTGGAGGCTAAATTCTCAGGCAAAAGCAATCGGATTGAAAATGGTTCTGAAAATCTACCCTGTAATGCCCTTCCACCCTACCGTATCCTGTTCTCCCCAAATGTATGTTGATGTAGCATGGAACGCGATGTAAACCTAGATGTGTGATGGAACATTAATAGATGGAAACGGAAACTGAGGACTCGTAACAATCAGGAAAAAAAGCGCAACTATGTATAAAGTGAACTGTGGAGAGTCTACCTGTAGGGGTACGTAGGCTGTGTACACACTGGGCCGTAGCAAGAGACGTGTCAGAATATACGCGTGAAATGACTTGTACGTGAATGTTTGTATCTAACGTTTCATTTTCATTAATTGTTCAACAAGAATAACGGACAGTGTTCGCGTAGTGTGACATTAAAAATGCACTTTGTTTAGGATTATCATCTGACTTGTGCAATGCGTTTTAAATCGAACTGACTAGAACTACAACGCTTTCGATGGCGTATTATTTTATAAATGAGAGTACTATAAAAATCACGGGGTTTTATGCAAACATGTTTTAAGGCACAGCGTATATGTCACTTCTTATGACGCCACATTGTCGGTGGCTTATGATGTATTTCAGCTATATATGTGAGTGTGATGGTGCTCAGTCCCCCAGAAACAAAACAACATCACGAAATTTCCACTCCAATAGAGGAATCGTGCAAAGCTTCAGGCAGACTGGGAGAGGGGGCACGGACCAGAGGAACTCCTGGTTGATGGTGTGACGGAGGAGGGAATCAGTGTCGTGTCAGACCACATGATGAATTACTTTACGCCATTTATCAACACTGGCTGGACCGAGTACCCTCAGGATATCACAGCTGCAACGAGGACGTGTGCGCGACTGTTTGATTCCCACATCTGATATAGAAACATCTATCCAAGCCAATAACAACACTTGTAATAAAACATTGCCTCAGACAGGGCCAGAAATTTGATCAAAAATAAAATTAAAGTGGCTCTCTTCTGGGTTTCTTCGCTGTGTAGTCTGACAGACGATTACCGACTTTTCAGACGTGCTTTCCGCTTCCATGATAAAGGCGATGGTGGTGGCAGCAAGCACTTCTACCAGACTACGCGGTGCAAAAATCCAGAAGGCAGCCATCTTCGTACTCGCCGACGCGCGAACCAGAAACCTCATAGAAGATAAAAATATTCCTAAAGAACGTAGAGTTGATAATTCAAACGTATATAGTTCTATACTCAAATGACCGCTTCAGTCGACATCTTAATATCGTGACGGCGGTTGCTTTCTGAGAGTTTTAATTCATAATCCTGCTACAGACCGGAAGTCTTCATTCACACTTTTCACGTCTCACAGCTGCCGAGTCTTTATATAAGTGTCTTGTGTTGTTGCACTTCGAGTGAACGGGAAAATAAAGCGAGTTTAGGAATAAGCAAAGCGAAACCTTTGCAATCCGCGCGTCAGGAACTGCTCAGCCTAGTCGTATGCCACGGTTTCCGGGGCCTACTACGCACCTTCTCACCTCGCAACATATTTAGCGTCTGAATTACATGTTGGCTTGTCGCAGGTGCCGGGATAAACTGGTTTAAGTCAAACCAATTACAACTGATTCAGCAGAACTAACACTTCAGTCTTAAGTTCTTTTGTATATCAATTGTACAATTATGTTTGTATAATTTATTTAAAAACTTAATAAATCTATAATGATGTTTGTCTTCTGGCTTTTGCGCCGGGTCGTCTGGTAGAGAAGAATGTATTTGTAAGGAAAAATGATACTTCACAGTCCGTAACATCCCCTGCCACATCCGTGAAGACTATAAGCATTACATCAGTGTCAGAGAAGTTGCTGTGTTTGACTGGAACTGATGCTCAAACTCTTTTTCTCAATTTTGGATTCTGTGCCAGTCTTGTGATATTACGTAATTAAGTCCGAAGCAGTGGCTCTTTTTAATAAATTTGAATAAGTTGATCAGATGTTTTGTAAAGATATTACTGGGATACTGGGAACGACCCGTTCTTCAAGTGCCTCAGCACTGCGGGTCCCAACTTTCTTCGTTGTCTTGATCTATAGACATTCGGTAGGACTCCTTGGACGAGGGATCGGCCCGTGGCAAGGCACCTACCTGTACACAGGACAGCACAACACAGAAAGACGCCGACAAACATCCATGGCTTGAGTGGGATTCGAACCCGCAGTCCCAGTGACCAAGCGGAACAAGGCCCACACCTCAGACCGCGCCGCCACTGCGGACCCCTGTAAAGATATTTGGACAGATAATTATGGGAGGTTTTAAAAATAGGTCAGTGCTTCATCCCCTGATAACAGCTGGCAACACAGAATTCTTCTTTACTCTGCACTATATGAAGCCAGTGCAATGTAATTCATATCTTCGTGACCTCCATAAGAATTATTGTAGCAAAATCCACTTTTCTGTCCAAAAAATTTTGTGTATATGTCTTGGTTTCAGTAACCGAGCAACACGTCCTCTAGTTTAGCTGATCAAACAGTAATAGAAGGATGATATATATATATATATATATATATATATATATATATATATATACCACTGAATTTTGTGGCCTTTTCTGTTCTTCAATTTGACTTCGTATATTTACATTTTATTTTTTTCCTCAATGTAACAGAAAATAAAACACGATTCTACGGCTATATAATGTATTTATGCTTGCATTAAGAACATCGTAATCCCAACGAAGTTGATTTCAGGTATATTTTTGTTATCAGATGAATTGAAGAGTAATTAATTTTAAATGTTGGTGGCTTCATTGTTTTACAGTGCGTATACACTGAAAGGAGCTTTCAAATTAGCTTGTTTAGCTGCAGCAAAGCATAGAACAACACACAGCCTTTAGGAAAGTCGAACGAGAGGAATTTTCTTGTTAGTAGCTTGTCCCAGGGTAAGTCGGCGTCAGTGTAAGGACAGAGAAGATAGGGTTGATGATGGAAAATAGAAAAACGAATTGAAGATAAAAGAGAAAAAGGACCATCTCATTCAAGGATTGTAATACTATTAACTGGCAAGTAATGATTCACTTCCCTCTCCTCTTCTGTCACCCTTCTCCATGACTTGTGGACGTCCTCACATTTGTCTAGATCGTTCACGCCAGTTGCGGGTGTCTAAGGGAACAGGGCTGTATGCTATTCCTCCCACTAAGTTAGAGATGACGTTGGCTAACCGGCCAACCAGTCTACAGCCAGGTTATAAGTCGTGATATCGTGGAACAAAGACGAAGCTGAAGCAGTCTCTTGGGGCGTGATGAACTTCTGTTGACAAATGGAGCTGAGACACCCCCGCCGCGTAGTATCATCAACAAATAAGTCGACCTGACCGAGATGCAGTCTCTTCGTTAGTGTCTGTCCGTGGGAGGTTTCGGATGCCATGCCTTACAATAGATGCTACAGGTTTCAACCCCGCCCCATTAGTACACTGTCTTGATAAAGTTTCTGGATCATTCCTTAATATTATTTGCTCAGAATTAGGAGACGAGCGAGTTTTTGACTGTGTACCGAATACACTGTGGCCTATCGGTCGGAACAGCTGAGTCTGGAGTTTAACCTGTTTGTATGTTTGTTACGTTATTGTTGATATATTTTGTTCTTTCGTTTTTAGCTTTTGAGTGTACTAAAGAGGCATTTCCATTCGATAATGCGTTTTTTAAGTGGGGTCCACCTACTACAAGAGGTTGAAAATATGAAGCCTTAATAGGGTATAACCGTTCGAAGTATAAAATGGCTTCTTCTATCTCTTTTGCACATTTTCTGTTCGAGAACTACAAAATAGTCTTGAAACGTACCGGTAGATGAGTCCAGTTCAAGTTCCGTCCTCCATAAGACGTACGATACTTAAATACGAATGGAGTTCAAGCAATGTGACCTGGCATATAAAAACATTTATACAGCATTGCTGATTAGAATATTTAGCTGGAAAATAATGACTTATACCTTTGTCAAAAAGCTTATCTCTTTTGATGTAGTTATTGCCTCGTTTTATTTTTATCAGACCTGCGATATATTTGTTCTCTTATATCGGTGAGTGGATTATTCATCATAAGATTGCCCGATCTTATAAGGAGCAAGGGAGAAACCTCCTGCTGGCCAGAACGAGCCAACAGTCAAATCCATGAGAAACCTCACTAGGGGAGCCAACATACACTGACCTTCTCCAGGATCCCTCTTCCCCCCTTCAAAGTTATCCCCTCAACCAATTTACAAGACGTGTTTATCATATTTGCCCTGCATCCACACCCATAGAACTAACATTAGCTACTACGATGTGTCGTGATACTTGTTCGGTATGTATATTGAGGGGTGTGGGAGAACACAGCTTCCAAGATGGCTATTTCTGAATTTGTATAACTTCAGGTACAGGTGAAAGGTCGCTTAAATCCCACAGACTGCTACTGAAACCACCCTCAGTGTAACGAATACTGTCTCGTTTACGTATATCAACTTTCATGTTGAATTAACTCAGATGAATCTCGTCTAAATAATATTTTAAATTTAGGTCCCTACAGCAAATAAAACACAACTTTTCATCAGTACAAAGATCAACTGGTGAATGATGTTTAAGGAAATAATATATACTGAATACATAAATACGCTCGTTGGTGGAAATTCAACCTAATTATTAATGCAGGTGGTGTACATATTTACCGCTGATCAATAAAGGGTTGACCGCATCGTAGAGTGGTCCTTAACAATAACAGCTTTGACTAGTTATTATTTATTATGTAATGTACTATGAAGGAAATTTTCAGAGAGGCGAATATGAAGATGGCTGTCTTGTAGTCAATGAACGCTAATACTTATTTCACTTTCAGCCTTACGGGAAAGATCAAGAAGAAACCGAAGTGTCGGCAGTAAAACAACTCCCAAATGGCAGAGACGCTGTGTTATGTTTTGTTTAGTGACACTTGGCGGGCGCAAAACTGCTAGCCTTGGTAGTGATGTTTTGTTACTCCCGGAATGAGTGGACTGTGCCAGTACTACAATAATGGCGAAAAGAGCGAACGAGAGAGGAGGCAAAGAAAGAATGAGATGAGCGAAGGGCAGGAGCGAAAGACCACCAGTGGTCGGTGTTGATGGGAAAGTCATTAGTTGTTAGCTAGAAGGGGTTGGGGGTTGGGGAGGAGGTCGCGTGGGGGTTGCAAGGTCCACAGCTCACGCCGCTGCAACTGATATATTTTTTTGGGGGGATCGATTCCTGGCGATGTTGCCCTATACACTTTAAACGCGTACATCACTCTTCAAGTCGCCAAAGAAAAGAAATGCGTTGCCTGAGACACGCATTTTGTAAAATAAAATCTTTTCTAGAAAAGAAATTTCAGGTTTGTACGTCGGTAAATGTGAAGATAGCGTAGTTTGGTAGAAATATGTCGACTTTTCATAGATGCTTGCTGCCTCTATCAAAAGGGGAGTTATTACGAATTGTGTCACAACGATCGGTCCCGCGCCGTCTGAGGCATCATGCTTCGGACCGGCGATACGGAATGCGCGCTGGTTCGAGTCTCGGGGGAGAAGAAATTTTCTCATGAGCTTTCGACCGGTGCCAACCCAGCATCGTGAGGAAATTGGGCGTAATCAGGTCATGGAAAGCTAGCAATGGCTGGGGGTTCGTCGTGCTGACCACACGTCACCCTGTGTCTGGTTGGATGATCGTTCACCTCTGCTTAGGCATGTGAACGTGAGGCTTTGGCTCTCTGGAGCTGTTACGCCACGGATTTAATTTAATTTAAGTCACAACGCTCGGCGTCGGCATTCCAGCTTCGTGTTGAAAGGCATCCCAAGGTGATAAATTTGTCTTTTTGGCAGCGTCAACGATTTCGATATTAAACCAACAATCTTGTTGCATCGAAATATGTTGGCTTGGCTGCTGCACTTTCTGCCGTGAACGTTAGTGTACAGAAGGGAATAATTGTATTGCCAACCGCTCGGCGGTTCACATGTGTGAACGTCACTTAGTGTTGGTTGAACAGAGTTGCATTCCTGCACATGTGATCGTGTGTGGGCTTTGTTTGACAGCGTAGAGAAATCGACAGTGCAAGTGAGACAAGGAGAGAGCTGCCCGTATTTCCTCGTGTACGTTTCCTTCCACTATTGTGTGGATGTTTCTATTTCTCTAGATTGAATCCAAAGATGAAACGAACATGCCAAACATTACGGTAGTGTAGTTGGAACTCCAGCTTAACACTTGGAAGGTACTGAGTTAAATCTCGGCCCAGAGACCAGCTTTGTTGGTGCTTTTGGTGGCTTTCCTCAGTCTCTTCAGACTAAGTACAAGGAGAGTGCCAAATATCATGCCAGATAAATCCAGTCCACATCTAACAATTCTGTTTTCCTAAGATTCATTTTAATATTATTCTCCCATCTTTTCCCAGATTTTCAGAATTCCATCCTTCCTTTAGTCTTGCCAGTTAACATTTTGTAAACATTCGTCATCTTCACCGTGCTTACTACATGTCTAACCCACTTCGTCAAAGGTAAAGCTGCATATTATGAATTAATGTTTATAGGGTTACATGTTTTATTACTTACTGATCCTTTTGCTCTGTTCTGATCAGGACTTTTATGGCCTTTCAGTACGTTGTATTTCATTTGCATTTATTTGAGTCACATCGAACTTAGTTGAAACTTAATTAAACGGCTTTTAGAAATGCTTTATTATGGCAATGTCCTTGGGAATTGTCCATCGTCATAATTTTGGTCAGAAACGTCGATTTGGTGAATGTGATCTGACTTGTCCTAAGGTAGTCCTTAAATCCAGGCAGTCAAAATATCATTTTGAATTTAAATCAAGACGATGGATAATGTCAAATACATTTACATTGCAGCTGATTAACTTATATGGGTTTTATGTAAGAAGAAAGTTTTCAAAACTAATTTGTGAGGATAAAATATTGCGTACGTTATGAACTTTCGAAGGAGTCAGCCTTACATGGCTGTAATAAAGAAAATGAATAGCGAAAATTGTCGATTACAGCTATGCCTTGACGGAACAATGAACGTTAATGTTAAACCATTTATTCTCCACGCTATCCAATCAGCTAATTCGTTGGAGGTTCGAGATTGACTCGGAATATGAGAACGTTGTTTTTGCGATGGCCTACGCAGGACTGTCTAGGATGTTACATTATTGTTTATCCTATTTGTCAGTGCGAACAAAGAAATATCAAGTGCTTACACTTGGAAGCGTAATTTGGAGCAAAGAGCATAAAAGTGTTAATTGACGAAATACACTACTATCTGTCTCGAAACGTAGCTTACTGAATGAAGTTACAGTTGTGCTACTTCAAATGGAGATAAACATTCTACAATTTTTGAGTTTGATGCAAATCCAAAATGGCGAATTTTGTTTGTTATTACAATTATTAAGGTGGCATCTCTGATAGCATGGTGCTATGACTTAAGAGACGGATATGTTCGTATGCTTGCTAAGGTAATACAATAAATATATTAAAAGTAGACCTACTGAATACATAAAACAGTTCTTCCCTCCTGATCAAAATGTACAATGCCTTTATCTCCTTTTTGCAACAAAGTCTTCAGTTTGATTTACTGTCCATATTATTTGATTCTGTAATCAGGGTGTTTAGATTTGCAACTACCTTAGCTGCTTCTTCTGCGATTAACATCGTTATTGAACAAGTTAATTTTTCAAAATTCGGAATATATTTCAATACTCAAACGAATTTAGCGCTAAATTATTCACTCTCTCCTACAATGACACTCTGCAAATCTGAAATATTTTTGGGTCTGATGAACAGGATGTGGTAAGAATTAAGCACTTCGGTTGACGCTTCTCCTTAGTGGTTAGTGACCTGACACATTACAGATTGCTTTGCTCTGTCTTCGTCGGATTACTACAGCACGTCGCTTTATTTCTTGCAAAGTTTCTAACTAATATCCAGATTGCTCGGAATCTAGACCCATGCAATATCCTGCCGAAGACTCTTTGTCAGGGGGTGTTGACGACTTGGCGCCTTTCCGAATCAGTCTGAACTCCTCTAGAGGGTTTTTTTAAAACAAACCGCGATATCTTCTTACACAGCATGACCGTTCTGTAATTAACAGTTGTATAGATTGTGCAGTTGATAGAACGTTATACAATAAACAAAGACATATGACTTGCAGATAGTATGCCTGAGGAATCATGTATCGTTTTGCCATATTATAAATATTGTTTCTTTTCACCCGAAATATCTTGGATTAGCCGCTTCAAAATCTTGTTTCATACCCAGGGATTAACTTCTTAGTTTTTATAATGTGTACTGCTTTTGTTCACGGTTTCTTTTGGTCGTGTAGTCAGCGTCCTCCCTGGAGAGGACGAGCGGAAGTCTGCCCTTGTGGCCATGTCACGGTGTCCACCTGCGCATCTATCTCTTGTCCCTCAAGCCTCTCAAATATTCACAAGTAGTAGATCCCAGGACCCCGAACGTCAATTCATGCTACAAGACTGTCCCGATAGCCCTGGAGACCAGCTGTCCTTATAGTTTGAACGAAAATTAAGATACAGCCAACAGCCATCGTAGCTTTGAGCTGTCACAAGAGTCTCTGCCATGTATAACGTTCGTCTAAATTTAATAAGTACACATCAACGCCTATCTCCCAAGCTGTTGCTGGCTTCCAACATAAATTGAGCACTATACATGAGAGTCTTTTCTCAGGTACACCCGTTGCGTAAGCAGAAATTATTACGAATGTGGTTACATCATTTGGAATGTAGAAAGTTCGACTGGTAAGCTGAAATTAGGCCAATGTTTACCAAACCTTCTACGTTCTAACTTCGTTTGAAAATCTTAGGAAACTAGTGTATTTCTGCGTATATATAGAATTTAATTTTAATGTTTATGGTAATTTCTGTGGTAATGTATTCTACTGTGAGGATGAAGGCGATAAGCCCTTTTATATGTTGATAACCACAATCCAGTTGTCTGTATGTTTCGTGTACTAAGTAAAATAACATTTATTTTGTAGGCAGTAGTCTATATAAAATTTAGTAACATAATTTTTGATTATGATTCACTGTTTACGAATATTTATTCTCTGTAGATTGTTCATTAAATTTTAACTTCTGTTTCTTGGGATCAACTGGACGAGTTAAGGTAGCTAAACTCGATCACGGTGACTGATATTTGTTGCACGTGTAAACGTCAGTCACTTCCTTAACAGTAATTTTCTTAACTTAGTTTATTTTAAAAAAGCTTTTGTGACTACCGTCAACACATGATGGTGGCTGTTATTACAATGCGGTAGTAGCCAAGAAGCTTCTCGAAGCTTCTCATTAGCGCCGGTGATACTGTAATTTGCTCTGCTAATTACTAATTATCATGCCTCCTTTTATGTAGCAGGTTGTAATTTGCACAGTCTTTAATACCAATAGGATTCATTACCTCTGTAAAATCTCGATTCTTTATTGACATAATATATTTTGTGACAACGGTATAATAGTTTAAATCAACGCAAATATTATAATACATGTAAAAATATTAGTTAATATTGAAAAGATTATATTTTTTGGTTGAATATAAAATACATCATGTGTAATATATATATAATACATTTTAGGGTTAACGTGCATTTTGGGGGGGTTGGTTTAATAAGGGACCAAATGAGTAAAATATACAAATATCAATCAGGATAGCCAGTCTGTAGGTCGAGATTCGATATAGAGACGATTTTCAACTGTGTACAGTTCAGTTGCTTAGACGAGACCGCTGTTAACACAATGCGCAGAGGATTCGGGAGCATGTGGATTAGTTCAACTGCATCTTTAACCGCTTAAGTATTTCACCGGAAGTAGAATTTGAACTTCCACGGTTCTTGCTGGCACTTCCCCTTATGCGCTCATGCAACATAAAATAATTGAACTATATACATCTTCACTGTTACGTGCTTAGAAACAGGGGTAGAAGTTTGAAAGCGTTTACATCTATGCAAATGTAATACCGCCGTTATAAATTATAGATCGATACCACATCCTGGACGCTACACCAGATGTCCGTACTTTCACGCATACCATTGTCGTGGTCGCTGTATCAGAGTTCAAAACCCGTTGCTTGCTCTGGAACATTAAGAGATGTTGTGTATTTTTCTTTCCCTGTTTCTCACCCCCAAAATATGAACTTCTTCCTGCCTTCTATAAAAACGTAAATATTAAAATTATGCAAAAACTATAATAATGTACTAGTTGTTTTCTATGAATATGGAAATTACTCTGTAATTCTCAAAGAAGAACGTCGAAATGTCTCCCCAATACCAAATGTTACGAAAATCCGTTCGGGCGTTCTCGAGTTGTTACTTGTTTATAGAAAGGTGGGCGGACAGAGGTCACGAACGCGCCTATAAATTGGTAATCGCACGGGAAATTGGCAAATTAAATCGAAATTAAACTTCAGTACCGGTATAATTAAGAAAATATTAAACAGAAAAAGTTCGTTTTGACACTTTTGTCATTGGTTTCCTCTTGCTGTAGCCTATTAATGACGCTCAATTAATTTAATTATACATGTACCGTTGAATTAAAAAAATAAAGTCGAATGAACCTGAAACGAGCGGTTAAAACACATTTTGAACTAGGTTCAGTCCCTGCAATTGCCTGGTTGGAATGAGGAAAACCACATAGGCATTACGTGCCGGAAACCAACTGGGCGTTTGGTAGATTTATGATTATGCTGATAATGTTAAAATTATGTACATTCCAGTTATGATGTTTATATTTAAGAACTCTACAAATTTATATACGTTAACTTTATTGGTAACGTGGCGACATTCCTTTTCATTTAACGACAGTCAGCCTGCAACAAATGTTACATTTGAACCAAAGTCTTAGTTCAAATTAAAAATAATATCAATGCCATACCATGGCATGTTCAGTTATTTCGCGTGGCCTTCCAGAGACACGCGTAAAGTAGTTTGAATACGACTGTCCTGATGCTCCATTTGTCACAGAATGCGTTCTGTGCATGTCGCTGTTCTCCTAGTACACTAGCGACACTCAGCGGATGACACTCAAATACGCTTGTCAAGTTGTCATTTGTTTTAGACTTTTATAAAGGTTCAGAAGCGGGCAGGCCATGTTTTAGGTTGTGTTTGTTCCAGAAGAATTGCTAGTGTGACGTGTAACAACTTGTAGTGTTGTAGTGCTTATGAAAATGAGGTTTATTAACGGTGTGAAAAGTGTATGACAGTACGAGGTGCGATCGGAAAGTTTCAAGACTGCGCGTATAAAAACCCGTACACTTATCTCAGGTATTAAATTCATCCATCACCCTCGAAGTAGTTCCCCTGGGAGTGAACACAACGATCCCAGCGCCGCTGCCAAGCCTGGAAGCATCCCTGGAAATCTTTCTTTGTCAGCCTGTCAAGCACCATCTGCGATTCTGCCTGAATCTCTTCTATCGTCTCAAATCTCCTTCCCTTTAGCAGAATTTTCATCTTTGGGAAGAGGAAGAAGTCACACGGAGCTTAGAAAGGAAGTTGGGGTCGGTTCTTGCAAGATCTTTGAGCTCCTGACAAACGAGAAGTCGATTCTGCTTCTGGTCCTCAGACAGGATGCGTCGCATGTGGAGTTCTTCCTTTAGAATCAGCTGACAGGTCCCACAGCCTATCCCAACAATGTCGCACAAGTCGTTGATGGTACGACGTCGATCTTCGTGAATGGCCTGCCGAATCTTCGTAACATTTTCGGGCGTTGTGCTCGAAGATGGTCGTCCAGAACGCTCGTCATCATCGACAGAGGTTCGGCCATTTTGAAAACGTGAATGCCACACAAAAGTTTGTGCACGACCCATTGCGGACTCCCCAAATGCTTGCTTTAGCATTTCATAGGTTTCCGTAGCCGTTTTGGCGAGTCTTTGGCAAAATTTGATGCACACGCCATTCCGAAATCGCAGGAGGGTGGGTGTAATGCACTACCAAAACGCCCGTAACTAAGAAACAAATGCTAATTCGATGATGCCAGCTGGCACACTGATTCAGTATGAATGTAGGCCGCACCCCCTAGCGGCAGAAGCTCGTACTACATCCGGTTCGTCCGCTATTGACACAGTCTTGAAACTTACCGATCGCAAATAGTATTTCTCTTGATTACAACATTTCGCCTTAAGAACAGATACAATAATGCCAAAGGCATTTTTACACATTTATGGCATCTTCATTCACTATTCTACAGCACTATAACTAAACATTTTATCTATAACACTCTCCATTACTTAAACTAAATATTATATCTATTACACCTCTAATGGCCAACATATCTAAAATCTCTACATATTACTTACAATATACGAGGGTCGCTCATTAAGTAATGCCCCACATTTTTTTTCTCAGCCAATAATGAAGATAGAAAAGTGTACTTTTACATGCTTGAGATTTGATGTTTCCCGCGTTCGTGTACGGAGTTTCAAATGATTCCAACCGATAGCGGAGCTGTAGTGAACTGTTAAAATGGCGTCTGTGAACGACTCTCGTTACAAGCAACGAGCTGTAATTGAATTCCTTGTTGCTGAAAAAGAAACGGTGGTGAACATTCATAAACGTTTGTGTGCTGTGTATGGAAGCTGTGCAGTCGATAGGAGCACCGTTGGTCGCTGGGCTAAGAGAGTTAAAGCTTCAGGAAGTGAAGAAACCGAGCTCCGTGATCTGCCGCGCTCTGGGCGTCCTGCCACAGCCACCACTCCAGACATGTTGAACCGCGCGGATGCCATTATTCGTGAGGATCGGCGCATCACAACTCGACAATTGGCCCAACAGCTTTCAGTCAGCAATGGAAGTGTGATTGCAATTATCCAGGCTCTCGCATATTCGAAGGTGTGCGCAAGATGGGTTCCACGAAGTCTCACAGCAGACCACAGGATTCAAAGGAAAACGATTTCTTCTGAATTGTTGGAGCGTTTTGATGCTGAGGGAGAGGTCTTTCTGTCCCGGATCATTACAGGTGACGAAACCTGGATACACCACTTTGAGCCAGAGACAAAAAGGCAGTCAATGGAGTGGCATCATCCTCAATCACCGAGAAAGAAGAAATTCAAGACAACTCCCTCCGCCGGAAAAGTCATGATGACTGTCTTTTGGGACAGTGATGGGGTCATTCTTGTGGATGTGATGCCAAGAGGTGCGACCATCAATTCAGACGCGTACATCAGGACCCTGAAAACCCTCAAGAAGCGTTTTCGACTAGTTCGGCCTCACAAGCATCCAGCAGAAATTTTGCTCCTGCACGACAATGCACGCCCTCACACAAGTCTGAGAACCCGGGAAGAAATCACCAAATTGGGTTGGACGGTGCTACCCCATCCACCCTACAGTCCAGATCTGGCACCCTCCGACTTCCATCTCTTTGGGCCACTTAAAGATGCTATCCGCGGAACAAGATTTGAAGATGACGAGAGCGTGATTCAAGCAGTGAGGACATGGCTACGTGCACAGGACAAGAGCTGGTACCGGCAAGGCATGCATGCACTTGTTCCACGCTGGCGTAAAACCGTACAAGTTGATGGGGACTATGTGGAAAAATAGTATGTGTAAAGGAAACATTGATTTATATTGTCACTAAATTTGAGCCATCTTGAATAAATATGTTCTGAGGAAAAAAATGTGGGGCATTACTTAATGAGCGACCCTCGTACAATACTATATATATATATATATATATATATATATATATATATACACATGTAGTACCTATCCCCTTGCATAGCAAAGGGGTAGAGGTGTCTGTGTGTGTCGATCAGGCAGTCTTCTCCGGCTAGTCTACACGCAGAGGAACTCCCCCCCCCCCCCCGAAAAAAACAAGGAAGGCGCCTTGAACAATTTACAAATTCTTTTTCAATTGAGAAACGTGGGCCTTCCTTACAGGTGCGCCCGTCACAGGGTTCACAAGCTGAACCGTTACAGGAGTCAGGAACCTCGAGATCACCAGGGGCTGGGACCACCTTAACATTAACTTGGCTGAAGTCTGATCAGTGGCGGAACTTGCCTGGTACACTTTGACCAACACTCGATCTCCCGGTTTGAAAGGGTTCGGTGACCTCCCCTCGTCATATCGTTGCGCTACCCTTTTGCGTGCAACACGCAGGCTTCTAAGAGCCTCTCCCCAGACCTCCTCAAGAGGAGGTCCGTCAGGATCTCCCAGCACCTCAGAAACTTTCTAACGAAGGTTTAAACGGTCCTTAAGATCTCTCCCTAAGAATAGCTTTGCGGGTGTTTGTTTCGTAGATTCATGCCAGGCCGAATTAAAGGCGATGGTGAAGTAGGGAAGATTACAATCCCACGTTGTCTGCAGAGATTCGTGGAAGATAGACAACGCGGCCTTAAGATTTCTGTTGAAACGCTCGACATGATTGGGAGACGGTCTGTAGGGGCTGGTTGTAAAATGTGTAACGCCCCACCTAAAACACATGTCTCTGAACGCTTGGGATTTAAAAACAGAAGCGTTATCCGACACGATCTCTCTGGGAACCCCAAAATTCCCGAAAAGCCGGGTCTCGAGCATGGTGATGGTAGTTTTAGTAGTAATTTCACGAACCGGATACATGTTGACAAATTTAGAAAATCCGTCAATCACTACTAAGATAGCTCGATAACCGGATTTTGACCGCACAACAGGCCCAAAATAGTCTATGTATATGCGCTGCATGGGGCACTCAGCAACGTCGGCCGAATGAAATCCGACCTGAGTGCTCCTAGCAGGCTTTCCCCTTTGGCATTTAAGACAGCGCCGTACATAGTCCCTAATCTCGCCTTCCATCCCCGGCCAATAAAAATCTTTCTTGACCCTATAATATGTCTTCAGAGATCCTAAGTGAGCTCCCAGGGGAGAATCATGGAAATAATCCAAAATCATGGGTCGGAGAGCTTCCGGGACCAGGACCCTTGGTCGTCTGTCTCGTCGTGGGAGGAACACAACTAGGCCACGATGCAATCTCCAGTCTTTGCACGAAGCGTCCCCGGCAGCGATGCGTTGGTGTAAACCAACACAATAGGGGTCCTTACTTTGATGGTCCTTCAAGGTCTCGAACGAGGTAGGGAGGGGTTTTAGAACCCGCACGGCAGGTTGTGCTGTCGGCGAATCCGGAGGCTCAAACATCCTTGATAGGCAATCGGCCACGACGTTCTCGCTTCCCCGGATATGGACCACCTTAAATTTGAACGGCGATAGGCGTAATAGCCATCTCCCTATGCGCCCTAGTTGGCGCGGATGGTGACGAATCCACGAGAGCGCTCTCATTATCCGAATGCACAACAAATTCCATATGTTCTAAGTATGGCCGGAACCTTTCGCATCCCAGTACGACGGCAAGACATTCTTTCTCATAGGTCGAGTAATTTCTTTCCGCGGGAGAGAAAGGGCGACTAAAGAAGGCGATGGGCGCTAGTTTCCCACCTACCTCTTGATTTAGAACACTCGATACCCCGATGTCTGACGCATCGCATTGCAACACGAATGGAAGATTAAAATTAGGAATTTGCAGTGTCGGGTCCTGACAAAGGGCCTCCTTAATGGCTTCATAAGCACGTTGTTGGTTCACCTCCCAAACAAACTTAGCGTTTTTTCGCTTCAGGGCATTTAGCGGTTCAGAAAGCCGAGAAAAGTCAGGAATGAAACGACTATAGAATGCCGCCATTCCTAGAAAACTCCGAACTTGTTTCAAGTTTCTCGGTGTCGGAAACCCTTTTATCACGCTTACCCTTTCGGGGTTAAGGCGGACGCCTATAGCCGAGGAATCTGATCTCCTGAACCCCTAACACGACCTAGGCTGCGTTTAGGGTGAAACCGGCATTTTGTAGTCCAGAAAAATCCTGCCTTAGGTGTCTGATGTGTTAGGCCCAAGTGCTGGAATAAACCAACAGATCGTCGAGATAATGAAACAGAAATTTAAATTTGATGTCTCCAAAGATTCGATCCACTTCACGGCTTAAAATCTGCTTGCCTACACAAATCCCCATGGGCAGTTTAACAAACTCATACAAGCCAAACCGGGTGATAAAAGCTGTATATTTCCGACTCTTCTGATCGAGAGGTATTTGATAATATTCACTATTCATGTCTAAAACACTAAAATACCTAGCTCCGGAGAAATGTTGAAATGCGCTTTCAATAGTGGGCAACGGAAAGGAGTCGTAAATCACTTTCTGATTCAACTTTCGATAATTGATCACCAATCGAAATTTTCCCTCTTTTTTGGCGACCAGGAAGGCCGGGCTGTCGCGTAATTAGAAGTGCTAGGTTTAATGACATCATTTTTCAGCAAGTCGTTCACATGCAGCCGGAGGGTGATCAGTCTTGGTGGCGAACACTGATACGGTGGCCATCTCACTGGCACATCGTCAGATAGTTCGATGCCACAAGTGCTTCCCCTCACCGTGCCCGGTCTATCAGAGAACAGCGCGGGAAACTCTTTAATGAAAGTGGAAATACTACAAGCCGACCTCTCACCTATGGACATAGCTGCCTTCTGGACGCGCCTGTTGAATTAGAGAGAGATTCATACCTCTGTTGAGGTGTGAACTGGAATTGGTATATCCCCCGAGAAGGATTCAGAACCATACCACTATGACAGACAAAATCCGCTCCCAGAATTACTCCCACCGGTAAGCGTCTCGCCACGAGAAAGTCGAAGTCCCACGAGAGGTCGTGGATTTTAAATTGCAGTCTGTTTCTCCAGGAGATTCGAATCTCTTGTGAAGCAGCCGCAACCAAACTGACGTCAGACGGCATTTTCTTAAACGGGACGCCAGACTTCCTTAAATCCTCAACAAAATCCATAGCGACCGGAGAAAAGACAGAGCCCGTATCTTCATCAGAAAGGTCAAAAATGCCTTCGGAGATCTGCCTTCCACCGCGTCCACGGACTTAACCAAACCCAACACCACATGCATATGAATGTTGTGGATGGAGGACGTACCGGGTGGATTCAGAGGAACCCATGTCAACAGGACGAGTATGACTCTCCATGGGTATTAGCCCATCAGCCGAAGGGAGATCACCGATTTGGACCTCAGCCCACTTAACATCAACGGGATATCCAGGTCCTATTACCTCCATATGATTCGCTGAGATTTCCTGCTCCTCCTGTGTTCGCAAAAACGGCACGAAGCGGTCACGAAGCTCAGCAAGAGGACTAGTGGCATCCACTCGATACCTCTCACAGAGCTTCGTAAGGTTCTCCTTGCCCAGGTCGTAGACCCAACCAACCGTCGGAGCCATGAGAGAAGGAAAGGAAAAGAAACAATTAAACCAAATCACCTCCGTAAAAATATAAGATATTCCTACAAAATCGCAACACCGTACCTCGTATAAGCCAAACCCCCAGGGACCTACTTTCGAGACGCATCCAACGCCCCACCTAACAAACTTGTCCCCTAGCTCGGTCCAGTATAAACAAGGCCATAAGAGGACTTGTCTGTGCCCCACGTCACTCTTTAACTTCTGAATCGTTAAAGACAACCGGAATACCGAACGACAAATCAGTCGCGATCTTGCAGTTGGCTGGGTCAGTATCTGGTGTGCCTTATATCACGTGTGGTCTGCGAGCTATTCTGTTTGTTTGCTGCTAAGTAATAATTTTGCAAGCTATGCGTAATTATATTTAAATCATTAGTGATAGTGATTACATTGTTATTGCCACGAACTTTTAGGCCTAAAGAAAACATTTGTGCGGAAACACTTACATTTCTGATAGCATCGAAATGGAAGCGAATCAAACGGAGAAAGATGTTTCATCAGGAATTTCTTCCCCTGAACTTTCAGAAATAAAAAAATTCAGTTTCGACATCAAGGAAGACCGAACCGCTTTCGTCAGAGAGTAGTGGAGCCATAGTAAAAACTATCTTCGAGTCCTCCTCTGCTCGGCGGACACACACAGACTGTCTGCCCGCCCTGCTGTCTCGAGGCCAGCGGCTCCGAAGAACGTCGAAGGGGCAGATAGGCCACTTGGAGCCATGAGGCATGGCTCACTAGATAACCATTGTTGTCGACAATAACTAGAACTAATTACCTAAATATACAGCAATTATTTGTTTATTTATTTATCCTTAAATGGCACTGTACTTATGAATAAAGATTACTCGTTATGACGGAGGAAATTTGAATTTCACATGCCCCAAAATGAACCCCTTTTTCAGATTTATATACATTTTGATCTAATGAATGGATTCGTTTGAATTTTTTTTTTTGATATATTCAAGGCCGAACTGTAAGTATATGCACCATCAACTTTTAACATTCAGTAACTCCTAATTCTGCACAAAATATATATTTAAATATTTCGCATGTTATTCTCAGTTATTTTGCATATAAAGCTCTCACAGCGACTAGGATCAATAACATATTCTTGGGCTATCTGCCTTGTTAATTTGTTAAAAATCTCCGATGGTTCAGGGAGCTTTTCTGTTTCCATCATCAAGGCTGTGTAGGCCCAGATCGCTCCAGTTTCGAACACGGGCTTTGGGGAGGTATATACATGTCCACAAACCCTATATCTTGGACACCCCTTTATCCTGGAACTTGAACACCCCTTTTGTTGTAAGTTGGACAGGTGCATGCATGCACTTAGCTTCAATGCTTTTATGGGAAACGTTTACAGTTAGTATTTTGTTGCTTTGAATTTATGACTTATGAATGCCTTCTACCTGATGATTACCTTATGTTTGAAGGTGTGAGACTTTGAACACATCAATGGAATAATTTTGTTGAACCCTTCACTGGACTACAGTACGTATTACTGGTACAGTTTTAACTTTGTCAGTACTGTTGCTTGCAACTGAGTTAAACAGTGTTAACAGAAATTGGAACGGTGTGCTTTCGCTCATAACCAACAAGGAATGGTTGAAACCTTATTCGAATTGCGGCAACAATTAGAAAGAGGATGGACAAATTCAAAGATAAAAGCAAAAAAGCAGTGTCTTGTGACGGATTTTTTTTACAAGAAATAAGTAACATCATATGTTGAACTACTGCCTTAAGTACAATTAAAAAGAATACATTCTGAACATTTAAAATTTCATTGAGGCTGGGGTGTAATGTGCAACCACGAGAGTGGGTTTCAAAAGATTATTATAATTAATAATTAAATTATTCTTAATTCGAGCAAGCCTACAGTAGTTAGATTATGTAAGTAAACAGATTACATTGTCGGTAAACGTAAAAGTATCGGTGCCCTTCCCTTTGAGCTTATCCATGCAAGTTTAATTTTGTGAAAACAAAATTTGTAAAAATTTAATTTACCATTTTGATTTTTCTTATCAATAATTTACTTTTTGTGAAGGGCTTCATAATACTTTACAATTTCCACAATTTGAAAGGATGATTCCCTCTATCCTGGACACCTCCGTAACTTGGACACATTATCGTGGAACCGCAAGTGTCCAAGTTAGAGAGGTTTCACTGTATATGCACAAACACTGCACCAACCTGTTCTCACCGCTGACAATTTTAGTCTCAGTGTATACCCTTGGACCCACTAACAAGTGCTGGCAATACTGCAAATGCGGAATAGATCTAACATAATGGCCTCACATTAAATTTCCCTACTAGGCCTGATTTTCATTTTTGTTTCGATGATTAACGCTAGGTGACACAAAATTTCCAACAGATTCAAATTTACAGTGGAGGACATTAACGTGAGTATATTTAGGGATTCGCGTATCGAGATGAATATCTTTATCTTGCAATAAATAATACTTCCGCTGAACACTTGCTGTGGTCTTGTCAATTACGTGGGATTAACACACTAAAATTATGAATGAATTCGAATTATATAAAACCACTACAAGTTTTCAATTCCAAATCTTCGAGAACGTAAAATGGTACAGAATAAATTAAGTTCATGATGAAATTGGAAGAATGAAACATATTAATTTTCAATACTTTTAATATCCTGCCAGCTATCGAACAATAGGTAGTTTTAATTTTTCCAGTTGTGTGTCTCAGATAGTAAGATGGTATTTTACTCTAAACTAGGCGCACAAACGTTTGAAAACAATGCACTCACGGAAATACAATAAATATATCAATATGCAAATTTTGGATAGTAATATTACGAAGGATTCAATGATTACAGAATAGATACATTAATTCTAGTTTAGTGGAATATAGGAAGAAACAATGGATGGACTGGGAATGTGGACAGAATATGGAAGACAAGGCTAATACAAAATTTTGTTGTGTAAACATTTCTTAAAACGTCAATTTCGAAAGACGAGTAGGAAGCATGGCAAGATGAAATTAAAGTGAATATTAGATAGTTCGTTGTTAAAATGGATCGTAGATAGAAATTTAAATTTACATACCGATAAAATAATTATAAGGTAGTTTCTAAGCAAAATTAAAAATGTTATCGCTACGGACAGGATTCGAACCTGCGCGGGCAGAAACCATTGGATTTCTAATCCAATTCCTTAACCACTCGGACACCATAGCTGCACACTACAAGTTTCAAACCTGTATTATATGACGTGAAAGTATGCAGACACAAGTTACGGATTAAGATTTGAAATCTTCACGGCTGTAGAGTGCAAAGTGGGCTGTCCTTTGGGATCGCCGTGTAGTCTGGTAGAAGTTTTTACCAAAGTTTCAGAGGTCCTTTCTGCCTCCATAATCAGGGCGATAAGAATATCTGAAACGTGAGCTTACTATAGTCATTAAATGACTTCACTCCATGGATCAGTCGCACAGGTAGTAAAATAATATATTTTAATGGAACATGAAGATTTTTGTTATCTTGGACCCTGTTCGAATCCAGATGAATCTAACCCGCGTTCTCACATTCTATTTTATACAGGTATATTTTAATATTATCTTTCTATCTATGCCTGTGGTCCAGATAGCTATTTCTTCAATAATTTGCGACCACAAATATGTATGAATTTTTATCTACCTATTCGTGCTACATGATCTGCCGTCGTCTTGTGTAATTTGGTCACCGCAGAAATATTTCTCGAAGGTCCTCGGCGTGAAGTTTTCTTAATCGTGGGATTTCTTCTTCCCTCTTAAGGTGTTGGGTCAAAATGGCATTATTTCCGAGATTATTCCGTACCGTACAAAACCATTCTTCTTCTTCTTCTTCTTCTTCTACCAGTCATTTGTTATCTCTCCATCGTCGCCAGGCAACCTGTAGCGCTTTAAAGAGCAAAAGCGAATTAAGTTCATTGCTACTTCGTTTAAACCAGGTTGGGCCAACCCAAATGATCTTTCGGGCCACTTTGGAAATGCATCATAACTCCGCGGGCCACATATAAAATTATATATCCCCATATTAGATTTAGATACACTATAGACATTTTTTTGGAGTGAAAAATTGAAACATAATGAGTTATTATTATTGTGTTTACTATTATTCTTACATGTAAACATAGATAATATAATAATAATAATGATACTAAGCGTATGTAAGACTTGAGGTTCTCACAGCGGTGAGTATGAAGATTTCTGTCTTCTGGGTTATTGCGCTGTGTAGTCTGGTCGATGTTAACCAACGTTTCAGAGGTCATACTGCCTCCATCATCAGGGCGATGAGTATGAAGATATCCGTCATCAGGGCGATCGCCCTGATGACGGAGGCAGTATGACCTCTGAAACGTTGGTTAACATCGACCAGACTACACAGCGCAACAACCCAGAAGACATAAATCTTCATACTCATCGCCCTGATGAAGGAGGCAGTATGACCTCTGAAACGTTGGTTAACATCGACCAGACTACACAGAGCAACAACCCAGAAGACAGAAATCTTCATACTCTGATGATGGAGGCAGTATGACCTACGAAACGTTGGTTAACATCGACCAGACTACACAGCGCAATAACCCAGAAGACAGAAATCTTCATACTAAGCGTACATTGTAAAGAAATATATAGCACTAAAAATTAAATATAAATATATTTTGTAAAAGTGTGATGAATCTCGCGGGCCGGAAAAATGTTCAAGGCGGGCCACATGCGGCCCGCGGGTTGGCCACCTCTGGTTTAAACTAACCCTACGAAGCAGAGCGCGCATTTGTTACCTTCATTTAAGCCTTAGTACGCAGCATATAGCGACGTTTTCTGCGTCCCATGACGACATCAAGAAGTTCGCAAATGTACGCACAGCGTGAGAGTTATGAAGCGTTTGTATACATTGATTTTTGTCACATGAAATGCTTTGTAACCATGGAGAAATAAGACGTCAGATAGTAACCGTGGTAAAGTGGCAAAAATGATCATCGCTGAGTAGCGTCTTCTGGCCTCACAAGTTGTTGTTACTGGTTGTAGGAAATTAAACAGTACAAGTTTGAAATGACGTACGTGCCAAATTTAATGAAAATTCGTTGTAGGGTCGTATTACTACGAGCTGCATAGAAATGCGAGAGCTAGTAATCATGCCCCATCTGGGCCGTGGAAAAGAGAAAAACGAAGAAATTAAAGGAGAAGATGTCGTATCCCTGGCAGGGAATCGATGGGCCCTCGACTCCTCGCGTCAGGATACGAACTATAAATCTGCCGAGCGGGTGAAATCTTATCTGGTGGCCTTGGAGCTATTGAGTAAGGCAATGTGTAAGGGTGAAAGCCCGAGAATAATCTTCAAACGACTATTTAAAGATTCCTTTATTACGTGATATTAAAATGAAGATGGCCATACGGCAATAGTAGTTGTGCTGCCAAGACCAAATCGTGAAGACCGGCGACAGAGTGACTGCCTCCGATAGGTTTTGAAAGCGTTGTCCCCCGATACTAGTCTTCGAAGTGGATATAAAGGCCTCGGCAAATGGACCTGCCATGAATTAATAACTAAATAGTCCCCGGTTTCGTATTTTGCCTCCTCAAGGATCCACTGTCTCCACACTGACAAATCCAGTAAAGTCCGGCGCGAACAGACATACATCAGAAGAAGCTATGCTTTTACGGATGGCCTGGTAATGCAGAAGTCACAGCATTACCAGCCATAAGGGTCCCACAGTGGAGGGCAGTGTTGACATACATTGCACAAGATCCCTATTGAAATAATCTTCGAAGGAATTCTCAATATTTGGTCCGCAGTTCGGATGGGACAAAGAGACAGAGAGAAAGAGAGCGTTCCACGCACATTTGACAGAAGACACGCATTCGGAGGCACCCGCATTCCTAGTTGAAAATAAAACACGCGTGGCAGAAGCGACCAAAAACGTAAACGTCACGCCAAATAAAATTAATCACGCTTCATTTGCTGATTCGTCTCGATTCAAGAAGATTAAACGAAACACAAAATGCGATGCTTGTCTTAAGGAATGGGACCACGGCGTTCACGTGAGCCCGCCAAGGGTCGCTGACCTCAGGCACATTAATTAAATGCGCATGCTTCATTACTCATCCTCCAATGTTATTTTAATATGGCCATTTGAAGCCGAAGCTCGTCTAACTGATATTAAGGATTCAGTCCGTACCGCGAAGAAAACACTACACTTCACCATTCACTTGAAAGATCAAATGGTTAACACTGTTTAAGGAGATAATAGCTTTTTACACTGAGAATCATACGGAACACATAAATACACGACTCATAGTTACTGAATTTTAAAGCAGATAGTTCATATAATTACCAGTAGGGTTTAAAGAGTTAATGTGCTATATTTCTTGATATCCATGTCTACTAGAAAACAGTATTTCAATTCTTTGGACATCTATTACCAAAACGTTAGAGGTCTCAGAACGAAGCAACTCGAATTCTACGATAGCGTCTGGTCCTCTGGTCATAGTATCTTATGTTTAACTGAGACATGGCTAAACGACTCGTGCTACGATCTCAATTTATTTCCGGACGGTTACACTGTTTTCCGTTCTGACAGAATATGCACAAATAAGACGCGTGGAGGTGGAGTGTTAATAGCTTTATCTCCCGGAGTACATGCCTGTAAACCCAGGCACGATTTAGAATCTTTCGAAGAATGTGTATGGGTTGAAATCCCCTCTTTTGATGGTCTAAATCTACTCATTGGCAACCATTACTTTCCGCCTAATGCTAAATCTGAAGTTGTTGCTAATTACTTTCGATTTCTGGAAAACAATTTGGACACAAAATTTTCGGGTTATTCTCATGGGTGATTTTAACACCCCCTCGTTTTGACTGGAAGCGCGGTCTCCCTCTGGCTAACTGCCATTATTATTCGAAACTGAAGGGAGATGCCATCTACACCTCCGCGTGTCTTCTCGACCTCAGACAATGCATGGAAACTGTTGGCAGCAGTGGTCTCCTAGACCTTGTATTTACGAACTTCAGTGAGTTGGGTTATTATTATTATTGATACTTTTATTGTAAAGCCGGATGTTTACCACCCACCTTTTGTTATTAATGTCCCATTGTCCCTGGAAACAGGTATAAGAAATTCCGAACTTTCCTACCGTAAATTTGCATCTGGGGATTACACCCTGTTGTATAGCATTCTGTCGAGTTATGACTGGTCATATATGTACAGTTCACCGCTGTCGATGATGCTGTCGCTAGCCTGAACTCGGTTGTTTTAAATGCTATAGATAAGGCTGTTCCCCGCGGGTTTACAAGAAAATCAAAATTCCCCCACTGGTTTTCGAGTGCCTTACGGTACTACATCTGGAAGAAAGATTTGTTTTACAGACGTTTTAAAAAGAATAAATCTGATTACTTTTATAGTAAATTTTCCTTCTCTCGCAAGCTAGTGAAGGCTACAATCAAGTCTGACAGACATTGTAATTTTCAGATTATAATTTGGCCGAACCGGAATATAGGATATATTTCCGTAATACATAAGAAGGGAAGGAAAGATGATTGTAAAAATTAAAGGGGTATAACAGTAACCAGGACTTTAATTAGACTTTAAGGAGGAATAATTAAATATATTCTAGAAAAAAAGTACAAGGAAATAGAGGCGGAAGAACAAGCAGGTTTTCGAGCGGGAGGATCTACAGTAGATCACACCTTTTGCTTGCAACAAATTATTGGAAAGAAAACAGTTCGAGCACAACCTCTTCAATTAGTGTTTATGGATATAGAAAAACCTTGTGATAGTGTTCAATTAACCAAACTATGGAGAGCTTAATAATCATTTGCTTTCAACTCTACTATAATACATGCAAAATCAAACACTGTAGAGAAATTCTATATTTAAAATAAGAATAGGAAAACATTTGGCATCTGGATTTCAATTTACCAAAGGGTTACGCCACGGATGCTGTATACCACTCACAGTTTTTAAAATTTAAGATTTTTACTTGGAGACGGAAAAAAGATTCCAATCTCCGAAACGTCGTTCTTATTGGTTTTTGATCTTGGATGATGGGTAAAGTCCACAAAATAGTTTGCTCCAAAAATCTTAAGAGAAACTCGAACCCTGGAAAGTTTTCCGTTCTGTGACCTCAGATCATATAATTTCCTCTCCGAAACGAACGCATGTTGCCTTGGCGTCGTTGATTTAACTCGGTTAATTTCCTGTCAACAGAAACAATCCTTGTCAGGACTCGACTCCAGTGTCGACGCAAAGATTACTTTTCCCCGTGGAAACCGGAAGGAAAAGTAATGCCTATTATGGACGGCCATTCAAGTAATATCTCTTGAGAAGCAATTAAATTTGCGGAGAACAATTGTATGGACCTAGTCGTGCGCTGTTTTTCGAGCCATACAAATCATTACCTCAAACCTCTGGATACGGTGGTTTTCCAGTCGCTCAAAGTACATTTCAGTATGGAGATAGATTTATAGTAACCTTAAAATAAAAAGAGCTTCAGGTTAGCCAACTTTTAAAAGCAACCACATTTGCTTCGAGGTAACTGGAATTTTTTTACCAAATGTGGAGCTATTTAGGAGAACGCATTTTCTGTTGCGGAACCACACTGAAGAACACATACCGAAATCAAACTCTTCCACAGAGAGTGCTTTAATATGCATTGGACATTAGTATTTGTCATGAAATCTCCTGCCACAAGTCCTTCATTCTCCAAGTAAGCAATTGCATGATATTTCTCCAGTTCTAGTTCTTACTAAACAGACAAAGAGCAAAAGAGGCAGGCAGGAAAATAAAAACTACACTAACATATTTGGTAAACACTGAGGATGCGAAGAAGAGAATAATAACTAGGGAGAAGAGAACTAATGTGAAAATAAAAGAAAATTCCATGAAAACTGTTCGACTGTTTCTAAGTTAATCATAGCTAGGAAACTGGCAATGAATTCGATGAAAAATGAATGCTTCGAATGTGCCGAAAATTATTACGAAAGAAGAAAAAGGGAAGAAAGGTTGGGTAAAGTGACGATGACTGGCTGTTTCGTTGTCTGCTGTTATCGTCGTGCGGGAAATACAACGAGCAGTACAGATGAAGATTAGGAAGTAAATAGTCCTCGAGAGGGCATCTCTCCCGACTACAACATACGAGGCGCGTCCCAAAAGTAAGTTTCCCACTCGTCCCACAGCTAGCAAACCTTATATTGCGCGAAGCGACTGTGCGTACGTGATAGAGCAATGACGTAGCATGGCGCATGCACTAACGGTACTTCCCACGTTCTCACAGTAGCATCGTTGCAGCTGTTGAAGATGGAGGTTCTTATTCCAGCTCCCGCCGACTGTGAAGTGCGGTCAGTGATAACGCTAGGCCGCACACGGCTCGACGGACAGCGAGTCTCCTGCAGGAGTTCAGCTGGGAGGTGTTTAATCATTCACCCTACAGCCCGGACCTCGCTCCCAGTGATTTCCATCTTTTCCTACACCTCAAGAAATTCCTGTCCGGTCAGCGTCAGCGTTTTGAGAATGACAGAGAGGCGGAGATGGTTGTCACACAGTGGTTCCAATCCCAGGCGGCAGACTTCTATGACACAGGTATTCAAAAGTTGGTCCCACGGTATGACCAGTGTCTCAATTCCGGTGGCGAATATGTTGAAAAATAGCTGGACACTTGCTGTATCTGTTGCAATAAATATTTCCATGAAATTGTATTTTGTTTCAGTAAACGGCCCCAGGGAAACTTACTTTGTAGACCAGCCTCGTACCATCTAGCCGTAGGAGTAGGGACAAATGGACAAGTGAGTTGTTTCAGTTTTTAAATATTTAAATAGTATCATAGTTTAGGGTAGCGTTACCACTGTGCACTTGCTCCGGGATAACACATTAATATGCTGTGAGGTTCTTATGCACTTGTGCTTGACAATACGCAAGCTCCTACCACTCTCTGCGTATTTGCCCATCTTTGCATACGTAATGACGCTTCCTCTGGGTGGACACAATTGGAAAACACGTAGCATCGAAGAATCTTACTGCGTTAAGCACATAAATACAAAATGGTTAGTGACAGACAAGCAGTCAAACGAAACTGGAATCTACAGTATTATACAAGGCATCTCTTGTTACATAAATACCAAGCAGAACGACAAATCATCTGGGCACGAGACTTATTTTTTCATATGGCGTGTAATTCGAGAGATATGGGGGTGTTTAATACGCAAAGGGTATTTACGAATACATTCCTTGCCATACATCTGAATCTTAAGGCGTTTCCAAATTAGTTTTCTGTTCGAAAATGTACTACACTTTGCTTTTTGAATCATAAATATATCGGTAATTCAGTTTAATTAATTCATTAAAACATTTTAATTTGTTAATATTCTTACAGCCAAGCAACAGAAACAACAGCAAAATATCAAAACAATGTCTTATTAAAGACAGATAATACAGCAGCGCAAGAAGACCTAATGATGAGATAAAATCGAAGAGTTTAAGTGAAAAAATAAATCCTAGCGGATATGAACAAATAAGACGCAAAAGATTACAGAATGCCATGAAGCTAAAAATTATTTTTGTTCAAATGTCAACGTCCTTGCAAATAAAGCAATTAGCAGAAACGTATCTGGCAGAGAAAAGTAACTTTGACGTCGTACCATAAAAGTAGAAGTGACTTCAGGTTTCTTATTTGGAATGCGCACACCAACAGAATGAAATTTCGAACACAAAATAATTATCTTGTAATGAGGAGCTCAATCATCTGTAATTTTCACCAAATATTATTAAGGTGATAAAATCAACAGCAGACGGCACCAGTTAGAATCCTCTTTAATCGTACTGTGTGTGAGAGAAAGGGCCGGCAATGGATAAATAATTACCTGCGATGAGTTTGTGTGTATCTAGAAAATACACACATAATGTGTATATGCCTGAAGTGAAAATGTACGAGTCTGTCTGTGCCCTACCAGACAGCGCTATCCACGCAATTTGCAATATACAAATAGCCAAGAAACAAACCACCTCTGCTTTCCGTAAAGCCGAAATTACAGCTTCAAGAAAAATACTTTTATTCGGTTCCTGTGTGACATTCTGCCAACAGTTAAGTTTACATAACATAAGTAAACTTAGGCAAATTAACATTTATGATATTTAACATCGATTTGTTTTGTACAAAGGGGTCAATTTTTTACAACGATTATTTTGACGCGAATTTCTTCCTCAAAAAAAAGTACAATTTTTATTCCAGTAGAAATTCGAAACATGTACATTTCAACTATAAACTACAAAAATTGACATTTCGTTATTACAAATTCTAAACAGGTCCTCATTTCTCACTTCTCCCATGCGTGCTGCATGTCTCGCAAATTCTACTCCTTCATCTGTTCATATTGTCAACCTACCAACATTACAATTACAAATTCACGGCTATGAGATTTTAACCGGAGTCCTGTAACATCTTGGCTGGGAATCGAAATTTTCTCCTCGGAATTCCGTCCCCAAAGACTGTCGATGCGCTGTTAATGTCCTGGGTCTTGAATTTCTAATCGATTCCAACTTCAAGATGCAGTTTCTTTTGTGAGGGGTGTAGCCCTTTGTGCGCGGCCTGTAATTAACGTTTTTCGATAGAGGTAATGTGATTCTCTTAATGCTGTTTATTTTAAAGGACTAGAGTTACGTCTGAAACAAATTCAGCCAGTGGCAGCTGTTTTAAATGATTTAAACCTGCAACGTCCCGGCGCAAAGTAGAAACGAACCCGCAATGAGCAATGATGACATTTTTCTCGCAGTGCGTTCGAACAGTGAAACACCAAAGGACGTTAGTAAGACCACCAGAGCAGCTGTAAACGACCACTCCTCATTTTCAGAATGTTCTTCGTCTATTCAAGTTAATTTATCAACTTCAGCATTTATCTTTTTTTTTAATACCGTAAATTTAAGTGGAGTTGAAGTAACGGACGCACGTTAAATTCAAATTCTATTGGTACCACGCGAGGAAAAATGTTTTTACTGTCCTCAAATTTTTTTGGAACTTCAATGTAGTATATTGTTAAACCAAATTCATAAGCTTTGGAAACTCACAATGACGATGCCTATATGGGACGAACTTCAATATAAACTAACAATTGGTGAATAATACCTCTTAGTCCATGTATTGACGAAATTTCAACGGTATTATTCTGGAACGTATTATAATAATCGACACCACCGCCTTGACTGTCATTTGTAAATTTCACTACATTTCAAGCGACATAAGCTCTTGGCAAAGAATTCGTCACACACAATTCCAAGAACTGTAACTTCTATGTGACGTCGCTTGGTTTCTGGGCCAGTAAAGGAAAATATTCTGGTAAAGAGACGAATGAAATGCAATCTGTTCCAGCTTCAAAATGAAATGTAACAAAGGCATCGAATTATCTGTGTACAAATATTTGAATATGCTTCTGCTTTGCTTTGCACATCAAGCCATATGTCGTATTCAAATGTTTGGATCTGCTGAGGCACCAAAACCTTTCGATACAATTAACCCCATTATAGCAAGGCAAGCAAACAATCTCGTTCCATGACGTCACAAATCGCTTACATGCGCATGTTGGGTTCTGGCAATGCAGCGTCTGGCCTGACCAATGATGTTTAATTGCCGTGCGAACGGCTGAAACATATTTACGAAACTATAAATATATAATTAACTAATAACACGAACTGCAGCTTCGCAGAGGAATTTCTGCCAACACATACTCACAACTGAGATGCAAAATTGGGCAGATTTAATCCCTGTACTAACTGACTCAATACAGCTGAGTCGTGTTCGATAAGCTGGTAGTAAGCTTCCCGCCTTTTATAATTATTGCTATGCTGAGCGCTGATATTTTTCGTAATCGTGAATTTTACTTTAAGTTGGTCACAGAATACTGAGTAAGACACGAATAAACTTTTAAAAAAATGGTAGACTGCCAAGCCTGTACCACAACTGGAAGTTGTAGCCTGGAGAATGTAACTGGGAAGGAACACCGTGGATCTGACCGCGCGGAGGAAGACTGTGTATTCAGCTACAGCGCCATTTAGGAAGGGAAACAAAGGAGAATCAGTCTGGGACCAAAGAGAGTGGAGTGACGGACAAGTGACGGCGTTCCCACGCGATGAGCTGTGGGGTTAGGGCACAACAACAGCGTATTACCTGAAGCAGATGCTCTCTAGTTTAAGTACACGGTCCTGGTTTCTCAGCTTTGAAATTCTGAACCAAATTGCGCATTGATGGTTACGTTTAGCGTAACAGATGCCTGTAAATGTCGGAACGAAACCCAGGAACAAAGATTCAAAACGCAGGCGCGTTTCATCCTGAAAATCGGAGTTAGAAACCTGTGAATATGGCGGTCGTCTGGCTTGTTTCGCCGTGTAGTCTCTAAAGGATTACCGATCTTTCAGAGGTCCTTGCTGCTTCCATCATCAGGGCGATGACGAAGAGCTGACAGTTGTTCCGCGGTTATTCTATGCCAGCTGGCAATATCTCGGAAAGACAGTACCAAGAATGGGAAACTTCGACCTTATTTATCCTCGTGCCTACCTTAAATTGGTCCATCCATTTGATGCAAGGGTTACTACAAAACTAACAATTCAAACTGATTCTGTTTGTGTTTACTGCCAACTGCAGAGCGATGCTAATGTTAAAACATGTTTCACTGCGAACTTTGACAAGTCCTTCATAGGAGGCCTACTACTATTGCTATTGACGCCAAAATTGAAAACGCAATTACAAGAATTAAATAATTTTACTTACGTCTTACACAGACACGAGCATCGAATCTGCGTTATCTAATAAGAAGTACAATACGTAAACGCTTCTACGTCATCTTTCAGTGCGTCTGGCGTGTTCCTGAACGGGAGATCCAGAGAAGAAATTGCCAGTGCCCTCGTGGGATCGAACCCCAGTCTGCCTTTGACGATTTCAACGTCACGTCTAGCCGAAAGTTCCGATATCTGCTATTATTCTCCGAAGTCTCTGTCTACGCGGCTCCGTGACACCTGGAATTAGTTCAGATGTGATGAAGCCGACGGAGTTTCAGCAAGTCTTGTCCTCAAGACACATGTGACGCCGCGTAATAATCTACTTACTCGCATCAAATATCCAACATTGCCATTAAGTTCTTCTGGTAAACACATCTGAAGGTACAAGACAAATAATGTGAAGGATTATCAATTGTTACACTGTTGTGAGTCCTTTAAATTAAAACATGGTTCTATTTCACATATTACGAAAATAAAAGAGTTTCTTGATGGCAGCTCTGTCTTTTTTTAAGACCTCGGTCACCGCTACTGGCAGACAAATGTTCTCTTCTGCACGTCATAACACGTAACAGCGCAAAAACCCCCATCAGGAGCTGCCCGCACGTCTTCACATTTAGCTTGCCGCGGCGAAGTCTCTCTCTGGACCTCCAAACACTTTGTCACTGCATTAGTACAAAGAATGGTAACCCATTTTACCGGGCCAGCCTTACACGCAAGAGAGCGACACGTCTCCGAAGCCCTGGTTCCTACCTTCGAGGCAAGCACAGCGGAGCTGAAGACATCGAGGCCTTTCTGTAAATCGCAACGACTGATGTCGCTGCTGTGTGTGTGTGCTCGCACTGCCCGCCGGGTGCTTCGAACTGGGTAAAAGAGATGAGGTAACATTAAGGCGAAGAGCGTCCTTAAGACTTGTCGCCACGAGTAGCGCCTAGATGTGGTGCCCGTCTCTTCAGGTTGACATCATCATCATCTTCTTCGCCGTCGGATGTTTCTGCATCCGGTAGACCACGTTCTTGATTCGGTTGATCTCCTTGTGTGAACGTTTCCATGATGGCCGGCGGTTAGGTAATTTACGTCTTGCCCGTGTTTGACATTGTGGACAGACTTGGCCTCCTTCATAGAATCCCTCGGAATTTTCCAGGCATTCGTAGCAGGCCTTCATCCGACCACTGCTCACCTTCAGTTGTCATCGGCCTCCACACCGTCTCGTATCCACCACAATTCTGTATTAACTCGTTAACCAAGCGCCTACCAGTCCACAAGCCGTCGACAGTGGTCTCCCAGTCCCCCATGGGTTTGTTACCCGTTCGATATTCTCGCAAGAGTGCATGACCTATCCACCAATCGCCCGCTGTTTGAACGCATGCCGGCTGGTTGTCTACAATGAGTCCTCCATCCACCCACTACGCCACAACACGTCGAGCAGTCTAGCACCAACTCTCAAACCATGCAATCGAATTATGTAACACACTTAGGATTTGTGGCCTAAACAAAAATCAAGACATTTAAAGGAGGAACACAGCGTTTTAGCAGTTCTGATTCGTTATTCTGAAAAGATCTCTGCGAAGATCTCAATAATTACTCTCACCCACTACTGCATATTGGAACGAAAACTTGCCTAAATTGGCATTACTCGGAGAACAACCAAAATGCACGTAATCCTGGCATACCGAAAGCCACTCTTCCGCGCACTTGCAACCTACCAGAACGGCAGAGAAATGTCAACCGCATTGTTCATTCTGATTAAACCACTCGTCGTCTGTTACCTCACCAAGATACGTAAATAAAGTGGACTCTGTTATCTGACGCACGCTTAAGTCCTGAATTCAAGCAGTGTCTCCTTCCTGCCTTCGCTTTATACGCGGGGTGAACTATAAACGGCTTGCCCCATTGGTCGGGCATGGGTGTTGAGGCATCATGGATAATGCAGGATGTGTAATCTCGGAGTGCGGTCGGAATGCGAAACCAGTGACAAGGTCATTAAGCGGGCGAGGCTTCCACCCAAGTTCGCTGAACCGTCTGTCCACCTGTCGAAGTTTGGAATTCTGTTTCGGACGCCTGGCATCTAGGCACACAGCAACACAATGCTATCGACTGACGTGTATCGCAATGAGACGCCACGCATGCGAGCACGTGTGTGAAATGCACACGTGTTTATTCCTTATTTACTGACGACTTTCTCTAATTAAAACTGCGTTCCAGGGCAGTACAAATACTGACAAACATCCGAACGGAAACGTAACAAATTACTAAGCAAACTCGAAACGTTGAGCCGGTCAATAAATAACCAACTTTTCTCGTCCATTGCAACATTCACAGGGGCCCTACACTGAACCGTGACCCAGCGAATTAAATGCTGTGAGATACGGACATAGTGAGATTGACCCACAATCTTTGCGTCCGAAGTGACCTGTTACCTCGAAGACTTCCATTTTAAATTTTACAAGTATTTTGTTATCTCCCACTTAATTCCTCTACACTCTAATAAAACAAATGTAAAGACAGGGCCAACAGAATCCGATGACATTTACGCGTAACGTCTAATTGCTTGGATCTGATAAACTTCCGTGACTGGTATTTTCATTATTTAGAGTAAACTGAAAAACATTATTTTATATTTGCTGAGATCGGGGGACGGTGGAAGACCTCGATGATAGCGAATACCCTGAACATTGATGAAGAAGCCTTCAAGAAATTCTGAAATGTAAAAGAATAAAAGTGACGTCTCCTCTCGTTGTTAAACCCACCAATAAAAGGAGCCCCGATTTTGAGACCAACAACGCATTTCACTGTAAAGTAATTCAAATCAGTGACTTATCATCCGCTTATCCACCGACTGACCGACGCTTCTATCCAATACTTTATATATATATAATGTGTCCGCGCCGAATCCAGATATCCGACCGTCCTTGTGCGTTTGTCTATGATCCTCGAATTGCAAGGGCCTAAATGTTTGTCATAGATTTCCATGGACAAATTTCATAATTAGTGGCTACTCGAAGAAGCATTAGGAAGCAGGATTTGAGGTTTTCACGGCGGTAAGTCTAAAGATTCCTGTCTTCTGAGTTGTAGCTTCGTGTAGTCTGGTAAATTTCCACCAGCGTTTCGGAGGTCCCTGCTGCCTCCATTATCAGGGCGATGCGTGTTCAACGTAGACTGTACGGCTCAACACATCCTTGGGAATGGCTGATATCCAAACGCAAAACCTGATTTTTAATAGAAACCAGTAATGCATGAAGTCTGTGCTTATGATGATTTCTGATATGTGACGAGAAGGATAATAAGTAGTTCTAAGGTGTACATGTATTTTAAGTGCGAAATGAAAATGTCGGTGTAAAGAAGGAATCCATCTTCAGAGCTATCCGCCTACGTGCCTACTCGCCCGTCGTGAAGGCACCTATTACGTAAATTACTTACGTAACTACCCAGGTACTAGCCAGCTAAAAACCTTACGTATTTTTACTGAAACAGAGACTTCAGTTAACCAGAACTAACAGTAATTAACATCTCCCTCTTTAACCACAATTCATAACAAAAGTATGAGGACTTTGAAGTATGGAAACAACACTGATGAGTACATAAACCACGTGGAACCCCACTCCAGGTCGCCGTGGCGCGTATTGCGGTTAGCGATGAAACAGTTTCGTCATTCTGGGTGCCGTCCCACTGTTTGGAAGTTATTAATTATCGATGCGAACTCCCGCCGAGCACTTTCAATGGGTCCGATGTTTTGTACGCTGTTTCCCACGGTGACATGGAAGAAGAAGAAAACATGTTAGTTATGACTGTTGAAATTTTAAGGATGCAAAATGTATTAAAAACCACGTATGAAATAACAAGCAGACGAGAAATTTCTTTACATAAGATCACGAATTTCTGCATCGCAAAAAATTACGATGTGACTCGACGCGATCTCACAGAGGGGCGCAGGGCGATCATTTCCGTCGAAACACGTTTTCACCAAGTTAGTTCGTCGTCAGTTCTTCTTGGTTCCTTTTGATTATGTTTCGTATAATTTCGGAAATTTAAGTTGCCGGAAGGTTATATCCCTGACGTCATTCCTGTAACCGGAAGCAATGAAATATTTGTTTTAAATTACGTTCACGTATTTAAGATCGGAAGGAACAAACGTGACCAGACATGTCGCGAAGAAAGTTGAAGTTATACAGATCAAAGACCTTCTTCAAAGGGCATGTTCTTAAAGGTTCTCATACCTTGCTTATGATGAATGAGTAA
Source organism: Zootermopsis nevadensis (assembly GCF_977971745.1). Lineage (NCBI taxonomy): Eukaryota > Metazoa > Arthropoda > Insecta > Blattodea > Termopsidae > Zootermopsis > Zootermopsis nevadensis. Next base: position 395,313 of record NW_028259213.1, on the reverse strand, counting down.
AAATCACAAACTTCACTGTAGAAAATAACGTAAGCTTCCAAGTATCTCGAAATAAAATACTTCCAACTGTGTGAAAGTCTAGAATAGATTAAACTGGCGCACATTAAGTTCTGTGGCTGTATTTTGGGGGAAACGCCAATGCACATCAGATTAGCGTGACATCGGGGAACATCTTGACTAGTTGAGCCTATATTAGACTTTCAAGACACTACAAGGCTGAGGGGTATAGGCCGCGTCTCTGAAATACAAAGTGAACCCTCCTAAGATGCAGTAGATACTTACGAAATACAAGGTAAGGTTATGCAATGTAATAACAAGTTAACTACTTGTTATATTAACCGTATAATTTTATCTGCAATGAATGACTGTTACATATAATTATATGTAAACGTGAAGCCATCTCAAAGCTCTGTGAAGTTCAAGATGGCAGGCAGAGCTACTATTTAGGGGCCCACCGTAGCGGTTGTTCAGGCTAAGCGAAGGCAGGTACAGTTTTCCTACATTTTCCATTTGTACGGTCGCTCGTACTTTCTTAATCTTGAAAGAGCATGCAAGATTCTCTTACCTCTCAGTGTAATCTACAGAACGGCTTAAAGCGTTAGGCGAAATGTATTTTTATACCCTAAATTTTTTAGCTTCCTCTGAAATACAAAGTGTGCTCAGGAAAAGTATTTTGAGGCACGAGGAAGGAAATGAAGGCTGACGAAAATTCTCTAACGTCGCTCCTTCTGTTTCGAACCTCCTCGAAATTTGGCGATGATTATGTAAAAGTTTGGGATTGTGGAATTTGGGCCGAACGGGAAACGTTGTGTGAAATAATTAATATTATTATTATTATTATTACCTCCACCTTAACATAAACAAGGCACCATTTTTGGAATTTAGCCGTAAAGTAGGAACACGTGCTTTCTCAGTTTTGTGGGGAAAACTTCACACAGACAGTCAACGAAAACTATGAATCTCAAAAAATAAACAAGGTTGTGAAATTCTCGGCCGTTCTAAAAAATATTTTGATGGCCGACATTTCGAGGCACTTCGTTACATCGTCAGCGTAAAATGAGTAATCTGCGATAAAGGCTGATGTCCACTGGGCCTAAATGTAATGATTTTATCGCAGCGTGGGACTAAAGACGGCCTCAGCTATGCTCGCTCTCTCTCTCTCTTTACGTCCATTCTCTGTGTGAGAGCATGCCTTGCCCACTGCTACAGCCGATTTAACACGTAGTGGTTTTTCATTGTTCTCTGAACTCTAAGCATCTTAAAAGGATTCAAAGCCTGCTCCAAAAGAATATTACAAAGAAAGATTTACAAATGATATGACCCCTGGAATCACAGAATCTGTCAGAAGTAGTTATTACATGAGAATAAAATTTACCAACTGCTTTGACAAGTAGTTTCGGCCGAGAAACATCGATGCAAAAAAATGTTAAATTGCAAGTCATTTATCTGAGTCTCAAAGGTCACTCTTGCAAAAGTAAGATGTCTAAGAACTGAAATAACAACCGTTAATTCAGTGGAAGTGATTACGTACTAAGTTACGAAAAATGGATTTATGTAGCCATTTTTCTTGGCAACATGCTGGACACACAAACCAGAAATAAAATGCTTAAGACAGAAAGTGACTTACTTACCTTTCTTGAGAACAAAAATGCAGGGGTGGTCAAAGAGGAAATCCCTAAAGGAGTTGCATTCGAGGTCCACGTGGGGCGGGAGAAAGGGAAGGCTTGCAGCGTTTCAGATGTCGTTGCTATATCCATCATCAGGGCGATGCTGGAAACAGAGAACCTCAACTTATGTACTTGGAACCACCACACATCGTCTCTGCATAAATACGGATTCCTCTATAACTGGTACCTTATTATGCTGCTTTACGACATTTCTTACGTTACATAACGCAAGGTAAGATACAGCATGTATAATCGTGGATTGGAGATATGAAAGTATCACGTCGCAATAACGTGAAACTGTTATTCAGGAAGAAATGAGGAATATCACGAGAACTTCAGCCAGTCTGTGGACGGGACGGGACACAGCGTGCGATACGTGAAAGTTCGCCCACGCTACCAGACAGAATGCGTGGTACGACAGGAAGAGACTTCCATGCCGTAAATCGTCCCCGCACATGGCAAAACCCAGTCGTTGGTTGTACACCGGCAACCACGACGACAGCAGCTTCGTGTACATCTGCAGGCCGACGTCTGAATCTCGTCCATTTTTTATGCCCGTGTCAACATCTGGCACACTAGGCTGTCTGTGAGAAACACTTAGGGCCTAATGTAAATTGTAAAACACGTGCCAATTAAGACTCAGTTCACCCAACAGCTTTCAGTGTAAACCAATAATATAAAATCTATCTGAATGCGCTCGCATGAGTTTTCGGGGCTGAAACATTCAGGCTTCTGACAGGTAGACGCGACGTCCTTATTGTAGGCGCCCAATCCGTGTATTTTGTACAAATTACGCACGAAAAAACATGAATATGATACGAACCTCTTCGACAAAAGCCTGGTACAATATCAGTAATACATAAAACGTTGAATTGGTTTCCGCTAGAATGACGAATAAAGGCAGACACAGAATACTCCGCGGATACAAGAGGCTTTGAGGACGAAGGAGCCGTGTCAATGGCGAATCGGAAGTGAGATCTGGCGTCACGTAGGAAACACGGAGATACGGCCCCGTACTGCACAGGCCAACGCAAATGGGAACCTATTTCATGTGAACCGCGGCGGGACCGCACTTAAGCAGGAATCTCGCGGCGACCTGCATGAATATTGTTGTCTTTGGAGTTGGAGCAACTTGTAGTGTGATATAAGATTAAGGACGTTTCACACGTACTTGCTGCCTCCATCATCAGGGTGATCGCCCAGAAGACCCATTTTGTTCAGAATCTGTTGTGTTCCCCGACTCCAGTGCTGCTAAAAAAACAGAACTCTTATAATTTTTTTTTGTATTTCCGTGCACGAGTTGAAAATTCTTATATCACTCCGGGGAATGAACAGGGATACCTGGAACCAGGAGGGCGGGCAGAGAAAATTGTGAGCTGAAAAGCTTCACATTTCGTAATGTTAACAAATGTCACTGTCTTTGAATGGTGAAATCGATAACGATGAGCATGTAGCACGCACGACAGAGTTTAGAAGCCATGCCAAGCTGTCTTCGGAAAACCTGAAGCGGGAGAGAGAGAGATCTCTCGGAATACCTAGGCATATATGAAAGGATAACATTAATAGATATTTTAAAAGAACAGGGCTAGAGAGTGTACTGAATTAATTTGGATCAGGATAGAGGACAGTGGTGGCTCTTCTGAACACGGTGATAAACTTGTATATATTCCATAAAAGGCGGGAAGGACTTTGACTGGCTAAGCGACTATCAGGTTCTGATGAACGTTCTCTGGTTAACCGGGTTAGAACATCCTCAACACCAGAAGCAATTAGCCCGAAGGTGCGTCCTTGAGCGTCGCACCTCACAGCCATTGAGAAACCGGGGTCAAGTCGGAAGGTCTTAGGGCGCTTCGCCCCGATTTGAGTTCTGGCACCCTGCGGTCCTTGGGAGAGGGGAACTGCTCCGTACGACAAAAATCTATGACTCGAGCGAAGACTGAACCTGCGTCCCCTAGTCAGCGGGCCGCGTGCTACAGATTACAAATACAAATCAAACCACTCAAACACGTGACTGTCCGTCTGTCTGCAATTACGGAGTTCGTGACAGCATCCACCGACCATTCGACAGTGACCTGACTCACTTCACGTGTCGATAATCGATATATTAACCTCCCTCTGCCATATCCAGGACTGTCTCTTCGGGGCGATGTTAACCCAGACAGCTGTGCTAACAGGATACCTGCTAGGTCTAACTGAAGGCAAGAAAAATGTAAACTTCGATGGCATTGTATAGATGCATAGGCGAGAGGAAAAGGAGTTAAACACCCAAGAATTCTTATCCTTGACATTAATCATAGGTGAATGTAAGTAATCCACTTCACCCCCAGCCGTCTTAACCCCGACAAATTTCAGTTGATCTGAAAACGCAACATTTATAACTGGTCGAAGCTTTGAAACGTAGGTTGATATAGCGTCGTGGAATAACATTTTGGCCTGGGTTTTCTTGCGATTTACGCTGCGCCTCACGTTCGTGTGTGGTACGAACGTTCGATTCACGAGAAAGGGCATACCGAGGCGCCGATGCAGGGGATAATTTAATTATGGCGGTCACATCAGCCACTTCTCTTGCTCTTCATTATTCATTCATTAATTCATTCTCAATATGTTCGGTGGTGCTGACATCATACCGTAGGCGAAGTACAATGAAACCAAACATCGCTTCTCTGTGTTGAGTTTATCTTACGAACAGGTAGGGAAATGGATTCAGAAACAGTTTCAAATAATTTCCTTTTATCTGCGAGCCTCGGCGTTCAGTCAGACATTGAAATTAAGCGAAATATATGTTTCACATCGCGAATTTAACAATTTCCCAACAATAGAGCTAGCGTTTTGCTGTACTGGACTTGCTAAAGAGTAAAGTGTTGGAGCAAACTGGAATAAATACAGGGCAACGATAAAAAGAAATAGAAACGAATATTTTATAACTAACAGCATAATCCTTTGCAAGATATTATCAGTATTAAATTATCACCAAGTAAAACATATAGCACAATAATATTATTTAATCTGTCTAGCCTTAGCTCTAACTTTTGCATTGTTGTGATATTAATAATGCAAACGTTCGCCGTGCTTTGTTTACGTTTCATTACGACTCGTAACTACCCAATTGTTGCGAATGTGGTGTGTACGTTAGCGTGAAAGCTTGTCACACAATCCGTAATGCTGGGTCCTTCATCAGACGATATTTACGAACAATGCCTTTGCTTTGTATACATTATGAATGATTAGGTCTAGTGAATTGCTCGCTGCTACTCCAGCAATTTTGATGTAAGACACATGAAGTATGTTACTAATGGGAAAAGAGTATCATAAAAGCTGCATAAAGGAAGAATTTAGTGTTTCTCAACCGGGGCTTGGTGACTTGTTCCTCAGTGGTCCGCGAGTTGAACAGATTCCACTGGGAATCTATTTTTTTCCGCATTGCCGTAAGCTTTAAGATGTTTTCAACACTGTGTCGTAAAAGTAACCACCGTCTCAGACATTCTTACTGTCTCCATCATCAGAAAGATCGCCCTGATGATGGAGGCGGTGAGCACCTCTGACACATCGGTAAATTTCTACCAGACTACACGGCGCAAAATCCCTCAAGACAGTCATATTCACAGTCGCAGCCTTGAGAACCTGAAATCTCACAAGTGACTATTAGTTTCTCATGAACTGCTTATCACTGTGGGGTCAGAAAATTTTTGAAAAGAAGCTTCAAGATAGAAGTTTTAAAAAACTGCATAAAAATCAATCTGCAGATTTCGATTCTGTCTTAATTTCACGGCTAATCTTTTTAATAACCAACCGTGAAGACACTAGAACAATTTGTCATTCCACGCAGTGTGATCATTTGTCAAATGGGGGGGGGGTCTTCCTGGGTCCGCGTTTTTCTAACTGCAAATTATATCCTGCCGTAACCACAACAACTAACACCATAATCTACTCTCTCTCTATTTGTGATAACATACGTCATCACGTGTTCATATCATTGTATTAATTTAATCATCACTGGCACGTTTCACTGCCAAATTAGAATAGATTTCACCCTGATTTTTGGATTTGCTGCTGAAGATGCCATTTTCTTTGGGGCACAATAACCATGAAGCAATCTGCACAATTTATAAAAGGTGCTATGTCTGGAAAGCGACATAGAATGTGGACTGCCGTAAAAAGAGAAATCTGATAGCGGCTACGTTTAGGGTATGCTCCTCCGAAACGTCGAGATTTTAACCACATATATAACATTAAATCTCAAACTCGTGTTTAAATTTATAGTCACACTACTGCATAAAAACATGTCGAAATTCAATAAAAATTTGTGTTTTCATTTTATATACGCCTGAATTTTCTTCTATTCCGCCATTCGTTTCGTTCCTTTATCTTCTTTACTGTTTCTTTCCTATCTTCTCAACACTTTTCATCCTTCATGCCTTCTCACACCATTCGAAATTGATTCTGAAAACACATTTTTGAATCCGAAAAAAAAAGAGAGCTAATACAGTTACTCCGTACGTAATTTTAAAATCTTCGACAAGGTCCATGCCCATGTAAATATTTTCTCTGTGAGCTCAAGGAAACACAAACTGCCCCTCTTTTGATACAGACTAACCCCCCCCCCCCAACAGTCAGGGGTATTTCCCACCCATGGATTCCTTCGTGCCAAGGTTGTATAAGGAGGGTACAGCCTTCTGCTAGTTCTACCCAGAAACACTGAATTATAACACTAGCAGCACGTTCCCCAAGGGATATGTTAACCTTCCACTACAATTTGCTACACCCTAAAGAAAGGTCAAAGTGGATCAGACTCGTAGAAGACTACTTTAAAATTTTATTCTCCTGTTCATTCACGTATTAAGGATAAATATCTAAGCCGTGTGAGAGAAACAAGGTTACGGAGATACAAACTTGTAGCAAATGAAGTATTGAGCGAGAGGTAATTATAAAACCTGTAGTAATATCTTCAATTCAAGTGTTTTCTTTTATGGACCACTTTTTATGTAATATTAAACTTATTATTCGTTTTAAGATCCTGAACAGCGGATCGGAATAAACTGGGGGGAAAAAGTCGCAAAAAAGGACCTGAACCAATTGCCAAAAGATACGGTAAGTTCAGTTTTAATTCAGATTTTCGATAAAAGAAATATAATGTTATCGATGTTATTGCTACTTCCATCACCGCCCTGATGATGGAGGCAGAAACCACCTCTGAAACGTCTGTAAACTTCTACCAGACTAGATGGCGCAGCATCCCAGAAGACAGCAGCCATCTTAAAGCGTTTTCGTTTATTTTATTTCCGCATTATAATATGTTGCATTCTGTACCAATTTATGATATCCTGCTATAATAATTTCTAGAACAGGGGAATCATTTCTTCAATATGACATCTGCACTGACAATAAATTCACCAGTGATTTCTCTGGCTTTGTCTTCGAGTCCGTGGGTTTCATTACAATGTTACTGGGAACTACACCCATAATGCCGTACGGATGAGAACAATAGACGGTGGATAGTCTTTTATCCCCGCTGCCCCAATAGGAATATAGTACCTATATATACGACCCATTCAGTACACCAAACTAGTCTGTGCACTGACATTCACGTGATCAGACCTGTCCAGCCGAGGACACGACACATCCAACTCCTGGTATGTTATTGTGTTTCTATATTGCTTAATGAATTTTTATAACGATATCCAAACTCATTTACATATAAATAATATTAATAATGTCAATTATATTGTTGATAATTTTACAGAAATAATGAACAAAATAATATAAACACGCCACATAATATGCAAAGAATCAGAAGATAAAAGGAACATCCACAACTACAACCTACAATCTACAATTACCGAAAAGCGTGCATTAGAAAATATTGAATAGTTTTAAAAAATAAACCTGAAGATGATGCTGAGACATCGAAACATGTTGTAATATATAGCGCAAATTGTAACATCGAGAAAACGATGAGTAGCGCGAATTATTTATATCAATTTTAATTTTAAACATGAACATAAAATGGTTTGTTTATAGACTTGAAGAATAAATATATGTATCAATTGAAAACACAAACATGACGCGTCTAAACTATAAACTCTAAACTATAAAGGAATATAAGCTTTAAAAATTCGAAATAAAAACATTTATACTTGAACATAATAAAACAGTAACATGAAACAATACTACAATTGTTTTTATTTTAGTTTTGTAAGAGGCAATAAAGTTAAAGAGGCACGTAAATGTTTCATTTATAATATTACCCTAAATTTCACAGCTGAATAATATTTGTGTTGTACTTATTATCATGGAAGCCGTTAAATTGTTACATCCTTTTTATAATGAAAATGTAATTCCATATATTTTAAATCCCTCTTTTGTAATAATGAATTTTGCTTTGTAAATTTCTGCGATCTTTAATCTTGAAATACAAAAAAAAAAAGTCTATTTTTGTTTTTCAAATGATGTGCTGATACGTAATATGATGATTCTAACACAAGGTTCACTGCCTGAAACACTGCTAAGATATTCCAGCACCGAATTTACTTTACTCATACACATACAGTGAGCTATATATAACGGCAACGTAGTCAAGAAGTGCACTCAAAACACTGAGACTGTGCGTTCGAGTCCTACTCGAGGCATGGAAGTTTGTCTTCGTATGTTTGTTCTGCCGTGTGAAAATTAGAGCCCTCATGAGGAGTCATTCTCTTGTTAGATGAATTTTAACGAAATGTATAATTCCTAATTACGAGACTTAATTCTGAGTTAGAATAGGCCAGATACCTAATTTGTAAAAGTAGAAGGAAAATATCAGGGCAACTTATAAAAGGAAATGACGTAACACATCTAAATTTATTATAAACAAATGTTACGTTTTTGGTAATCATTTTGTATTGAAGGGACTTTGAGCCTTTCTAGGTAATATTTATGACTGTTTGTTGATATAACCGTTGTAACTTTAATCCTGTTAAAGGATTTGAAACAATACCTGTTTTATTCGTATGTATAAGCTTACATACACACACATAGACTTGCAGGTATATACCAACCTTTCGGAGGGAAATACGACTTCCATCTTCAGGAATAAAAATGTTCTTCCAAAACATCTGACTAAACAGCTAGCAATTTATCTGACAATTTAGATAAATAGTCAACTGCAACAAGACATCCAAAAAAAATAGCCATCTCGTTAGATAAGTAGGTACATAAATTGGTGGTTAATATTTTGTTTCTAAATTACAAGCTAACAAATTGAATGGCTGTATAACGAAGTAACTAAAAATGTACCTAACTACGTGGCTTATTAACATGGTTACAAGTAACTAACAGTTAATCACTGAACTAAATAAAGAGTCACTGACAGCTGAAACGAAACACCAGATAACGGATGCAAGCAGCAGAGATTATATCTCGGAGACCTTTAAAAGTTTGTAGTGCAACAGATCGGTTAAGACACTTATGTATGAAAACATAATCAGACATTTTTACTGAATAAGGGGCAAAATAAGTGCGGATAATAAAATGGGGAGAGCTTGTTTAAATTTCGGATTTCTGAGCAAGGCTTGAACTACGAAATATGTGAGAGACGAGACATGGGGCTACTGAGGAAAATATTGGGTCAGCTGTCTAGACCTTGGATTGAAAAAGAAAAGAACATGAGATGCCTTCCTTTCCAACAAAGGTTAGTAGAGGTTTATACTGGTTTTAATTCTCCTGATACTTAGTTTATTATTAATATTTAACTTATTTACATAGCTTCTACTCATATGGTTAGTTCATCCAGTAGTTATTTGTTAATTATTAGTGAGTTATCATTATTATGAAATATTAACGTTAGTCAGTTGTTTATAACCAGTTTCCTTACTTTCATATCACTCACTCAATCTATGGAGCAAGACAGTCTTTTAAAATTCGATTGTTAAAGATAGACCACTCTCTTTATGGAACCCGAAGGTTCATCACCGTGTTCACAAAAGCCTACCGTAAGGTCTGTCACAATGTTATCCTCCTATCTACGTGCAGGTTTTCCCAGCGGTCTCTTTCCTTCAGGCCGCCAACTAAATATCCTGTATACACACCTCCCCTCCGCCACCTCATCCTCGATTCAATCACCAGAACAATATCAGGTTAAGATTAGAGGCCATGAAGCTCTCCATTACCCGTCTTCCTCCCTTTTAGGTACAAATATCGTCCTCAACACTCTGTTATCAAAGACCCTTAATCTATATTCCTCCTTCAAAGTGAGAGACCAAGTTTCGTACCAATACAGAACAAATGACAAAATTACACTTTTGTGTATTCAAATCTTTAGATTTTTTTTATATAAGATGGGAGGACAAAAGATTTTGCTCCGAACACGAGTTCCGCCTGAAATATAGGCAGCACGTCCTCTTTTTTATTAGTGATAAACAATGGAGCAGCGCAATGCGACTCTCGGCTGTATTTTTGGATTTGCCGGGATACCTGTGGGTCTTCTCTGTAAACCGACAAAGTATGAAGTTTGTTTTGAAATGAATAAATTTACGGATAGTGCAGTGTTCAATGAATTTATTTTCAAATTTACAAATAAAGGACTGGAAATCACGTTCGTTTGCATAAATCCAGGGATAGGGTTTTAAAAACTGATTAACCCTTCTTTGCAAAAATCGATATTAAAAAAGCATGTAATGAGAGAACGGGATACGCAATGCGTGGCAAGTGAACGCCGTTTACTAGAGATTCTATGGTTGTTGATCATCCATCACGGCGTCACATGGCAAGAACGGAGGCTGTCAAAAAATGACAAAATTTCAGTAACCGTCCGCATTGTGTGACCGTTATCGGAAATGTTTCGCGTTATCAGACATTTTGGTGCAGGCAGACAGCGACATATTTTGATGCTTCTCTGTGTAGGGTGTTGTATATGGCCTAATTATATAAAATGCATTAATTGGTATATCCAATATCTTTAGGTACAAAGCTGCAAATTGTAACTATTTGTGTAATCGGTACTCTCCCAATGCTATTTCAAAATAAGCTACAAACACGTTATCTTCAGTAAGGGAAAGCAGGATGTTTCCACTGATTTTCAAATCATCCCTAGTGCTCAACTAGCGATGGGATTTACTGTAAACAAGCCAACGTCCTATATGCAGTGGCAGAATACAGAGATGAAGCAAGCTTTACAGAAACTATTATTTTGTAACCATTTTTAGAAAGTCAACGTCACTAAACTTGTATAAAATCAAGACGACCGACCACCCTTATTCACTCTCTGAACTTGAGTCTGGATCGTCTCCACGCAGGAAAGAACTCGACTCTTGTTAGAAGTCAGCTCTGCCCGTGCTTAGGCAGATCAACATCTCTCGATTCCTGGGTTTCTCAACAAATTGTACCACATTTATTTGCAATAAATTCTGAGGTTAACCTCCAGCTTGCAATACTTCGATCACCCCGAACAGCCTCCCAAGGGATCCGCTCGCCCTGCCAACCTATCCCAGCTCGAGATACAAATCTCTGGATATTTATCAGCTTCGAACAGATATTTGTCAGCTTCTTACGAACGTACGGCTTAAAATTCACAGGGTGGCATTTCCGTAAATTGATCGTGGGGCTAACTAAAGTGATGGGCCGTATTGTGTTACTACGATCAGAACCATTAAGCATTATACAGCGTGCGTTGTGGTGGTGCTTGAACGCCGGCGAGCGTTGCTTCAGATCTCTGGGAGGAACGGTCTTCAAATGGTATCGCCGTTCGTGTTGCTGGAATACACGAGACAAACCAGACCCAAGATCTAGGAATTGTGTCAGTAGGTCGGAAAGGCTTCCATATGGGGTAGCGTCTGATCTTTGTTACGTAGAGCCGTACAGCCGTGGAACAGAGTACGTTTCGAAATGACCATAGCCGCTCAACTGGTCAAGAAATGTACAGCTTTGCTGTACACAAAATTCATTACCTTGTGCACAAGAGCAGGTCAGTGGTCCGTGTCGTCGCACCTTTTTCAGTTAAGATTCGTTTCAATATTATTCTGCTGTCGTAGTTGCAAAGAATCCGCGCTTTTCGTCTTCGAGGCCCCGCGTGTCATTGAATAGGGGCTGCTCCGCGGGCGAACATTTGGACAACGAAGTCAAATTAAATTTGTTTTCCCGCATCCGCTCTATCGGGAAGGAGTCGTTTGTGTTTTGACGTCGGGGTCACTTATCTAAGATTAAGCTGTGAGAACTACGACGTCACTTGATTTAGAAATGCCGTTGGATTCAACCGGCTTCTTTGTATCCACTTATCCGTGCCTCTACCGCCTTATGTGTTGATAACCACGTGTTAACAGAAAGCTTATTGCCGGGGCATGCAAATATATACTTTATATTTTATTATTATTATTATTATTTATAGCATCGCGTTTGATAGGCGTACTTCAAATTTCTGTGTAAATTGGAAACATAATGTGGAGGACGCACTCACGTGCCCGCACGTTTTAATTTCCGCCAAATCCGAACGGATTTAAAACGCGTTTCATATCGGAATTTTCACATTTATTCGGGGAATTTATTTCAGATTATAGCCCCGCTTATCAGGAAACCCAAATCAAACTTTATAAATTTTGTCGAAAGCGGCTCACGCGTTACAGTGCGTGCTGATCTCATTAAGAAGTGCAGCATTTATTTGAATCGACCTCGAAATGTCATTGTTTTTAGGGTAGGATAAGGCGGGGTAAAGCAGGTTGTTAACACTGTAATGAACCTTACTTTCTTGAGTGGCTGATCGGCTGTTGGCAGGACTCGGCTGCATGGAGTGACGAAGTAGGGTACAGTAGTACGGATCGAGGTCAGGCGGCAAAGAGGGTCACTTAAACAAAATGACCTGTAGATGGCTGGAAATCAAGAAACGTTTCACCCTTCCTGCTGGTCATGTTAAAAGGGGAAGTGTCCCCGTTCTAACTTAGAAGAGACGAATGTCTCTGCGACAGATGTATTTATAAACATAGAAACACTTTACTTTTTTTTCAGATAGTAACTTTAGATTTTGGACGATTGTGGTTGTCCTGTGCACTTTTAATTCGGTGCAAGGGAGGATTATTATTCTACAGGCAGACCAGAAGAATCACGCGGAAGGACAGTGTCTCGGAGGCGAAGTGGTTAATGTCAAAGCGCGCGTTTTACGTGCTGTACGTGTACAGAACCCGTATTAATTCACTAGACGTTCGGCCCAGATCCAGACGGAGGGGCGTAAGAAACGTCGTAGCTGCGAAGAAGATTACTGCTAATGGGGGCGAAATGTGGTAACGAAGCGGGTGGCAAGGGAATATATTCAGGGTGTGTAGCTGGCATGAGTACTAATTGCGCTTCGTTAGCCCGAATTTTCGCTGCATTTTAGCAGATTTCTCACTCAACAAGTTTTCTCGTTTCTGCTCAAGACAGCGCGGTTCTCACCCAGTCCACAACACGTGCTTGATATCTTAATTTAAATCGCGGAACACAATAATTGCGCACTTGAGACATTCAGTGGCGTATCGCAGTGTCGGAGAACGTTTTTTTCAAAGGCTACTACAATACGTATTTTGTAGATGTGAACAGCGGGTCTTGAAGACCCGTGAAATTGCGCGTTTCAGCCCCCAGTACATTAATAATAACAATAAAAGTAACAGTACAGAAAGTAATAATCATCGTAACTCCCTGAAAAAGAGTTCTTCTTTAGGAGCTGATAGTCTCTCACATGATGGTCAAAATATTCCCCACCTTTTTTGCCTGGTTCACAAAATCCCGCCACTCGTTTTTATTACCGAGCCAGTTTAATCCACTTTCAGATTCATACGGCCTGTTTTCTTGACGAACGTTTAATATTAGCTCCTCATTTATATCTAGTTCTCGGCCTTTGAGATTTTCATCGTTAAATCCCACAACGTCTCTTATCTTCCCCATGCGTGCTACGCGTGCGACGTCTCACCAGGCAACTCTCTCCAGCTTCCGGTTGCTCTCTTCCTCTTAGTTCCACGGATGCTAGACATTTTGTTCCCCAAAGTAGCCTATGCCAAGAGTAGAACACCAGGGGAAGTTATAGTCACCACAAATTCAGCGACTCTAAAATTAAAGAATGTGCTGTCAGTTACGAAGGAATTAGCAATCTCATTGGTCTTCAGCAGCCCTTGTTGCACACACAACACACACAAACAACCGTCTCTGAAGCCCTGACGCCATATGCTATCCAAAGCAGTCAAAGACCACAGACACAACCATGAGTCCAAATAGGTGGGAAGGGAAGATACTCAATTCCCAACATCCTCCCCACCCTGGTCAACCTCCAGAGGGATGACCAGTTGAACTGGACGGGAGATCGTAGACCCCTCTGGCGTCCGAAGAATGACAGTTCGGATCCTGCCATCCCTTCCTTCTCGAAGTTCTTCTATACACGCCTTCTTCCACATGTGACGTGGGCGCATATCCTTTCCAGAAGTCTCCCGTATCTCTTTGTTGTCGTCTGAATTGCTTCGCTAAATCCCTCCTAGCTGCCGGCTCTGGCCCTGTTGGCAACGCAGTGAGGCGTTCCCCAACGAGAAAGTGCGCAGGCGTCAGTAGTTTCCTCGTCCTGCGATATTCGTCTGGAGTTCAGTGCGGCTTCTATGCTCACCAGGATGGTGTTGAGGCCTTCTACATCCACCTGCGATCGTCCCAACACATTTCGCAGGCAGCGTTTGGTGGATCCAATCATTCTTTCCCAAAACCCTCCCCACCAAGCCGCACGTGGAGCTATAAATTTCCAGGTTATGCCATGCTGAGCTAGGAACTTGTGTGTCTTGCTTGCTGTGAGGGCTAGCCAAAGTCCATTCAGCTCTCTATTCGTGGTTTGAGTGTTGAAACACGTTCTGCCGGTAACGGAGCCTGTCTTTCTTGAGCAAAGCGATTTCTTGCGATCTTGCAGGGAAGACAACGGTGCAAGACGTGTTTGATTGCCTGACTTGCTCTGAGTATTCAAAACTCGGATCTGAGTTCTGACAAAACGATGCGAACTCCGAGGTGGTGGAGGCGAATGTGTGTCTGCTGTATAAGCAGTCGAGAGAAGTGGTGTTGTCCATCAAGGAGAATTGGGTGGCGCTGCTCTCTGGATAACTCCACAAACTGCAGACGTTCTCCGAGACGAACAAGTCCGTTGTCCAAGAATGGATTGAAGCGTGCTATCTTAGATCTTTCTGGTAGTGGTGAGCTCTTAAGAATTGCGTCTAGTTCCATGGTGAAATGTTCTCTTTGAACAATTTGCAACCAGTAGAGGCGTGCGTTTGATAGCTCCGAAGCTGTCAATTCACCGAAAGTCTTCTCCTTCTGCCTTATATTTTGTTTGAAGCGGAGCACCCACGCTGTAATTCGGAGTAACTTCCAGTAGGAACTGTACCGTGTAGCGTCTAGAGGACCTGATGAGCCAATTCCCTTACTTCCGGCAAAGGAGTGTCCGTTGTAAGTGCATCGAGTGGCCAGTGATGCACAGGCTTTGACAGCCAAGAAGGTCCGTGCCACCATATATCAGAATTCTTGAGTTTGTCTGAAGTTACACCTCTCGAAAGAAGATCCGCTGGGTTCTCCTCTCCAGGGCAGTGTCTCCACTGTGATGGATTCGTGTGATTCTGAATCTCGGTGACACGGTTGGACACGAAAGGCTTTCATCGATTGGGGTCGTGGCGTATCCAGCCTAGGGTTACAGTTGAATCGGTCCTTAGCAATGCGTTTCTGACATCGAAATTCGTAGATTCACAAAGGTAGCGTAGCAGTCGTAACCCAAGTAACGCTCCCAGAAGCTCTAATCGAGGTAGTGTGACCCTTTTAACTGGCGCAAGCCTGTTTTTACTGCAAAGTAAGCGGACAGAATGATGATTGCAGGTGGAGGTGGGAACATAGAGAACCGCTCCATATGCTCGTTCCGATGCATCACAGAATACATGGATTTCATAATTGTCTTTATCTGAAGTACCAACCTATCGGGGAATGAGTATATCAGATGATGAGTGCAGGGTTGATACCCACCTATGCCATCGTGTGTCAAGATCGGGTGGCAAAAGCTCATCCCATCCTATACCCCTAGTCCAGGTGTCTTGGAAAAGTGCTTTTGCTATGAGAGATACGGGTGACTGCAAACCCAGTGGTTCGTAAAATCTTGCAACGGTTTGCAGTAGCTGTCGCTTGATTGCAGGACCATCCCTCAAATTGTTCGTGACGTTTTTATGATCCACGGTGAACGTGTCGGTTCTTGTGTTCCAATGTGTCCCTAATACCTGCGTTTCCATATTGATTACTAGGCCCTCTGTCTTCCATAGTTCCATTAAAGACTGCGATTTCGTAGCCCACTTTGCCATAGGTAGGCGAATTCGTCGCATGAGCGAAGTCACTTCATTGTACAGGTTGATCGCACCGGCAGCGAAATCATCCATGTACATATTCTTATCAACAAGGGACGTAGCTTGAGGAAATACATGCTTGTACATTGTGGCAAGTTCTCGCAGCGTGGCAGACGGGAGGAAGGGGCTACAGGTAAGTCCGAATGGAAGTCGGGTGCAAGCGATACGTGATCAGATCGCTGGTTGTGATGTAGTTCCCTTCCTGGTCCAAGGTTACTCTATACCACAGGAACCTTGTAAGAGCTCTGTGTTTTCGGTGTAACACTAATTGCAAGAATGCCTGGCTGATGTCTCCGATCAAGGCAACAGGATACAGTCGAAATCGTAATAATATTGCGAATAGATCTGGAAAAAGATTCGGACCCATTTGCAAAGAGTCATTAAGGGAAGGTAGTTCCGAGCTTTTCCTTCTTTACGGCGTCCGCTCGACTATGTAACGGGCCTACGTGTGACGTAGCGGACCCCAGCTTGGACGGAAAAGTGTGGCACTGTTTGTCTGCTCTTAACTTGAACTACAAACGTAGAGACGCTGAGTAGCAAGCGTGTGGAGGTCAGAGGGCATTCAAGAAGACGAACGGCGGAAGGATTCGTCAGGTGATTCACTGGCAAAACAGAGTAACTGGCAATGTGCCAGGCAAACACGTGACTTTCGGCCAGTGTTGTTTCACTGTGGACAGCGCCGAACGCTGATTGGAGGGCTCGTCAAGTCGCTGCCCGAATGTCGTGCTTCTGATTCCGTTTGCTCCGGGGTGTTTCAGCGATTTCGTCTTGACCCCAGTGTCCCCTCGCCACGCGCTCATGCGTTCCGTGCATAATAGGAACTTCGTGCCGCCCGCCTGCTGCCTCTATCTGCTCGCTAACTTAGTATCGCGATATATTACAGGTTGAAGACAGGAGGCAACGTGTAGATTTTTTATATGACACACGATTTTTATGTTAGTATTTCAGTGACGAGCCACGTGTTGGTATGGGAGCTTTTAAACTGGAGTGAAACTCTCGTTTTTACAGAAGCAGCGCCTGTCTGGCTTTCTAGTGTTTACAACATAAAACGTAATCCAAAGCTTGATTCATATTCCATTCATCTCGCCTCCTCCTCTCTTTCTGTCCACCAAGGACATTTTAGAAATTCGCAGTTTCAGGTGATACGATA
This sequence comes from Zootermopsis nevadensis, assembly GCF_977971745.1. NCBI lineage: Eukaryota > Metazoa > Arthropoda > Insecta > Blattodea > Termopsidae > Zootermopsis > Zootermopsis nevadensis. Next base: position 378,151 of record NW_028259213.1, on the reverse strand, counting down.
TCCTACTGCACCCTGGTGATTTCAAAAGTTCCCTGACGTGCAGAGTCCCAGTTTTAAATCTGGAGATCTCAGTTTGTTACTCATCCCTTCGCGTCTCATCCTTAATTCGCCGTTGGTCGCATTGTTTGGGTCGGACAAAGCATGGCTGAAGATAAAGAGATTGAAAGACAACGCGAAGAGCCCTAAAAGAAGAGGAAGAAGAGCGACGTCCTCGGGTTCCTTTCCGTATCTCTGTTTTTGTGGTGTTGAGTGGGCACTAGCAGATGAGCGTCTCAAGTCTCAGCTGAGTTAAAGCTTTACAGCACAGTGGTAACTATATGTACCACATACTTCAACATTTAATAACTCTGCACATTGCTCAAAGAGCGTGGATATGTGCTCCGTATAATTATCACAATAAACAGCGATTATTTCCTGTAACAGCGTTAAACAATTTAACTTTGCAATGCTGATTTGTTTTCTTCGCAGCAGGGAATGATTTTTTATTAAATTCCTCGCATATTCTTCATGATTCAAGGAGAAAAATAGTTAGTTCATAGTCTCTTTATCGATGCTGTATCAACTTCAGAATTTATTTAACTTCAAATAAACGAGAGAATTGTTATGAAAGACGAATTAGTTGAGAAATGAAGTCAATTCGTGGTGTGAAATATTTAAACGTTCGAAATTGACTTACTTTAGGAACCAACTTAAGAATTTTCAGCGAGAATAAGTCTATCAGAGTGAGGCGAAAACTCAAAAATACGTTCTGGGACAACGTTTCCCAATAAAAAGTCACAGAATTGGACACGTTACATTTAACTATTTTCCTTCTCCACTCGTTCCCAGGTGTGTGGGTTGAGGCTCTGAAGCAGACGCACATTTGTTGATGACAACTCTCAACCAATGAATTAGCTTCAGGACATAAGCCACTCTGAACAACATTTTAAAAACTCACGTTATTATAATAATCCTGTTAACTGCCTGATCCGAACCACTAATTACGTTTAATGAAGTCCTGAGGTCGTTCTGATGTGAGGCACAAGAGACTTATAAAACATTTGCTTAGGGTACCGCAAACTACAGGGTTCGAGGGAAAGTGGGGCAGGAGAGAAAAAGGGCTGAAAAGAAAGGTCCAAACAGAAATCAATGGGGATAGTAGAAAATGAAGAAGTTCATGAACTGAAAAAATAATAATAATAATAATCCCAAACTACAGTAATACTATAGTCTATAATTACGATACACGTAAGTAAATTATTTTAATAATATGGTTAGGATTCAAGATAAAGAAGGGAAGAAACATTTTTAGTAGGATTTGGGGTTTTAAAACTGAAGAAACAAGTGTTGTTGAAATACAAATAAACAAACTTGTGTTTCAACTACGGTATTCTGTGCTGACGTTACGGGGTAATACGATGTGTAACGGTTGGTAGAGTGATGCCTTTCCTAGTTGCTAGGTACTCTATGGTGAGATGCTGAGCACTATTTGGCTTAACGTCCCCTGGGAGACGCAATCCTGCCATCTTACTTCGTGACCAGAATGTGCAAGCTACTGGTTCGCGTGCTGGCAAACTCTTTCGTTAGTTTATTGTTTAAAACCGTGTTCGTGGTTACCAGCATCGAGCGCGGCAGCCGTGTTCGGCTGTTGATCGACGCTGTTCGTCAGTTCTCGCAAGATCACCATGAATGCAGCACGTGCAACGGCTGCCTTTATGTTGATGTTCAACATTATGGAAGAAAATAGACGAGTCTTAGTCTTCACGGCTCTCAGGTTTATCAAAAATCTTCATAGCGCAATCAAAATTTTATTTAGAAAGCACGCGTTAGATTTTAAGTTATCACGGCGGTGACAATTTCTTGGGTTAATATCCAGCGTAGTCTCGTAGAAATTTGACGACGTTTCAGAGGCACTTACTCTCTCCATCATCAGGGCAAATGCATAATGAGCAACACGATAAACTTCACTCTTCATAGAAACGGGCACAAAAGTTTTGGATGGAAAGCCTCAAGGGAAAATAAAACTTGGGAGTCGTATGCGCATAAGGGAGGATAATATTAAAATGGATCTTAGAATAGTAGGCTTGAAGGATGTCGATGGGATTCATTTGGCTCAGAATTGGACCGTCGCGAATAAGATAATGAGTCTCAGTGCCCGTGAAAGTCGAGGAATTTCTTGACTAGGAGGTGAGCGTACTATTTTATTCTCTAGAATGACTCTGTTCAATGGAGTTTATTTCTGAACATTTTTTCGAACAGGAAACGTAAAAAACTGGAAACTGCTCAGTGAAGTCGCTGTAATCAGTCACAAAGATAACTGGGTTTTTATTTATTAACTACATCCCATCATTAGTAGGAACACACACAATCCACAATTTCTTTCGTTACTTAGTCTTGAGCCAACTGCAATCATATTCCGAGCTTGTGAGGGTACACGTTGCTTCGGTTTACCAGTGATGATGAAACATTCGTACGTCGAAATAGATGGATCTTTCGATCTTGTGCACTTACAAGTATGAAAAGTCTGCAGTAGCTATAATCTGTACTTCGTATCTTGAGAGAAACCATTCTTAGGCACTTGTCGTTGGTTGGATATGAGAAAATTTTCCAAAAAAGAAAAGAAGAGACCTTACCTCCTCAGTTGTTAACTGTGATTTCAATGCGCCAATATAATTTCATAAAATGCCGTATATACACTGAGAACGTAATGAATTCTTGAGGGTGTTGGTACGCAGACTAGTTGGACCCTGTGTTCTGCCCGGAGCTAGCAGGAACGCCACAGACACGCACAGCTTTGTCAGGGGAATCTCATTCCTCGTCAGAACAAGAGCAATGGAAGACAACGACGACGAAGAAATTCACGACACGAAAGACCGAGTCCTTTCATCAAAGTGTTTTCACTTTGTAACCCACAATTCCACAAGTAACAGGTAAAACGTCGAATCCCAGTGTAGACCACTTCTTGAAACAACGCACCCTATTACTGAGAAGACATTTTAATATTATCCCCCATCAATGCCTGGTCTCCCAGGCGGGTTTTCCTTTCAGGCCTTCCTACTAAAATAATGTCTACTTCTCTCCTGCGTGCTGAATACCCCGTCCATCTCATACAATTATGAAACCACCATCTTGTCTTAGACTACGATAATAAGCTTACTGACCAATGTATTATTCACCGTCACAGTTTGCAGACTCGCTCTATTGCTCTAGGGACCACTAGGCTATCAAATAGGTACCGATGTTTTTTTTAATGGCGGTAATGCGGATGGGGCCACTCCTACATACGTCTGCACTGCGTCGTACTCAGTTAACGAGCCCTCTTGAAGTTACAGATTTCTGAAGTAGTTCTAACTCTATAAAAGTGTTCAAGGAATAAACCGACTCCACAAATTGTCGCCCTTCGAAGTCCCTGAATCATATGTTCCCTAACGAGATCTACATTAAGATAAAAGTTTGTAGCCTTAGGTTGAAAACAGTGGATGTTTTTAAAAAAGTTTGTTTTAATCCGTTCTACGCCGATAACTTTCTTCTCTGATTCAGACATACTCCTGAATTTCATCCTCTTTTAAACTCTGAGCAGAAACGTATTACAGAACAAAGATTCACAGCAGGTCTAAATGACGTCGCACGTTGTCCGCTTGACTTGTTCAATGGAATTAAGGCTTCGATCGGGATGTTCTTTTGTTAAATCTTACGTGGTACCGCCTGATTCGACTTCTAATGGTTAAGTGAAGTGTTTTCTTCGCGGTACGGTCTCGATTCGTAAATATTATGAAGACGAGCTTCGGCTTCAAAGGGTTAACCCAGCTGATTTTCGTAATGGTGAGGTGTAGTGTTTTCTTCGCGGTACGGACTGAATTCATAAATAATATTCAGACGAGCTTCGGCTTCAAAGGGTTAAACGTATTATTGAATTTATGATTATTATTAACTCCCGTGGTGTGGTCGTTAAATATTCTAACCTTTAAATTACTTTACGAAACACTTTCCAAAATGTACAAATTGAAAACTGTAAGAAAAAACCCATATTTTCTCTCGGAGACTTTATCTTAAATATTGACATATATTCAGTCCGATCTAGATATTATACATTTCGTCACTAAAAATGCATTATTTCATTTTAAAATCACGACGTTTCGATATCGTCGCCATTAGATAGTACATACCTACTTAAAATAACGTTATCAGACATATAATTTAAATATCAAATGACTGAAATGGTCATTATATTTCTTATTTAAGAATTAATTCACATTTACATAATTTGCTTTGTCTCTTACGAGCTAAAATAGTAGACATACATAATTTAGGGTGCATATAATGTGGTTGTTTGATCAGGTACACGAAAGTACTTATAAGAATATACATTCAACATGCATCATACTGAAATTATTTATTTCAGACATCGTCTAGCTTCCCAACATACGATTTCTGTCTGAGTCTGCTCCCGCTCAATGTTCAAACCAGAGCGTGAAAAAGGAGTGTTGTATTGCCGACCGCATCATTAGAACCGACGTAAGACCTCATCAGTTGTTTCAGAGATGGCTCTTCACATGCGAACCAACACAAATGGCTGCCGGTTACAGTTTATATTGCTGTTACAGCGAAGGAAAGACATCGCTTGTCAAAATGAGCAAATTCTGCTTAGTTATGTATTGGTTTATAATCGTAGTTTTGTGTATACTTAAGTGTTTTTGTTCACAGATCTAATGTTTTAAATGGTAGACCAAGATTTCAGTGGTTTTGTGTTATGTACTGTGTAGAAAGATATTGTGGTTTAATTTTCTTCATTTTACTGTAATGACATTTTCTGTCCATATACATCATAACTTTCTCTTCAGTGATTTACCAAAATAAAATTAATTTCGATCATTGATGTGAAAATGTTGCTTATGGTGATAATTAAAATCTTCTTTACAGGCTAAGGAGCAATTGAGGTTAGACCTTCGTTCCAAAGTCCTAATGAGCATGAGAGAATACCTGTGCAATCACTGTGATTTTGTGCAAGTGGAAACACCATCACTCTTCAGAAGAACTCCTGGGGTAAACAGTGTGTTTTGAGATATGTGTACTGTTGTCCTTTCTGGCCAATAGCATTTGTAAGTACTCATCATTGAAAGCCTTGTTTTTGTATCTTTGCTTCTTTAAACTCCTGAGTATTGTTTAGATTTTTTTGTATAATTTTTTTTGTAGCAGTCTAGTAACATTATCACCATAATTGAATTGCTTAAATTAATATCCATATTTATTTATGTGCTAATATCTTGGGCAGATGAAATTACAGCACCAGTAGTGATCATTTGTTCAAAATTAAGAAACTTTCTTTACTAAACGTTTTGGAAAAGTGGAATGAATATTTTTTTATAAAAGTTAATGCAAATGTAGTCTTTAAATTTCTATTCTGTTTGCTAAGCTGATGGATTTCCTTATACTATAAGTCCCAAAATATTCCATTCTTGTTGTATATTGTCCTTGTGTAGCTGTTGGTCTTATCAGTTAATACGAAAGTTCCTGCATTCTATAGACATTCATAAAATATCCCTATTGTCATGAATTAATCCTTGCATTCTTTTTAAATGAACCTGCAAATTGAATCAGGCAGTTACACATTCTTTGATTATATCTTTAAATGGCTTTTCCTGAATCATCCCAAAGTACCGTAATAAGTTATATTTTAATATAGCGACCATAGGAAATACATAGGATATTAAAAGATTAATTCATTTGGATCATTAATGAAACAGAAAAAGGGTAATATTGTGTGAGAGAAAGTGGAAATAATATTATTTGTATTTTTACTAATCCTTGTTTGTGAATAATTTGTGATTTCTGCTAGACGTTGAGCTGTCATTTTCAGATTGCAGAACTTGTGTCATAGGTAAATATTAATCATGGTTTTAAGGACCAGTGGCAGGTTCTTATAAACATGTAAATATCACGACTGAATTACCATTAGCTTATCAAGAAAGACTTTGCTCTCTGATGTCTGTTGCTTTAGAAAGTATGAAAGAATTTGACGTAATGCAGAATGTTTCTGTTTAGCTCAAAGATGTGACAGACCCAGTGAAGTTGAGTGACTTGCCAGACTTCACAGCTCGAGTGGGTGTTGTACCAAAAGGAAGTGTGAGTCCTGATTTCACATTAGTTAAATTGAATTAATTTCTTTATTCCGAATAAAGCAAAGTCTTTTGGTCAGATACAAAGCTTCTCAGACTAGGTTTGTCATAATGTGCTGCCTGGGTGAGACTGTCTTGCTCCAGTGACGGTGATAAATGAGTCTTGAATGTACGATATGAAGCATGCTGATCGAACAATATAAACCCAATATTTATTGAAGTGAATTATTAATTATTCTTATTTATATAATTTCAGTGCAGGAAAACCTAATGTGGACATTGTGTTTGAATGTATTATATTATATTGTGGATTGCTTTCTCCAGCATCTGTTACTTTAAGTCTGATTAAATGTGCCTTGCTCTGGTTTTTACTTTAAAAACTGAACTGATACGTGAATAATCAAAGGTGATACAATTGAAATGTGTTGAGCAGAAGAAAAGCAGAGAGATAATGCACCACTGCCTTTAAGATCTCAGAGTACTATCACAATTTCCATATTCTGTATATTGTTTCTTGCTAAGAAATAGTTTCCATTGTAACAAACCACCCATGGTTTTGACTAATGAGGGATTATATCCTTTGAAAATTTTCAGTTTAGTCCCTTTTCCAAGGTATGGTATTAATGAGCACTGGTTTTCCATGTTCTTGAGTACTCAATGTCTCTGCATCCCACAGGTTCAAATGTTACGTCTTGTCACGTCGCTCTGCGTGGATTCATTTCCGCAACGTGTCCATGCAGTCATTCGCACGGTTTATGTAGTAATGTACGACCCGGCAAACACTGTCAGTTTGACGATGCGGCATTGGCAATACTGGCAGATCATAAGCGAGGCGTAACATTGCACAGAGACATTTTATTAACATTCGGTATAACGTTAAAATATAATTTAGAAATATTCATTAAAAAATGTAGTCCAGCCCTTCTAAAGACACTACCCAATAAGATTTAAAGTTGTGATAATAAATAAATAATTATGTTGAATATTTGCAGAATAAATTATGCAAATTTCAGTATGTGCAGAACCATAAAGTGAAATTTCACAAAATAATGGCTGCTTCTTATATTAATGTAAGAACTGGGCACTCAGTACAGTAATCAAACGAAGAGTTCAAATAGCTGGAATCGAAATTTTTGAGAAAAATTGCTTGTCACATCTTGCAAAGTGGTGAGCATTATAAGATTTATATTTCAATTCTGTTTTCTCTTGATTCTCTTAGATTCAGCTAACACCAACAGTTGAAAATAAGTACGAAGACCTGACCAAGAAGCAGTTTCCTTCAACTCGGCTAATACTGAGTAAAGTGACATCTATTGAACACTGGGAGTAGAACCTACAGGGAGAATTCATTCCGATGTAGTTACAGCTCTGAAAGAGAAGCTAAATCCAGAACCTTTTGATGTAATTATGCTGGCTTTTGGGAGCAAAGAGCAAGTTGTAAGGTAACATAGTTATGAAGAGTTTTGTTTTGTGTTTTAGCCGGTGAGTAGGTAATTTGGTTCCAAATATAAAGTCTTTACCATATATGTAAACAGCTGTGATCTTTATAATACTTGTACAGACTCTATTGGGGTGGGAAAGGGACCACTTGGCAGACATATGCATAGATAAGAGTATAATATTAAAAATTGATTTTAGATAAGTGGTTATGCAGATGTTGATTGAGCCAAAGTGACTAGAGGGGTCTTATGATTGCTTTTGTGTGGAAATGATAATGAAATTTCAGATTTTGTTTAAGCATGAAATTTTTTGACTAAAAGTTAAATTCTTGTGCCTTTGAAATTTGTTGGATTTTTAAAGAATTTATTATTTTATTTGATAATTATTTTGTTACTTTTGTAGCTGAAACTTCTAGGTAGGTTGAGGCTGGATTACGTAAACTATCTGGCAGGCGAAGGTGTGAATCATCACCGAACTTCACATTACAATTTTCTGTGAGTTTTGAATTTCCCAGGAGAAAAGTCAGGAAATTATGAAACAGCACATCACCCTCCTCTTCTGGTATGTCTCCTTATTAATGTGATTATTTCGATTTTGTGCAGGGTTATTCAGATTTATATACAACTTGTATACTAAGGGAACTCTTACTAGTTTTCCCCTTCTCTCCCCATTTTCATCAACCAGGTTTTGTTTCTCCTCGATCAGTCTGAAAGTTCTGCTTAATACAAGAAATATGATTTTTTTGGCTTATGAGTTCCCTTGTGTAAAAACAATTTTGTTTTTATACAGTTGCATGTACTGGACAGACTGGGGAGATATTTGAAAGGCTGGAATTGATTGGCTCAGACCGGAGGGTACTATTCAATGATTCACTGGGCTGGCCAAATGCTCTGACCATCTCATATGAAGCAAATGAACAGTTTTGGGTGGATTTATAAGGCATGAACAGGAAGCAGAGGTGCCAACTGTTGCATTATATATGTAATAGTGATTCTATAAAGGTTTGTGGGAGTCGTTGATTTATGGCTGGATATTGTCCTGATTGTACGCCATGTTTGAGGAGTTATGACCAAACTATTTCTGATCTGCTGTGGTTAGGTACTAAGCTAGTATTTAGATGTCACAGGTTCAGTCCCAGCTGCTGTCACTAAAAAGTAATTATAAAAGGTTAAGTTATGTCAGCATGACAACAAACCATCTGAAGACAGGAATATCGTCAACTCCCAAAGCATTGTGTACATCGTGCGTAAACTGTGGACAGTGTTGGTATAACAGACTGTGATTTCTCTTGGAAACGGAAGTGGATATAAATGCTTGTGTTTTGTGTTTGATTCTGACACCTCTATTCTGCTTTAATTTTCCATTTATTTGGTTGCCTTAATGAAGTCTGTCAGTCGTGGTCTCTTAAAATCTGCATTTATATTTGCACTTCTTTTTTCACAAAGTACTGTAAAACTGTTTTCATTAATAAATATAAAATAAATCTGATTTATATCACATTTAATAAAACAACTCACAAACCCTGAATTAATTTCTCTGAGGTTTGTATACAGTAATGATGTAACTTTAAGGGTAGTTCTATTTTTAGGTTAATACAGCATTTTGTTTTAAGTGAGGGAGAAGTAGGGCTTGCTTATGGCAGAACACTTTGAATATAACATTAATTTTATGGCTTTTGAAGCACAGTTTTGCAACCATCCATCTATTTGCAATATTGATAATTGCATGTTAGAGTCGTAAGACATTTTCATAATCTGTGTTTTGATTTCTAGGTGTGCTACCGACATAATGGCAACAATGAAATTGATGAACCTATGTTCCCTCAGCCCTCGATGTACCGAAAGGTAAAGCACACGTCACCTGTTCTGGACAAATATTCTGAAAGACTGATCCAATAAGGAGTTGTTACACCAGAAGAGGTCAAGGTGAGTACAATGAAATATGGTAAAAACAATAACCAATAGAGCAGATTGTATTTTTCTTTCCCATGTTGAACTTCCCTGCAGAATTTTGTGCCACAGACAGTATTGAGGCGAGATGTAGCATCCATCTTAAGCCCTGAAAATGGAGACTGTTTTCTTCTCTGGAATTTTGGTATGTAATCACAAGACTGCATGGCACACCACCATTTAAACTTATCACCATAACCTCAAATTCTACAGTAATGAGATACAATCGCAGTAATATTCATCTTGAAATTAGAGCAGATTAAATTTCTAATAAGACACATTTGGATTGTGGTGGAGGCAGTAACCACCTCTGAAATGTCAGTTTCAATAAGATTACATGGTACACGATGACAGAAAACTGTCTTCTTGATACCTGTTGCTGTGAGATCATGAAATCTTGGTGAATGTACAAATGTGTGATGAATTTCTTAGTGGTAATGAAGACTTATTCATTCATGTCCATTAATATATTAGGAATACATATATAAGGTAATGGAGAGCTAAAATTATATTTTGTGTACATCCCAACATATTCTAAATGAATGTGAAGGACAAGTATGAGAAGTCAGTGCTCACAAAGAGACTCGCATCAAGTACAAAGATTGGCTTGACTCTCGATGGTTAGGCTTTTTTGAGGTTAAGGAGGACACTCTTGTGCACACCGCCTAGAGAATATCTTCTAAACCACCGAATGCTGCAGAATTTATTATTCATAAGGGTTATTACTTTTTATATCAGTGGTTTACAATTTTTGTTGACAATGGTTACTTGTGTACATAGGTTTTTAAAATATATGTTGAAATTTGGAGTCCCTTATCAACATTAATGCATGCTCTCATATAAATTTGATGTTTTGGTGCTATTCAGATTTTGATATAAGGTTGATTATTGGTGATTTAAGTTGGAAAATTTTTCGTTTGTATACCTTAAAGCCGAAATTAATTCTAGCAAATTTTATCAAAAATAATAATACCCTAATAAATTTCCTATCCCTTCGTTTATTGAACCCACATTATAGTTTATTCAAACAAACAAAATATATCCATCAGTTCAGTAGAAAAGTGTTTAGTAGGCCAGGTTTGTATTTTACTTTCTAAATTCCGTGAATGAAACTGTGTTTTGAGTCTGCCATCAGACCAAAAACACTGTGTTGAATGGATTGGCTCTTTCAGTCTTCCTTCCTGTTTATTTAATGTTGTTATTTAAGGTTTTCTTTCATTTAATATTTAACTGTACTTCCAGTTCAGTTATCTGGTTTTAGAATTCCCTCCATTTAGTATGTTTATACCTTTTTTGTGTTTAGGATCGAAATATGCAAGAGTCTTTCTGCCTGTTGTTTTTTGGGGTGTGAAACTTGGTCTCTCATAAAAGAGAAGAGAGTTTGAGAGTACAGGTCTTGGAATATGTTTGAGATTTTAGAAGAGATGCGGTAACAGTATACTGGGAACAATTACATAATAAGAAGCTTCTTAATTTATTTTTACGTAAAACTTTTAGTGCAGTTGAATTAAGTAGGATGTGATAGGCGATCATGGAACATATATGCGGCATATGAGAAATACAAAGTTCTGATCCAGAAATGTAAAGGAAGGAGACAGTTTGGGAAACCTATTAAGAAATAGAATGATAATAGCACATCTAACATTTCTGAGGAACTACTGGCATACATATATTACAGTATGTGAGGTATTTCAGGCTGCATTTCAGACAGCAGGTCAATGTAGTGTGCTTCGACGTAGATCTACTTCAGATCCGTGGTCGGTAGATGGCAGCACAGTCTGATACGGTGCGCAAAGAATGATAATCGAATATCCCTCATTCTCCCGCGATACCGGGATTTGTTCGCTGCTTTTCAGATGTTGCCGTCCCTGCGTATGAGAAAATGGCGTACCTGTTGTATATATTTTGTGTCATATATTGCGAGTGCGTGCAAGTTAATGTGACGTTATTTGAGCGTTTGTTGAGTTTATGTGTGTCATCTTTCCCTTGTGTGGAGGACGTAAAGTAAGAACTATTTCGAACATGTCATTTCATGCAATTTATATAAACTTCAGGACATTATACATGACTTCTGCTTTGAAGTGACTCGGAATAAATAACAGGATTTTGTGATCGCAGTGATGAGTATTCAACTCTCATAAGAATAATCAAATTTACGATCAGCTGAACAAGTTTCTGTTTCTGAAGGAAGAGGCTGTATTGCAGAGAGAAGAATGTTGGTGATTTCTATCCAAGACCTTTATAAATTAATTGTAGCTGTGAATTTTATAACTGAATAGTAAGACAAAAGCAGAAAATAGAGTGGAGTCTATGTAAATTTTATGCATGCTGTTTGCGACGTATTTCCATTAACAAAACATATTAATTTGTTTTCATGTACTTGGATTAGTAAGCTCACATCTTGCTAGCCTTTCGATATCACTGCTGTTGAGACAGCTCCATTTCAGTTTTAGTGTCTAATTACCAAAGTTCCCCTGTCATTATCGTATGATTCTGACTGACATAAGTCCATAGAAGAGAAAAGATTTTCCTCTTAAAGTTTATTGCTACTCTCATAGTGAGATTTTTCAATGTCACATGTGTAGCCAGTCATGTCATTAAGTTTATAAATCTTTATAACAAAACATTCATGTTTCTTAGGAATGTATCATGCAATGAACTGTAAATTTATACCAATTTTTCAATTTGTGAACATTATTTTCACTATGATTAAGAACCAGCGTTTGTGTGAGGGCTAAGCATTCGAATAAAGACAACTGTTTGTTGTTCTTTATTTACATAAGTTCTGATGTTGACATTTTGACTGCTGACTACAAAAATTCCCGACTGACATAAAAATTAACCACGTTATACTTCGGCACTGTCTAGCGGACATACTTGTGGAGCATGTGTCATATGCAGCACATTACATGTTTCCCAGTGATGCTTCTTCATATAAGAAATTACTAGTTTCTCATTTCAGTGCCCACGATTGCTGCAGTAAACTTTATTATTGGAACTTATTGAACTGGCATCATAATTCTGTTATATCTACAGCTTTTTTGTTTCTCCTTATTTTTGTGTTTCACAGGAAGTGATCTGTTTTGCGGAGCAGTGGAGGCAACTGCGTTCAGAATGTTGCAAGGAAGTTCACACATCTAAATGCCAAATGGAGTGATGTAACAGATGGAAGCTGCAATAAGTTTAAGATCCTTAAAGAAGCTTCACAAGAATATGGTGAATTTAGAGGTAAGTGTAGAAATTTACTGTTTTAAGTGATCGTGCATCGCTAACTCAGTGCGTGAGGGAATCAGCTGTTTCTTACAATCTAAGTTAATGTGGTCATTTTGTTTACTGAAATAATTTGATTTAGAACTGTTATTCATTGTTTTAAAAAATTATTGGAAATAAAAATAACATGCTTCTTGTTTCTGTGCCAGATTTTAGTTACATTTTTTTTCTGTAAGATTTGAGGTTTTCACGGCAGGAAGTATGAAGACTTCTTCAATTTTTTTTCAGTATTGGAAATAGTTGAAGGTTCCAAATTTGAAATGTAGATGTCTTGCAATATCTGTAACGTTATGGGCAACCTGAAAGCTACAGAAAAATTAATTCTCACCTAATGTTTCAGTACTTTCCTCCTAAGTATTCCTGTGTTCTTGTGTTTGGTTTTCAAATGAAAATCTTGTACTTATCTATTGTTTATCATACGACTAACTTTTCGTATGTGTTTGTCTCCACCTGAAACCATAACTGATATAACCTCTGTGCATTTGCAAATGTGTGGAGGGGTAGTTGGAAGACATCCTAATAACTCTGCTGGAATAAAGTAGTCACTTGTGCCCTTTGGTAGTGGAATGATTAGCATAGTAAGCTGTTCAGGAACCTTTGATTTTCATTATAAAGAACCATCTCATAAAGCCTATTTTTCTGTTTTTTTTATGTAGCCGTGCAGTGATTTGCAGATGGCTCTCACCTACACATTTTTGAACAGTAAAATCAATTGTATTCGAAATCCCCTGCTTCTGATGCTGACTCTGGAAACTGAAATCATTTTACGAGGGCAATTGAAAAATTAACCTCCGATCGAGTTTAGGGGAGGGACAGTTGTCCATATTTCTGTGTTTGTAGAGCAGCATTTAGATAGATGAGAAAGGGAAGTAGGCTGAAAAAGAAATATTATTTTCACCAAGCTTTAATGAATTGGTCAGCTTTAAATTATGCCCCTTATGACTTTACATATTCTGACAATTCTATTATAATCACATGGCTCTGAATTTATTCCAGATGATTGAAAATGAAATTTCTTTAAGATTTTTTTCTTGTGGGAATGTGAATGTGGATAGTATGGTAAATGTTTGAACACTGTTATTTGTTTTTTCGGACAGGAATAAGTTGTCAAAAGTAACACTGTCCTCTCGTCTTGCCAAAGATTTGGCCTGTTTCTATGAATGTGTTGCTGTAAAGGATCTAAAACTTGAATTTTATAATCGTTGGTTTTCGAAGGTGTTTCGTCTCATCACGAATAACATCAACATTATGGATTAAGTTTTGGCCTGCCCCATGCACAGGGATTAAAGTTATTCTGTATTTTTTTTCAGGCATTCCTGGATTGTTGTACTCTTCGGTTTATGTTGATAAAGTGGCTTTGGAATTCTGTTCTCATGCATATTTTCATAGTTTTCATGTTGTCCTCATATTTATTATTTATTATCTTTGTTACATTTAAGATCCGGCATTCTGTATCCTGCAGTTGCTGTGATGAATCACATTCCTATTGTTTCATTAATAGCCAGTGTCACGAGATGTGACAAGTTAAATTTCCATACTGAAATTTTATCTCAGTACTTATTGGCTATTCGATGCTGTTCTGTCTGAAGTACCCTTTCAAACCTGTTACAGCAAATACCGAGCTTCTGTAATTTCATAAGTTGCTGTGGAATTTTGAAAACCTTGTCTTTGATTGTCCCTTTATTTCATTGATGTCATCGAAACCTTTTCGCTTTGAATTCTAAATTGAGTTTTTCGAAGAACAAAAAGTCGCGCAATACTAGATGCGAAGGAATATGTTAAGAAATGCACAACAGCCGGAATGGTTGTCAGAAATTTCTGCACAAACAACAGAGTGAAGAAAGGAATCACAAAATTTTATTTAGAAAAACTTATATATGAAATAAACTCCCAATACAGATTTCTGTTTACATCAAAAGAGGAGGGCATTCTACGTGCTCCTTGCATTTGAGTGAACTCGTCTGGCCTCTTTTATGATTCATCATACTACACCTGTTAATTTTGAAGATTTGTTTTGGGGTTCCCATGAACCATTGTTTTATCACTGGAAAGGAAATAAGGTTCTTTCTGAAGTTTTCCAGGAGTTTCGACATATCGACTTGACTCTACTTCTGCTTGTAAGTCAGCAGATGACACAAATTTTGCAGCAGTATGTCGGTTCTTAAGATTTTGTATCAGAATGAGAATCCATCCTTATTAACTTACATTTGGTGAGATGTCTGATTTATTTGTAAACAAGTTCCCTAATTTGTATAACTTTTTATCTGCTTTACTGTTAGACTGTAAAATTTCAGTATCTTCGATGAAAGTCATTTTATTTTTTTGAAATTTTGAAACAACTTACCTATTTGAGGTCTGCTAATTGTTTCTTCTGTCAAAAGATATTTCTGAAATGTTGCAGATGTCTATAGCAATATTGCTTATTTCATACAGAACTTGATTTATGTTCTGCTAGTTTTTAAGAAATGTAAATTGCAAGTACGACACATAACCTTACATCGAGATTCATAACCTCTAAATGATACAACCTGCGATTTTGAAATTATGGAGAATGATTTAACAGATTGTACTGTGCCATCATCCGTAACAGAGGAACTTTGTACTGACAGAACTGTTTATGTATGTGTACTTTTATATTAACAGTTTTATAATGGATGTTTCTGTTGAAATTAGAAAAACGTATCAGCATTTTGATGTTGTGATCTTTTTGTTTCTGGTGTCGCTGGGCTTCCATTGACATCTTCGATGAATTGTTTTGGAAGACACACATTTCTTCATCAGTCAGATTCCTTCAACAAACTTACTGAAAAGTCTGGGTATGTTTTTTCGCTCATCCTAATTTTACCATAATATTGCTGAGATGCTTGCAGCCTCCATCATCTGGGTGATGAGTAAGTCAGATGATAAGTGGATCTTGGTGACTGACGCACAGATGCTGAATCATTTCACATTTTTCAGTATATGCATACTCACTATGTTTCCACTCAGTGTGCATAAATGTTACGTGTATTATTTAATAGTAAGATATTGTTTAATTACCAGGTGACTTTATGTTATGTTGTATGTCAGGCAAGAGTTTATAGTTTATTTTCAGCCATCATCTGTTTTTGTTTTTTTTGAAATTTCTGTAATTGAATAAAATATGAGAATTTTCCTTAATCAGCTTTGGTTGCCCAAGAAATGGATTGGTTGGACAAACTGGAGAAGCGATTAGGGAAATCACCGAAGTCTGCTGCAGATGTTGAAGAATTTTCAGATGAACTTGATGTAAGTATAACTTTTTACGTGACATTTCCTTCTGTAATGCATTATTTAATTCCCCTTACACTTAGTCAGATGACCAGACATAAGATGGCTGTCTTCTGTGGTCTGGTATAAGTTTACCAGTGATCATTGTCTTTGGATTTGTCACTGTGGAAACCTCAAATGTTACATATTCAGTGAATCTGAAATTTATCTTCTGAGGATAATGCATGTAGACTATTTACTGTGAAGATGACGAGTGCAGGCATTAACACATTTTTTCCCTCGTAACTGAATGAATAGGAGTAGGGTAGTTTTGAGGGGAGAGTCTACTTTAGGGCTTGCATTTATGTGAAAATACTAAGGAGACCCACAAAAATCCTCGGTCAGAATAACTGAGTTTGAAACCTTTGAGAAGACTCCATATCTGCAGGCTATGTAGCAGTTACATTCTGAACTGGCTTATATTCATTTTCACATCTCTTGTTGAAATTTATGGATCAGAGTGAGTTCTGAGGAAATGGTCTTTCAGGGTAGCTTGCAAGGTTATCATTTTTATTTCAGTCTTCTGCACGTCTCCTTGATGAGTAAACACATTAAAGAACAAACAATTTATATGGAGTTGTGTTTGAAGATTATGGAATTCCTACAAATGATCGGTCTTTTGGCTTATGTAGCACAAATGAGGAAGATAGGGAAAGCACCCAAATTTTAGTCATGAAACATGAAGGAAAAACCCTTTTTAAGGAGAACAGGTATAGATGGGATGTTACTTGAAATGGATCACAGACAATAGGTTGTATTGGATTGGATTGAACTCGTAAAAGGCGTATAATTTATTGACCTGTTGAGTGACTGCCATCTTCTCGATCCACTTGGTTAAATATTTATCTTCATTATTTTATTTTGCAATCTAAAGATAGTTAGGGATCTCAAGCAATTGCCTAATATGAATTTTGTTTCGTTTGTTAGGATATTGGAGGAGATCGAGCAGCAGAATTTGTAACGAGGGTCAATAAGATCAGAGAAGCTGCTTCAACTGTATCAAGGGAGCTAAGTTCCTTTACGCTGAAACAGTCACAACCGTGTGTAGAAAGATACGACATACTTTTCCTCTGTTACGTGCCTGCGATTGGAAATTTTCCAGTGTAGTCTCGGAGTTTAGCAGTTATTTGTTTAGTCTTTCACAGGCAGAAGATAGATCAGTTGTAAACAGAGATAATTTAACAACATAAAATATTAATTTTCCCATTCATCAACTGTGGTCCACAGAGTCGTAGCGGTTTCTTGCTTTTGTCTGTAAATGAACACACAGTAGATTTTTTAATAATCCCTGTGTCAAATTAGGAAGGTGCCAACTTTAGTTTTGAAATTTTAAAAATTTTCAACAAAAAAAAATGCTGGAAATTGTCTGAAAAGCGTAAAAACCAAAAAAATGTTTTTTTGATTTTGTGCGCTTCTTTCAAAATTTCCAGCATTTCTTGATTTTTTGAAAATTTTGATTTTTTTAAAAAAAATCAAAAAATGCTGGAAATTGTCTGAAAAGCGTAAAAACCAAATATTTTTTTTGATTTTGTGCGCTTCTTTCAAAATTTCCAGCATTTCTCGATTTTTTGAAAATTTTTGATTTTTTTAAAAAAATCAAAAAATGCTGGAAATTGTCTGAAAAGCGTAAAAACCAAAAAATTTTTTTTGAAAATTAGGGGAAAAAATTTTAAAGTGAAATTTTTCGATTTTTTTGGTTTTGTGCGCTTTTTTGACAATTTCAAGCATTTTTTTATTTTTTAACTTGTTGAATTTGTGTTCTTACTGTGTGTATTTCTGTGTTTTGTAAGTTATTAGTCATTTTCTATGAATATTTGATGCTATTAGACTTGTGTAATAAGGTTTGAGCATCATAATATTGGGGGTTAATGGCTAATGTGGAAGGGTATAAAGACAACCAACACACAGCTATATTACAATATGTGAGGTATTTCAGGCAGCATTTCAAACGGCAGTGCAATGGAGCGTGCTTCGACGTAGATCTACTTCAGATCCGTGGTCGGTAGATGGCAGCAGAGTTTGTTACAGTACGCAAAGAATGATAATTGAATATCCCTCATTCTCCCGCGATGGCGGGATGTGTTCGCTGCTTTTCAGATGTTGCCATCCCTGCGTACGAGATAATGGCGTAACTGTTGTGTGTCCACTGCATTTCTTCTGTCATATATTGCGAGGGTGTGCAAGTTAATGTTTTGTTATTTGAGCGTGTGTTGAATTTATGTGTGTCATCTTTCCCTTGTGTGGAGGACGTAAAGTAAGAACAATTTCGAACGTGTCATTTCATGCAATTTATATAAACTTCAGGACATTATACATGACTTCTGCTTTGAAGTGACTCAGAATAAATAACAGGATTTTGTGATCACAGTGATGAGTATTCAACTCTCATAAGAATAATCAAATTTACGATCAGCTGAACAAGTTTCTGTTTCTGAAGGAAGAGGTTGTATTACAGAGAGAAGAATGTTGGTGATTTCTATCCAAGACCTTTATAAATTAATTATTGTAGCTGTGAATTTTATAACTGAATAGTAAGACAAAAGCAGAAAATAGAGTGGAGTCTATATAAATTTTATGCAGGCTGTTTGCGACGTATTTCCATTAACAAAACATATTAATTTGTTTTCATGTACTTGGATTAGTATGCTCACATCTTGCTAGCCTTTCGATATCACTGCTGTTGAGACACCTCAATTTCAGTTTTAGTGTCTAATTACCAAAGTTCCCCTGTCATTATCGTATGATTCTGACTGACATAAGTCCATAGAAGAGAAAAGATTTTCCTCTTAAAGTCTATTGCTACTCTCCTAGTGAGATTTTTCAATGTCACATGTGTAGCCAGTCATGTCATTAAGTTTATAAATCTTTATAACAAAACATTCATGTTTCTTAGGAATGTATCAGACAATGAACTGTGTAAATTTATACC